>NC_063168.1:3011862-3311862 GCF_023159225.1 Perognathus longimembris pacificus | reverse complement strand
CTACCATCTGCACTCCATCAGCCTCAGGATGTAAAAAAAAAAAAAGAAAAAGTCTTTGAAAGTAACGATTGAGAAACAATAATGCAATATCATATACTTTATGTCTTCTTTCCCCCTAATCTCCGTTAGTAAACTGACCACTGGCTCCTGACTGACGCTTTGCTCCTACCTCTCCCACGAGCTTTCTTCATACAATTGGGATTTATCCTAGAGAAGGCCAAACTTGCCTTTCTTTTTTCCAATCCTGGGGCTTGAACTTGGAGGCTGGGTGCTGTCCCTGAGCTTTTTTTTGCTCTAGGCTAGTGCTCTACCACTTGAGCCACAGCGCCACTTCCAGCCTTTTCTGAGTAGTTCATGGGAGATGAGAGTCTTGTGGAGTTTCCTGCCCGGACCTGCTTCAAACAGTGATCCTCAGATCTCAGCCTTCTGAGTAGCTAGGATTACACTTGTGTATAAACTCAAGTAGAAGGCCACTTTACTGTAATATAACTAGGGCTGAGAACTCTCTCCTAGAGTTCTTTCACTTCTGTAGGAAATACGTTGATACTATTCACAACTTCTTTTTTTTCCCCCAGAGTTGAGGACCGAACTCGGGGCCTTGCGCTCGCCAGACAGGCGCTCTTCCACTGAGCTAAATCCTCAGCCCCTACGTTGATACTATTCAGAGGAATGAGAAAATTACTAATCTCTCACTGATCCAGATCTAATCATAATGTTATTTCAGATGCAGATTAAGCTATGTTGTTCTTTAATCAAGCAATTCTCCCACTTCAGGAAAAAATGAAGGCTCATCTTCCTCTAAAATTCCATTCCATGGCTGTCAGAGACTGCTAGCTTTCTGTCAGTTCACAAGTAGCTTTGGGACACAATAAACAAATTAAACAAGATATAAGCTACTGGATTTCTCTCCAACTCTAGTCAGCTCTAATTCTGTTTGTTTTGTTTTGTTTTGCTAGTCCTGGGCTTGGACTCAGGGCCTGAGCACTGTCCCTGGCTTCTTTTTGCCACTTGAGTCACAGTGCCACTTCTGGCTGTTTTCTGTATATGTGGTACTGGGGAATTGAACCCAGGGCCTCATGTATACAAGACAAGCACTCTTGCCACTAGGCCATACCCCCAGCCCCAGCTCTAATTCTGATTTGGGTATTTTTCCCCCTTCCTCTTCCCCCTCAAGTTTTAAAAACTTGATAAGCTTTCTACTACTCTTCCCTTTTCCTAAGACCACATGTTTGTAATTATATACAGCAAACAATAAATAAATGAACCAGGTCAAAAACTCCTAGCATCTTCGCAAACATTACAATGTCCAAGTATATATAATCTGTCATTATTCTGGCTACTACCAGGTTAAATGAACATTTAAAAATGCAAAGCTAAACTATTTCCTGTAAATTTCCCCATGACGCACTTGTGGCCACACCTACTTGACAGAGACTTATAAAAGGCAAAGAAGCCTGCCTGAGTCAAGCTGTGTGTCTCCAAGCAAAGGGAGTCATTGCATTAGCACTTGAGTCGGCAAAGGTACTGTTCTTATCGTAACTCCGGCTTTGAAACTATCTTTTGCTTCACCTATTTGCTCTCTTCTCTCAAACCACCTTCTATAAACCTATAACCTCTTCCCTTTTGTTTCTTTTCTTGTCCTTCTCTGATTTGGTATGTGAGCTAGAAGCAGTCAGATTTCAGGTGACTCTCTTGCCTTACAAATTGGAAACTGAGGCAGCCAAACTGGATTCCTATGAGGCCATCATGGGTACAGCCATGTCCTCTGGAGGGACTCCCTACTACACAAAACTACTAGGAGAAATCTGATAATGTCCAGCTCTCTTGTCTCTGTGCTAGGCGCATATCTCATTGCTGTGGGTTTTGATTTTCCTCTTAAGCTGCCCAAGTATTTATGGAATGTCCATCGTGTACATTGGGCGCATAAGAAACATCAAGAGAAGTGAAACATTCTTTAAAAAAAAAGAAAAAGTACACCAAGTACTAGAGATGCGTATAAAAAGAATGCAAGTGAGTGAGTGAGGAGGAGAATAGGAAAAAGGTCCTTTATGGGTTAGGTTGGTCAATGAGGATTTTCAAGAAGCACACAGTAAAGGTGGCTGCTCTACCAAGCACTTCTTGGAAGCAGGCTGAGCTGATCGCTACTGTTATTCTCTTGCAGAAGTCAAGATGGCGAAAGTCCCAGACCTGTTTGAAGACCTGAAAAGTTGTTACAGGTAAGGAACCTTTTCTAACTCTTGTGATTTAATAAAGGATTCGAGGCTCATAAGAATCTAGACCAGGAGTTACAGTGATTGACTTAAGGTAGGGCTGACAAATGCTATCAAAATGCGTACTGACTCTGAAATCAGAGAAGATTCAGAAGAGACTCAAGAAAACTAAGCATCCAGTATTCAGTTGGGATTGCCAGGAGAGAAATGCTGTAGAAGAAGCATTTTTTGAGATGAGTTGAACCCTACTTGAGTGCTACTATTGACGTGGACACTGTCTCCATTGAGTTCCCATGCTGAATTAGAGTAATTATGTTTTAATAGAGTGCCTAAGGGAGAAATTAATAAGAAAGCATGATCCCAATCAGGAAGGGCAGACGGTTCCATAGCAATTAGGCTGCACTTAATCAAACTGCATCCACATACAGCAGGAAGATAAATGAATGAAAAGTTGAAATTAAACAATATTTTTAAATTAACAAATGCTTCCATAGGCTCCCAACATACGTTAATATAGCTATTGTTGCCAGGACCTTTTGCCAAATATAAATTATTGCATATGCTTTGATGAATACATAGGAGCAATGTATAAGAGGATTTAGGTGTTGTTTCAAAGTATTGCTTTTCTCTTAAGGAGTTTAGCTCTTTTCTTTGAAGTACAATAAAGCACTTCAAGTTCTTAGCCAAGCCAGTTTTCATAGGTAAAGCATGGAAAAGTGCAAGGTTCATTTTGGTGATTATTAATTCAAAATTAGTAAATTATGAATTACTGTATATGTGTGAATATGTAGAAGTCCTTAATTTACACAGATCATGAGTATGTGTTATCCAGAACTACTATAGTCATTAAAATATAATGTTCAATGACTATAATAAAGTAGCAGGCGCAATTACATTCTGATTATTTTTCTGACAGTGAAAGTGAAGAATACAGTTCTACCACTGACCATGTCTCTGTGAATCAGGTAAGCAAATGCCTGGTGTATTATGGTTCTGCTTTCTATTCATGAAGTTGCTTCACCAAATGAGCATAATAATGAATGGAGTCTTTAGACACTTTTTCCTCTCACTAGAAATCCAGAGACCCACATTTCTTCATTATCAAGGAGACTACTTGCCTCTTTACACTAGTAGTTGAGCCTTCTTCATGCTCATCTATTCCAGAACAGAGCAGAACCGAGACTCAGAGGAATGTTTGTGCCAGGTTGCTTCTTAATGCTAGTTATGCCATCCTGGGACAGCTCCTTTACTAGAAATCTGTCTCTTAGAATGATGTGTTGTAGTCTAACAGCAGCACCAGAGGTTAGAGGTAATTCTCCAAACTGAACAGCTCATAAACCTGAGGAAGAAGACGCAGACCAATTGACAGTCAGAAATTTGCCATCACTCACCAAGCTGTTACTTTTTGTGTCTATAGATCTGGCTTTAAAAGTAATTCCCAAACGGGCACCAGTAGCTCACGCCTATAATCCTAGCTACTCAAGAGGTTGAGATCTGAGGGTCGCAGTTCAAAGCCAACCCAAGCAGATACGTCCACGAGATTCTTGTCTCCAACTAACCACCAGAAAACTAGACGCAGAGCTGTGGTTCAAGTGAAAGAGTGCTAGCCTTGAGTACAAAAGCTCAGAAACAGTGCCCAAGTCCTGAGTTCAAGCCCCAGAACCAGCACTCAAAACAATGTTATTCCTAGAGGAACACCATCCTAGGCATGATGTGGGACGGGTTGCACAGGTACTCCAATCCCTGTATTAGATGGTGTGGCGTTTCCAGGTAACCTGTATACAGCCTGTAGTATACTTTTAATCATCTCTAGATTACTCATGATGCTGGAAATTATATAAATGCCATGGAAATAGTTGGACTGTATTGATTAGGAAATAATGACAAACACCTGTACATGTTCAGTACAGACACAATATAGTTTTTGAAAGTATCTTCAATCTGAGGTTGGTTGAATCAAAGGGTACACAGTTCTTGGATACAGAAGAACAACTGCATTTCTAAAGTATTTTGAGTACTGTCAAGTAGATTTTGAGCACCTCTTTAGAGGAAACTCATGGAAAACTACCGTTTACTAAGATCATTTGTTAACCCATTGCGTTGCATTACCTAAAGGTATTTTTGAGCCTGAAGATGGGTGAAAAAGACTTCCCAAGAAATCACATGTGTTCAGGGATATCCATGGCAGCTAGGAAGGAAGGGGAAACGGGAAGAGATAATTACTCCAGACAAGAATGAAGATCCTTCTCAATGTCTGTTAGCTATGCTCCTCTGAATCAAGATTCATTCTATGGCCATAGACAAGTCTCTCAGTTTCCATTTGCCTTCTTCACAGAAATCCTTCTACGAAGCAGCTTATGAACCACTTCAAGAGGATTGCATGGATAAATTCGTGAGCACCTCTGAAACCTCTAAGACATCCACGCTTACTCTCAAAGATGGCTTGGTGGTGGTAGCAAAATCCAGCAATGGGAAGATTCTGAAGAAGAGATGGCTGAGTTTAAATCAAACCCTCACTGATGATGACCTGGAGGCCATTAACAAGGATGAGGAAGAAGGTAAGGGGTCAAGTACCACGAAACTCTAGTTTTCCAGTGTGTGTGTGTGTGTGTGTGTGTGTATGTGTGTGTGTGTGTGTGTGTGTGTGTGCGTGTGTTTAACTGAAGGTAAGACTTTCCTGCCCAGGTTAGTTTCAAACCTTGATCTTCAGATCTCAGCTTCCTGAGTAGCTAGGATTGCAGGCACTGGGCTCAGCTGTTTTCCAGTTTTGACTAAATGGAGATAGTAGTGTATAGGGGAAAGAAAATCAGGCATCCGAATACAAGAGGGCAACCAGGCATTAGTTTGGTAACTACAACAAAGAAACATAATTTTTGTTCTGCAGGGGGAAGAGAAAAGAAGAGGCTTGAATCTAGAATGCTTGCTCATAGACTCATTTCTTAACCACATCGTTAGTCTTGACTTCTAATCTTTCCAGAGAAAGTTGTTCTCTTCTGTTAGTAGGCAGCTTTTCTTTAAGCCTCCTTAGTCATGTTACTTATCTTCCTGTGTGTCACTATTCTCTACTAAAAATGTAGCTAATCAGAATCCCTAGCTCACTGACTTGTAAGATTAAATGAGTCAATAGCTCCAAACTTCTAGACTAGACTAATGGCTGTATTTAGTAATTATCCAAGAACTCTTAGTTGTTATCATTACTAATGCCTTTATTAATACTACCAACACTATTTAGTACTGTAAACACTATTTAGGCTGTACTAAACATTGAAACAATCTTAGACTCTCATTTTTACATATGAGGAAACAAAGCTCATTGAGATCCGTAACTATCTTGAGGAGACACAAATCTAACTGAGCTTGATCCAACTATGAAAAATCTGGTTTTCTTCTACATCTTTAGTACACGCCTCAACATGATAGCACTTTAAGGTGGCACCTGAAAGATCACACACCTAGAGGTGTTAACGGAGAACATGAAAGTACTCATTGGATATGTAGAATTTATACTAATACTATGGTGTGTTCCCTGGGTCTTTTCTGACATTAAGCACATGCATGCGTGTGTGTGTGTGTGTGTGTGTGTGTGTACACAGGCTTAATAGTATTAAAAATACACTATATAAAATCTTAAACCCAGCTTTTTTCACTCAGTAATATACTAAGAACATCTTTCAGAGTTGTTTTGCACCATTATAAAAAATGTCACAATAAATATCTTTTTTGGTAAGTCTTCATTTCTGATTTCTGTTGCTGTTTATTGCCTTAAAACAGTAAGTGAATTATTCAGTTTCAAGGATTTCTGAAGCAACTAATAAATACCATTTTACAGAAAGATGGTAGATGATACCCTCAAAACATAATATATATACTGTATGTGTAATATTTTACTTATCAAAAATATTTTATATATTATATAATATTTTATTTATTAAAATATCTTGTATAATATTTTATAGTGTTCACATGGTATGTAATAATACATAATTTATAATGATAATTTTTAATAGATAAGCTATATAGAATACTTTCATATACTTTCGTAGCATAGATAATTTTTAACAGATTCATTTTTATCTTAGTATTCATTTGAAAATATAGATGAGGAATAGTGGTAGTATTCCTAGTCACTTAGAAACTTCCAAACAACCAAAAATAAGAAACTTGTACAAATGGTCTCTTTTTCCCCTTGCATTTTATTGTTATTATCTATTTCCTGAGGAATTGGTTTTAAAAGAAGCAAATAACTTCCTTCCAGAGTTACTTCCTACTTGTATTGTCATGTGTATATTATCTGTTTGTACCTAGACATTAATCTGAATTTGTTATCATTCTTTTAGAAACCATTAGGTCTGAGTTAGCACCTCGCAGCTTCCAGAGCAGTGTAAAGTACAAATATGTGAGGATTACGAAACAACAATTCGTCCTGAATGATGCCATCAATCAAAGTATAATCCGAGATACATCAGGTCCATATCTCAGGGCTGCTTCCGTCAACAATTTAGACTATGAAGGTAAATGACCAACATATCCTACTCACTTCTTTTATTTGTTTATTTCCATCTTTCTTTTAAAGCACAAACTTCTCTACATCCTTGGCCCTGCACAATTCTTCATTCTACTAGAATCACCAGTAAAAATCCTAGGTAAGAACAGATATATCATCCAAATCCTCAAATCCAACAAGGGCTCCTAGTCTTTGTGAGCGCCAAGTGGAAGTGGAGCATAGAACGTTCTGATATATCTCTTTGATTCCTGTCATCTTACATCCTGATTTTTAAAATTAAACTGAGTCTCAGAAATATCCAATGATTTAGTCAAATTTACCCAGAAGCCCTTGAGGAGGAATCACTTTCCAATAGAAAACCTGATCACTGAATATAGAAATAATGTCATACTAGAAAGAACCTCAGTATCTTTAATAACATAATGATAGGACAAGACAGCCAGTTAACTACAATACCACATGAAGAAAGTTGGTGTTGAAAATTTTTTGTCATGCAAATCCAATTTTTTTTTCTTTCCAGGCTTTCCCCATCCTGCAAATCCAATTTTTATGGACGGGTCTAGTTTAGCTATAGGACATGTCATTCAGTCTACAAAAAAAATGATTTTCAAAGAAGGCGCACTTCAGTTAACATGCTTTCCACTCTACAATACAAATTATTTTATGTTCTATTTTCCTACCTACTCTTATTTCACATGATTTTCCCACACATTGATGAGTTATACACACACACACACACACACACACACACACACACACACACAGAGATACTTTTTCTTTATTTTCTTTTGGTACTAGGAAATCAAACTCAGGACCTTGTGTGTGCTAAGCAAGCACTCTGTCACTGAGCCATTTCCCCGTCCCTGATTTACCATTTTGAATGGCACTAGCGTGGCCAATATTGTTGCTATGTTGGTGCTATGTGTTTGCTATAAGTAGTTCTGTTATAGACACTGTTTCATTTACACATGTGAATACATAATGTATTATATATAATTGTTTTCCTCTATCAGATTGTATCTTTAGATTATATCCTCAAGGGAAACTTCTATATCAATAAGCATAAGTAATTTCATAGCCCTTATTAAGCATTTTTCTCTCAGGGAAACCAAACTACTTTGCATGTACATATGACTACTCCCTAAATGTCTTTAAGTTATTATGAACTTACCAACTAATAAATTTCAGCATCATATCCCACTAACGTTACTCTAATAAAATCAGCAAATGTTTATTCGGTCCCTAACCATCCTGTCAACTTAGAAAATTCTAAAAATATTCACCTATCTAGGTAATGCAGCAATCATGGTGAAGAACGTGTAGCTGTACAGAATTCCATCCCTCTGTTTTTATTTTAACCACAGTTACATATATACATACATGAACACACACTCTCTGCATAAACATTTGATTTTTATTCCAATACAATGGATTCTTTTTTGGCTCTTGTCTTTGACAGTGAAATTTGACATGGGTTCCTACTTGCCAGCAACAGAGCCTTCCAAACTTCCTGTGACTCTAAGAATCTCAAAAACTCGACTGTTTGTGAGTGCTCAAGATGAAAACCAACCTGTGTTGTTGAAGGTCAGTTGTCTTCAGGCTCCAACTTAACCTCATTGATATCTGATTGTGGTAAACAATCCAATACACAGATGCCCCTAACAGAGTGAAATAGTCCTCTTTGCTTCCTACAAAAGCCCCATCTGCCCATCCTACCCCTGTCTGGCCTATCCATAGAGGTAATCCTAGGAAGAATCAATAAGAAAAGACAATGAGGCGACAGAAGAAAATACATAAGTTGACTTCTTATTTCTCTTTCCTTGCCCTGCCTGACCCTAGGCATCCATTTATCTTGTTTGGTTGGGGGTTGTTTTTTTTTTGGTTTATTTTTAAATTATCATTAAATAATTATACAAAGGGTTTTCAGTTCAACATGGCAGTTTGTGAGTTCAGTGCATCTTTTTTTTTTTTTTTTTTTTTTTTGCCAGTCCTGGGCCTTGGACTCAGAGCCTGAGCACTGTCCCTGGCTTCTTCCCGCTCAAGGCTAGCACTCTGCCACTTGAGCCACAGCGCCGCTTCTGGCCGTTTTCTGTATATGTATATGTGGTGCTGGGGAATCGAACCTAGGGCCTCGTGTATCCGAGGCAGGCACTCTTGCCACTAGGCTATATCCCCAGCCCCAGTTCAGTGCATCTTGATCAATGGCACTCCCATCCGTCGATGCTATAGATCTTTACTTATTGCTGCTGTCTGACCTACATGACGGGAAGCAGCGACAATGGGCTTGCCCCCTCCTTGGTTCTTATTTAAGAATTTTATCTCAGCCAGCTGAGATAAGAAGATAATGTAGCTGCCGATGTGCATAAGGCAGAGGCTGTGCGTTAAGACCCAAATGCTGACCCTCCGACCCTCTTCGCTAACGCTACCACTGTTCTTCATGCCAACCCCATCTTCTCTACCTAACTCTCAAATATCCTCTCTCTCTCTCTAGCTCTCACGCACATACACACACACACACACACACACACGTACGTTTTCTTTATTGTTAAAAGGTAATTATATAAAGGCATAATCGAATAGCTCCTATACCACAACTAAAAGTTACTGAGTGTCTGTGTTTGTCAAACTAAATCAAGTCAAATGAAAGTGCAGTGGCTTCATTCACGAATTCATTCACCAAGCATTATTTACTGAGAGCCTTTATTTTTTAAGCATAGTGCCAGCAGCTCTGGGGACGGTGTGATTCAAAGTCCCTAGCCTTATGGAACTTTGTCCTCTGGAGCCACAGACAATAGACAAGACAATCAACAAAAAGTGTAAGATGGGGCTGGGAATACGGCCTAGTGGTAAAGTGCTCGCCTTGTATACATGAAGCCCTGGGTTCGATTCTCCAGCACCACATAGATAGAAAAAGCTGGAAGTAGCACTGTGGCTAAAGTGGTAGAGTGCTAGCCTTGAGCAAAAAGAAGCCAGGGACAATGCTCAGGCCCTGAGTCCAAGGCCCAGGCCTGGCCAAAAAAGGCAAAAAAAAGTGTGAGATGCTATAAAAGATATACTTTATATGCTTACTTACCTTTTAAAATGTTTAGAGGTTTTAGAGTGCTCAAATTTGATGCAAAATACCACATGCCATAGCAAAGGTAAAACAATGTTTCCGCTCAAAAAGATATTAGTGTCATTGGCAACCCTTGTGATTAAGTAAGATTTCTCTCCAACTAAATAAATCTACTCTTATGCGTCTAGAAGGCGTGCAAGAATGAATGAATGAAATGACCACCACAACAGAGTCATAGGCCTAAAATGCTTTTTCTCAAGAAGGACAAACGCGGGCTGGGAACATGGCCTAGCGGTAGAGTGCTTACCTCGCATATATGAAGCCCTGGGTTCAATTCCTCAGCACCACATAGATAGAAAAAGCCAGAAGTGGCGCTGTGGCTCAAGTGGTAGAGTGCTAGAGTGGTAGAGTGGTAGAGTGAAGCCAGGGACAGTGCCCAGGCCCTGAGTTCAAGGCCCAGGACTGGCAAAAAAAAGAAAACGAAAAGAAGAAGAAGAAGAAGGACAAACACCTGGAGACTGTGCTTCAGTTCATTTTCCAGCATCTTCTTTTCCTGTAACAGAATTTGGTTCTCTTTATCATAGGAGATGCCTGAAACACCAAAAACCATCACGGGGAATGAGAGCAGCCTCCTCTTCTTCTGGGAAAACCAGGGAACGAAGAACTACTTCACGTCAGCTGCCTACCCAGACTTACTCATTGCCACCAACGAAGAGAGTCTGGTACACATGGCGAAGGGGCTGCCCTCCATCACAGACTTCCAGATATCCTAGAGCCAGCCTCAGCGCCCACAGCCTCTCAACTTGTGAAGTGTTGACCCTCTGTATGTACTGTGTACATGAAGAAGTCCAGTTCTTTACGCTTCGTCATCGGCTGAGCACGTGCTGAGCCTTGGTAATTCCAGATGAGTGTTTACCCTCTTTGTAAGAGAACTAAGTCTCATAGAACCAACACTAGCATATGATGTTATTTGTTATTTAAAGGACACCCTATACTTTGTATGGTACCAATGATTATAATTATTATTTTTCATAACACTCTCAAAGCGTAGTTCTACTGTAGCAACCAAAGCTACTCTTCCCATACTACACATGGGTTAACTAAGGTGTAAGAAAACTAAAAGATGCAATAACATTTGGGAAGAGAAGCCAAAATTTCATTCCAACTGTGTACTTTCTGTTTCTAGGTTACTAATAGGCTCTGAATCAGATAGGTTAACTTTCCTGGACCTCAGTTTTCAAAAGAGAGAGATAATATCCATATATACTTCCTGCCTTAATCACTTTTTATGTCAGTGAGGCAATTTTGGTTAAAAAAAAATACCTCTTGAAACTGAGCCTCAAGATGATAAACCATGGAATGTTATTTTTAAGTATTTATGTATTTATAAATATATTTAATATAATTATAATATTATTGTATTTATGGAAAGTCCTTGAATCCTATGAGGATGACCATGCATTCTCAACAGTAAAGTTTTATAGGCTGAGTGAATTAGAGGGACTTAGACTAAAACACTGTACACCAGATCATGCTTTTCCTATAACTATGAGGCCTATATTCTAGAATCCTTTAAATTGTGGCAATATATTTATATCATTTACTTTCTCTCACTCTTCTGGCCTTAAATTTGCTGTAGCATTCTTAACTCATTTGACTTGAACTGCAGTTAATTCCAACTACCTAAAAATAGGAAGAACTAGACCCTGGAAACAATCAAATCATTGTTATCTAAACTTCCTTTTCTGGAATGTAACGGATATTTCTTTTGAGTTCTGAAAGTTATGATCAGATCATAATGTTACATTACTGTCAATAATGATGATAAATATATTATTAGCAATCATAATTGGATAAAATTTGCCTAAATTTACATAAATAAAATTTGAATAAAATCTGATCTGATGGTTATAGAGTCTCTTTTTTGTTTGGGCTTCGGGGAGTATTATTTTCTCTTCCTTTTCTTTTGTGAAGGGGTTATTCTGTGATGACTGTCATCCTCATTCCCTGACAGCATAGTCATTAGGAACAAACAGTAAAATTTACATAAAACACTAATAGTAGTATTAATTTTACTAAGCCAAACCAAGATTTCATAATTTTTCTTTCCCTTTCTGTAGCTGACACTATTCATAAATGACCCTGAAAATGACCATTTTCACAGGTTTTATACATATACATACAAGTGTTCATATATAAATTCATACGTATAGGGTAACACTAAAAACAAGTAATCAAGCTGGGTACCAGTGGCTCACACCTGTAATCCTAGCTACTCCGGAGGCTGAGATCTGAGAATCCTGATTCAACCAACCTGGGCAAGAACATCTATAAGACTCTTATCTCCAATTAACCACCCAAAAAAGCCAGAAGTAGAGCTGTGATTCAAGTGGTAACGCATTAACACTAAGCGGAAAAAGCATAGGGATAGTGCCTGGGGCCTAGGTTTAAGTCCCAGGACCAGCACCAGAACAAATTAAAAAGAAGAAGAAGGAGGAGAGCGCAGGGAGGGGGAGAGGGAGGGAAAGGGGGAAGGGGAGGGGGAGAAGTCCATTTTCAAAGCATGGCTATAAGACATGGTAAATTGGACACAATTTTAAATCAAGGGAACTTGTAATGAGATATGCAAGATAAGGAAAGAGTAATCCAGGAAACAGATGAGCCAGTTTCCTGGGACTGAAAATTGAAGATTAGATGATGGGTGCTATTTTCATCAATGTTTTTAGTGGAAATAAGAGTTCTAGGATGAGGTATGTTGAATACAACTTTACACATGTGATTTGAGCTACTGGCAAGACACCTGAGTACAGATGTATAATTGGCAAGTGATCATGTATCTGGCATTTAGGATATATTAGAACTCACACTGATTTGGAAAACATCGGCATGGAAGTAATAGCTATGTGACGCATAAATACCCACGAGTGACAACAAAGAGAGAAAAGTATATGGTGAGCACCAATGGCTGTCCTTGAAATTGCCTTTTCCCTTTTGTTTTAACAAAACCCCAGTTTCATCCAGAGGTTCCCATGCCCTGCCTCAAAGAATAAATCTAATTGGTTTAAATTCGCATTCATTCTCTCCTCACATTACTAATCTTGTTTAATAAGATGTCAAACTGCTGGGGGTAGATACAAGAGAGAGCTTTGTGCAGTAAATTCCTTCTTTCCTGTCTGATATCTTTTATGAGAATGTGGTGACTGGCTTGCAAAAACAGAGCATCTGAGCAAGGCAGAATGAAAGAGAAAATGGATCACAATCTCCAACATTGTTACCCTAAGAAGCTACTTCCCAGCATTAG
This sequence comes from Perognathus longimembris pacificus, assembly GCF_023159225.1. Taxonomy (NCBI): domain Eukaryota; kingdom Metazoa; phylum Chordata; class Mammalia; order Rodentia; family Heteromyidae; genus Perognathus; species Perognathus longimembris. The sequence continues at coordinate 3,298,792 of NC_063168.1, read as the reverse complement.
GAAGACAATACTGTTGCTACCAAGTCATTTTCAATTGATGCTGTAACGTACAGCCAGTCAGTCTAATTAATACAGAGTAGCACTAGAGACTGAGTCCCTCATTTGTTCCACTCTGTCTCATCTTAGAAGCCACCGTTTCACCAAAGCTTCCTTATCCCAAGTCTTGCTAGAATAGGTTTCTTTGATGTCCTTGGATCTCAAGAAATATTTAAAAACTAATATTAAAACTAATATTAACTTAATATTTAAGAAATAGGGAAATACCAAAAAGAACAAGCAACACAAATGTAAGAAATATTAACAGAATGTAGCTTCTCAGCCTCTGATTGATAGTGACATATTAAGATTATGGAAGTGGCATTCTCCAAGGCCAGCTGTCCATTCTCTTTTCCATCTCTCTCACTGCCTAAGCAGTAAGAGGATCACTGTGATGAGCTTCAATAGTCACAGCACTGGACTCATGAAAGCTGATTTCTTTCTCCCCATCTTGTAAGTCAGTCTCTGAGCTGATCTGATAAAAGCCAGAGCCTACCTTTAATTCCAAGGTACAGAATCAAAAGGTTCTCCTCCCATTGAGTCACCTCCCTTAACATTTCAAAACACCTACACTTGAACTTTTAAGGGTGACAGAATTGTTGAAATAGCAGTAGTAATTATGGAAGGTATAAAGTATGCTTGTGTATCAATCGATGATCGTTGAATTTATGGTGATGATTTTGCTTTGATGCATTTTCTCATTTGTTGTTATCTTTCATAAAGTATGGTGTCAAGAATTGAATATAATATTTAACAGGTGGTTAGTTCAGCAAGCCTAGAATTGGATTCTCTTCTTATTTTGAGTACCATGCCTTTGTTCAGATAGCTTATCCATTTGTTTTTTGATCACCAAATGACATTGTTGATTCATTTACATGCGTAGGTAAATAAGACCTGTGGGTTTCCAACCTAAATTCAAAAGTGTAACTATATCCTATTGAATTTAATCTTTTTAATTTGTCCCCAAATCTTCTAAGTTATTCTTATTCTCTTATCTAATAACTAGACTGCCTGTATCACGTACTAAATGTCCTTGTGAGACATACCATTTGGAAAGGATATATCTACCATGTTCATAGTGTACTGTAGAGTCTAAAGAATACATCTTTATAGTATATCTTATTTTCATTGAAATGGTTATTTGTATCAAAAGAGATTATGGGAAGTTATACACTATAATATTAACAGTTCTTATCACTGAATGATTGAATGATTTATAAGTTGTATGGTTTTTCTGGTCATATATTTTTATCAGTTTTTGTACTGGTCCTGGGGCTTGAACTCAGGGCCTGAGTGCTGCTGTCCTTGAGATCTTTCACTTAAGGCTACCACTGTACCTACAACTTGAGCCACAGCTCTACTTCCAGCTTTTTTGGTAGTTAATTGAAGATAAGAGTCTCAAGGACTTTCTTGCCCATGCTGGCTTTGAACTGTGATCCTCATGTCTCAGCCTCCAGAGTAGCTAGGATTACAGGTGTGACCTACCAGCACCTTGTTCAGGAAGATTTTTTAGTAAATGTAGGATTACTTAAGAAAATACCAATTTATACAACATTTACCATTTAAAATATAGACAATGGATTAACTTCAATATACATAAATTATACCTCAATTTTAAGTCATTTTAATTTATAAGGAAAAGAAAGATATCCCTATTTCATTTCTCCCTTCCTATAACCAGAATGGCCTTTCTTTGGTACCTGCTCTCAATCCTGAGCATAAGATGTTCTACAAGATAAATCTGCTTTTACTTTAAATGCCTAAAATTCTCTGTAAGGTAATTTACATTTCTTGTGGATATATTGTATGCTGGTCTCCCTCCTTCCCTATCCTCCACTCATTCTGGCCAAGAACATGCTCCCTTCCTTTTTTGAAAAACTTATGGCCAGGGCTGGGAATATGGCCTAGTGGCAAGAGTGTTTGCCTTGTATACATGAAGCCGTAGGTTCGATTCCCCAGCACCACGTATATAGAAAATGGCCAGAAGTGGCGCTGTGGCTCAAGTGGCAGAGTGCTAGCCTTGAGCAAAAAGAAACCAGGGACAGTGCTGAGTTCAAGGCCCAGGACTGGCCAAAAAAAAAACCAACTTACGGCCTCTTTCTCTTTCTGTTTCTCTGTCTGTCTCTCTCTGTCTCTGTCTATCTGTCTCTCTCTCTCTCTCTCTCTCTCTCTCTCTCTCTCTCTCTCTCTCTCTCTCATATACAAAGATAACTCACATGGTTATCACTGGAGGTGGTGACTGGAAGTATACAAGTTTGAGTCCAGCTGGATAGAAAGCTAGCAAGATCCTATAAAAAGTACTAAAAAGTGACTGCTGACTTGGGCCCAAGAATTAGCTAAGAGCCAGGAGAAAAGCTTGCCACCCTTGCCTCTGCCTTGTATCTTTGCTCTAGGTCATTCTCTCTGCAGTCAGTTTGCAATTTCTTTGGTATCCAAGGACAGGACTCATCACACTGAAACTACCCACGAGGAATAATACATCCTCTCCTGTCAGACTACCAGTCAGACAACGGTGACTTCTTCCCTCCCCTCAAGCACCCGGGTGACAAAGAGATAGCAAGTTCCCTGGAACTCCTTCAGAAGCAAGGACTGAAACAATGAGGAACCAGGCAATACTTTGACCAGGACACTTTCATCATTATACATACGTTTCGCCCCTGCCCCAAGATGCTGTTTCTTTAAACATATACTTCATCTCTGTACCACAAAGCAGCTGAAGATGGGCAGCGTGCTGTCCCTCAGGAACATCTCCTTTCCGTGCTCTTTGCCGTGTCTCTTTGGCATAGGGACCAGTCACTGTTTCTGAATGTGAACTCCAGAGTTTGGTCCCGGGATCAGTTTCGGTGAGTCACATCAAGGAAAAAAAAAACAAAACCGCACCCTGTAGCCATTAGCCATTTTCAGCAAGTTGGCCCTGGACAAAATGGAGAGACGGATTGATTCCCAGCAGCTGCTGGAATTACTTTTCTTTTAGGGGTTTGTTGTTATTTCACTTTGGCAAACATCAGCTGCTTTTTACCATTATTTTGTGAAGCTGAGAAAGGATCCTTTGAACTCAAAGGACTCTGAGGTCTGACGTGGGTGAGGTCTCCCCAGTCTCTGCCCCTCAGACCTTCCTCTTTCTTGTCCTGTTGTCTGGAGGCTCTTCTGAGCCATTTGGGGTTCTGCTTCATTATTTGGGTTTTTCCCATTTACTTGACAGGGAACTTTGTTTTGTTTTGGTTTTTGCCAGTCCTGGGGCTTGAACTCAGCGCTATCCCTGGCTTCTTTTTTTTTTTTTTTTTTTCTTTTTTTGGCCAGTCCTGGGCCTTGGACTCAGGGCCTGAGCACTGTCCCTGGCTTCTTTTTGCTCAAGGCTTGCACTCTGCCACATGAGTCACAGCACCACTTCTGGCCATTTTCTGTATATGGGGTGCTGGGGAATCGAACCCAGGGCTTCAAGTATATGAGGCAAGCGCTCTTGCCACTAGGCCATATCCCCAGCCCCTATCCCTGGCTTCTTTCTGCTCAAGGCTAGCACTCTACCACTTGAGCCACAGCACCACTTCCGGCTTTTTCTATATATGTGGTGCTGAGGAATCGAACCCAGGGCTTCATGTATCCGACGCGAGTGCTTTACCACTAGGACAAATTCTTGACAGGGAACTTGGGATCCTTTGTCCCAAGACTTTCTGAGCATTTGGACTCATTTGAAAATTTTATGCAGACAATTTGCAGAGAAGGAATGAAAGAACCAGAGAAACCAAGGTGTTTGTGTTGGAGAACTCTGTGGTGATTCACTTAAGAATAAATAATGATTAGAATGTTCTAAAATTGGATTGTATACCATATGTAAGTGAGTTCAGTGACACATAACACCTCCGTAAAGCTGATGACGTAAAAATAATAATAATTAACTAGAAGAAATGAAGAGAAGTTGAGTTTGCAGACTTCAGAGTAGAGGAAGGAAAAAACAGGATGCTACTGTAAGCAAGGGAAACGCAGTGTGAGCTACTATAGGTAAGTTGCAGGACAAAGTAATAATTTTTTTAATCTGCCTCACTTTTCCCTCACATCTACTATCCTACAAAATAATCCTACAGATAGTTCTTCAAATATCCAAAGAATGGAGAAAACGATTCAGATCTAAGTTACATTGCTCCAAAGGATGAGGATCAATGCAAAAGAGACATTAAATGGGGGACTTTGCTTCACATCTGTAATCCTGGGTACTCGGGTGCTGAGATACGAAGATTGCAGTTCAAAGCCAGCTCAAGAAGACAAATCCCAGAACTTACTATCTCCCACCAACCAGCAAAAAGTCAGGTATGGAGGTGTGGCTCAAGCGGTAGAATTCTAGCCTTGAGAAAAACAGCCTGGAGAAACAGGCCCTGAGTTCAAGCCCTAGTACTAGCGCACGGCAAAAGGATATATTTGAGCTCGTTTTAAGGAAAGTTTCATAATGTCCCTTAAAATTCCAACTGGTGAAGCAAGGCAGTTCCCCAACACCAGGAACGTTTCCGCAAAGTGCAACAGTTGTGTGCGAGCTGAAGAATACCCTAGCATTAGGTAGCAGACAGGGCAAGATGACTTCTAAAACTGACACCCATCCAGTCACTCAGATTCACCAAAGACCAGCCTCACTTTTCTTAAACTATGAAGAATCCTCTTTCTCATTTAGTCTCAAAAAGGCTCTTGCCAGGTTAGGAGAATAATCATTAAGCACAAATTCAGAGTCCTTCTTTTTTTCCCACTAAAACACTTAGTGGTTTTCCTGATAATTTGCTTGTTCAAAAAGAAAAACCATTTCTACTACTAATGTAGAAATCAAAATGCATAAATCCATAAACTCCGTTATGGCTCTTCCAAACTGCCCATTTGGAGCCAAAGAGGAGTTCCATTGAGGTAGCTTTATGCTCATTACCCTACTGTTAAGCAAACCCCGTCACCAAAGACCCACATATGTCCTGCTCTGTCTATCAGCCTCCCAGGGAAGAGTGCCAAGCACATTTCCCAGAGCTCTGTGAAATTGCAGAACATCTAAATAAGGGGGAAATTTCAAATAGAAAAAAAAAAATAGACTGAAATAAGAAGGATAAAATCCTGGGCACTAAGACAAGGGAGCCTACCCTTTGCCATCCCAGCTGAGGAGGCAGAATAACAAATGCACATTAAAACAGAGAGCCACCTGTCAGAAGTGGGGGGCAGGCCTTTGTCACCCCAGGTGCCCAGGAGGCAGAAGAATTGGGAGGATCTGGGTCTGAGGTCTTCGGGGGCCCGTGGCTTAAGTGACAGGGATCTTGCCTAGAAAGTCAAGAGATGTGACTATAACCTCAGTCACAAGAGCCACGGAGTGGGAGCAACTCACAAAGCCCCCAGGGGTGGGTGGATACACAAAGGGCACGAGCAGAAGACCGGAGGCTTACACTCACGTGTAATAAGACTAATACATACTGAGAGGCCTAAAGCAGACTATCAAATGAAGGACATTCATCAGTCCCTTAAGGGCCGTCAGGCATGAACTCCTTGGAGCTGGGGTTTCTTTGCTCTCCCCTGCGCCGGTGCATCTGACCGAGTACCTAGGCCTGGCAGGGCGGCCGGGTCCTGCAGCCCCAGCGCCCGGGGACGGACGGCATCCGTGGTGACAGCGTCGGCGAAGGCGCGGCTCGGCGGCGGCGGGCGTACGCCACGCCTCCTGCCAATCAAAGCGCCAGAGCCGCCCGGCGCCGCCTGTTTCCCGTTGTCCCGCCCTCGCCTGCTCCTGATTGGTCCGTTTCAAACCGGCGGAAGCCAATGAGAGCGCAGATCCGCCGCGGCTGCGAGGCGCGGCCTTTGAAGGGAAACTGTCGGGAGTCCGGGAGTCATGGTGGGGCCCGGGCCCTCGGCGGCCGCCGGTGAGTACCCACGCGCGCCCCGCTTCCTGCCGGCGTCCGAGCACGGGCGGGCACGGAGGGCGTCCTCCCGGCCGCTGGCTCCCGTCTGCTCTCCCGTCGGCCTCGGTCCCCCGGACCCCGGGGTGGCGAGGAGCGTGCGCGGGGGGCCCGAGGGAGGACCCGCGGCGTCTCCACGCTAGGCCCCGCGGCGGCCCTGCCGGGAGCCCCGGCCACCCACCGCGGCCGAGGTGGAGGAACCGGGGTCCCGCCCCGGGCCCCACCTACGGCTCACCCCCCCACCCCCGCCGAGGTGAGGCGGGGCCCGGGCGGCCGCGGTCCGCGCCCGCGGGGTCTCCCGCAGCCCGCAGGCGGCGCCCTGCGCCTCCGCCCCGGCCGCCGCCCCTGAACTCTCGCTCTCTCCCGCCCCTTCCGGAGGCTCGGGCTCAGGTGTCACCAAGCCGCCCCCAGGAGGCGCGCCCCCTCTTCCCCACCCCCTCACATTTTTTCCTTAGCGCCTGTTGATTGGGTGGGAGCATTCCCCGTGCGTACTCGGATCGGATCGATCCCCGCCGCTTCTGACTCCCCCACAACCCATCCCCTTTTTAGGAACTCGAGTCTCATCATGACCTTTTCATACCGGCCTGCAGTGTTCTCCCCTTCCAGGTCCCCCATCCAAGTAGCTCCTCCATCTATGTTCAAGTCCCTATCTCTTTTTTTTAGATTTTTTTAGTTTCCAGAGGAAAACATGCAGTCTTTGGCTTCCATTTTGCTCATTAGCATGATGATCTCCCAGATCCATCGGTTTTCTTGCAGGTGACATAACTGCGTGTTTTGTTTTTCCGTTGTGGCTGAATAGTGCATATATGCCACGTTTCTTTTATTCATTCATCTGTTGAGGGACAACTGAACAGGTTGGCTACTGTGGTATCTCCGTTGTGTGCTGACATATTCCCAAGAGTAGCGTAGCGTGGTCGTATCTAGTCCGTTTTCTAAGGAACCTCCGCGCTTATTTGTATAGTGGCAGCCCTAATTTACATTCCCACCAACAGTGTATCAAGGTTCCTTTGCGTTCAGTATTGATTGTTTGATCACCTATACCTGTTGATTGCCAGCACATCCTGGGCCCTGTCCTTCATGCAGTAACTCCTCAAGATTTAATTTCCTAGATGTGGCAGAGCTGTGACTACATGTGGAGCATGAACCTAGTATATTTCTCACAGCCGTCTGATAAAGATGCATCATAGTCAGAGGGGAAACATAGAGGGCTACGAATAGTTTTGTACCTCTGTAGCCTTTCTTTTTAATGATGTGTATTTCAATCTTTCCAAATGGTTTGCTCCTCTCACCATACACTGATGAACTCCCACAGTTTTTTTTTTCTTTTACCCTTTCTGAGGGCACCTAGATTTTGCCATATAGTATAATCATTGTTGCGTTTATCTCCACTGCTACATTGGAAGTGTTCTGGAAAGCAGAAAAACAGTTGAAGTGTCCCTTATCTGAATTGCTAGCAATGAGAATGATTTCAGATATTGGAATGCTTGTATATATAATATAATATACTGTGGATGGGTTCCAAATCTGAATATAACACTCATTTGCATTTCTTTTTGGCAATGCCTGCTTTTGAATTCGAGGCAAGTATTCTTACCACACCTCATCTCCTTTTGCTTTAGTTTATTTCTAGATAGATCTCATGCTTTTGCCTGGACCAGCCTCATATTGTAATCCTCTGCATCTTGAGTGGCTGGGACAGTTGTCATATACCATTACATCTGACTTGGGTTTTGGTGTTGTCAGTTGTGGGGCTTGAACTCTTGGCCTGGGCACTGTCCCTAAGCTCATCAGCTCAAGGCTAGTACTCTACTACTTTGAGTCATAGGTCACTTCCATTTTCTGGTGTTTAATTGGAGATAAGAGTCTCACAGACTTTCCAGCTTGGGCTGGCTTTGAACTGTGGTCCTCAGATCTCAGCCTCCTGAGTAGCTAAGGTTACAGGTGTGAGCCACGGTTACCTGGCTCTAGCTTGTTTTTTTTTGTTTGTTTGTTTTTGTTTTTGTTTTTGTTTTTGGCCAGTCCTGGGGCTTGGACTCAGGGCCTGAGCACTGTCCCTGGCTTCTTCCCGCTCAAGGCTAGCACTCTGCCACTTGAGCCACAGCGCCACTTCTGGCCGTTTTCTGTATATGTGGTGCTGGGGAATCGAACCTAGGGCCTCGTGTATCCGAGGCAGGCACTCTTGCCACTAGGCTATATCCCCAGCCCCTCTAGCTTGTTTTTGAGATAAGATCTTACTACTTTTTTCCCTAGGCTGCCCTCAAACTGGCATTTTCCTGTCTCTACTTCCTGAGTAGTTGGGATTAGGAGGTAGGCCACCATGCCTGGCTACATTTTTTATTTTCTATATTTTTATACACATAACTTGAAGGTAATTTTATGCAATATTTGTAGTGAACGTGTTTTAATTGATCATTGGCATGATATCAAGCATGGAATTTGTGTCGTGTTGACCCTTTTAAACTTCAGATATTGGATTAGTATACTCAGCCTATATTACCTTTTTATCTTCCTATAAATGCTTGGCATAAAAAATTACTGTGTAGGGCTGGGAGTATGGCCTAGTGGTAGAGTGCTTGCCTGGTATACATGAAGCCCTGGGTTCAATTCCCCAGCACCACATATATAGAAAAGGCCAGAAGTGGAGCTGTGGCTCAAGTGGTAGAGTGCTAGCCTTGAGCAAAAAAAAACCAGGGACAGTGCTCAGGCTCTGAGTCCAAGCCCCAGAACTGGCCAGAAAAAAAAAAAAAATTACTGTGTAGATGTTTACCAGTAACCCCCACTACACCACCAACCTGACTTTTTTTTTTTTTTTTTTTTTTGTCCCCAAAGGAACTGAGTAAGGGTTTGTGTGTAAAAATCACCACCACCCCTGGGGGGACGGCGGGGCGGGGGGGAGGGGGATGCCTAATAAGACCAGCCTTGGCTCACCAGCTTGAGTAGGCCAGTTAGAATTTCTTCATGTAAAGTATGATGTGTTATAGTTGAGAACAATAGCTTAATATCAAGGACTCCGGGGCTCCATAAACAGTGGTTTCAGACCCTGCTTTTGCTTCATACTAGCTGGATCCCTTGATGCATGTTATTTACCCTCTTTGAATTTCAAAATGCACAACACCCAGTAGGATCATTGTGTTGAAAAAAGAAGTTATACAAGTATAAGGAGCTTATTGTAAGACTTGGATTTTGTTGATGTTGATGCTAACTTGAAGCCAAACTTAAAAGACTGGGTACTTTGTCACCTTATGTTATAAATTAAAAACATTATAGAAAAGTGACATGTTTTAGGATATATATGAACGTGGTAAAATCTCAAGCTAAATTCTGTTGGTTTTTTGTTGTTGTTCTGTGTTTACAGAGGAGCGTCAAAGAAAGCTCCAGGAGTACCTAGCAGCCAAGGGGAAACTGAAGAACCTAAATACCAAGTGAGTTTGGCTACATACATATTTATGCCAGTTCTGTTGCCCTTGTATATACTAATGTAAAGCCTTTTTAAAAAGTAGTCTTTTTCTGTTTGTAGCCTATTCAGACTACCTTGTAGATCTGATGGTAACTTAAAAAGAACATTTGAGTCCAAATATGACTAGCACTAGCTAAACCTAGTCTATTGGCAAAGATTTAAGCATTATTATTGTATTCCAGAAAAGGAGGACCTACAGTATTAGTGATCATGCTGGAAATATTCTTGTCCTTTCTTTTTCTGGAGAACTTGATTCTTATGAAGACAGTTTTTGGTCAGTCAATTGAATGACCCTGTTTTGGATGTTTCTTGTGAAAGCAAGAGAATCTTTTACAGCCAGTTCTCAATCGTGGCATACTGAACTCCCAACATGTACTTTTGAAGTAGAACATAACTACTTCACTCTTGACATTTGTCAATGCCTTCCCATTGTATTATTCAAATTTTACTTGAAAATTGGTTTTTACAAAGTTAGCTGTCACCCTTAATTTTGCCTTGGGTTTAATCAACCCTATTTCCTTGGTTAGTTGAACTGAAATCATTTTTCTTTTGAAACAAGGGTAGGGCTTACATGGTAGAGCCCTTGTCTGGCAAACCAGATCCTGTGTTCAAACTCCTATGACATAAGCCCTCAGAGGGTAAGGACCTCTGTGTCTTACGAAGTATATCTATAGCGTTAGGAGTAACTCATGGAGCCAGGCACTGGTGGCTCATGCCTATAATCCTAGCTACTCAGGAGGTTCAAAGCCAGCTGGGGCTGGAAAGTCTGAGAGACTCTTATCTCCAATTAACCACCAGAAGACTGAAAGTAAAGCAGTGGCTCAAGTGGGAGACACTAGCCTTGAGCAAAAGAGCTCAGGGACAAAGCCCAGGCCCAGAGGAGGTCTAGCTTCTGGACCAATACACACACATACACACACACACACACACACACAAGGAGTGATTGGTGAGCTGGGACTGTTAGTACACCCCTATAATCACAGCTCTCCAGAGATTGAGGCAGGAGAGTTATGGGTTTGGACTACCCTGAGCTAAATAATAAATTCTCTGCTAGCCTGAGCTACATAGCAAGACCCTGTCTTTCTTTCTATCATTTTTCTCAGTGGAGATTTAATCTTTCTAAATTCTGTTTTTCTTTTCTTTTTATTTTTTTTGCAGTTTTACCTCACTAGGTAGATTTCATGTTATATCTGTCTTTGTTCTTGTTTTGTTTTGTTTTATTTGAATCATTCCTCAGTATAGATAGTATTGATTCTGACACTACCCCCAGCTACCGAAATCCACGCAGACTCACGACATTTGTATAAAATAAAATACCCATAGTATTTGCATATAAACTATGCATAATCATTACTTGTGACACCTAATACAGTGCAATAATATACTGTTGCTTTTCAGCAATAATTACAAGAAAAGTTTGCATGTGTTCAATGCAGATGCAATATAATTTTTCAAAAGTTTTTTATCAGAAGTTGGTTAAACTGCAGCTGTACAGTCCATGGATATGGAAAGTCAGCTATATATGACTTTTTGCCCCTGAAAATTCAAGATTTGGAAATACTTTAACAATGAACTTTTTTAAAGAAGTAGATAATTGTCTCATCTCCACATCATAGAGTCAAAGAATGATCTCTGAATAAGACTACACACGTAATGTATTTTATTAGTGTTATTAGAATGCTGCATTTATGTATATAGTATCTCTGAAAGGATCGCCAAAAACTTGGTAAGAACTCTTGTGCTTTCTTGAGAGAATACAGGACCAGGAAGGTATAATAATGAAACTTTTAAATTATTGATAATTTTGAATTGTTTTACCATGTATGAGGTTCTAATGAGTTGAAAATTTTTATTGTAATTGTTAATCTGTATACTTCCTAAGACTTGCTGATCCTCTGTACTAAGGATTAGTTTTATTTTCTTTTTTACAGGCCTTACCTAAAAGCCAAGAATAATGGCTCGATCCCACCACCTTCTAAATCTGTAAGTAGGAATTAGTCTTTTAAGAAATATCCATTTTGATGGGCTGGGGATATGGCCTAGTGGCAACAGTGCTTGCCTCGTATACATGAAGCCCTGGGTTCGATTCCCCAGCACCACATATAGAGAAAACGGCCAGAAGTGGCGCTGTGACTCAAGTGGCAGAGTGCTAGCCTTGAGCAAAAGAAGCCAGGGACAGTGCTCAGGCCCTGAGTCCAAGCCCAGGACTGACCAAAAGAAAAAAAATATATCCATTTTGAAATTGATTAGAAATACAAATATTAAAGATGCAGCCTCAAGAAAATGTATTTTAAATAATTTCTCACAAACTTTAGCGCAGTTTGGCTCAATAAGACAAATACTTTTTGTTGTTGTTGTTTTTTTTTGGCCAGTCCTGGGCCTTGGACTCAGGGCCTGAGCACTGTCCCTGGCTTCTTTTTGCTCAAGGCTAGCACTCTGCCACTTGAGCCACAGCGCCACTTCTGGCCATTTTCTGTATATGTGGTGCTGGGGAATCGAACCCAGGGCCTCATGTATACGAGGCAAGCTCTCTTGCCACTAGGCCATATCCCCAGCCCCCGAGACAAATACTTTTTGAAAACTACAACATTGTAGCAAAAAAAGTAAAAATACCTTAAATGGGCTTTTAATTTAAGCTTAACGTATGCTAGCATTTATTGAATGCTTAATATCTGCCTAGCACTTTCTGATTTGCATTGGCTCATTAAGTTCTCACAACCTTAGGAGAGTAGAAACTATGGCTGTCCCCATTTTATCAATGTGGAAACTGAATGGCAGAAAAGTTTAATAGTTTCCCAAGGTCATGTAGCTATTAAGTGACAATACTGAGTATCAGTGGTATTTTGCATACTGCCATAAAGTTGAGTAGCTCAGGGAGGAAGATAGATGAGCAAAGAGAGAAAGGTGCTGAGAATGCAGTGATAAAATTCAATGCATAGTTTACAAAATTGAGGGAAGGAGTGAAATTGAGAGAATGATGAAAGGGGTGACAGTGATCAAGATATAGTGTATTAATAAACTGTTTTGTTGAATGGCAACTGCTTTGTACAACTACTTAAAAATAATTTTTAAAATGGATTGGCTCAGTACTCATTAAAATAGAACACTGGACTAGCCTTGTTGCTTAGTGTTAGAACAGCCACCTCTCATAGACAAAGCCCTGGGTTTGATCTCTAGCACCACCAAAAAGTAAACGAACAAAAGAATACCTTTGTTGAGTATTCTGAATTGCTTAACAACAATATTTTTCCTAATCCATTTAATTCAGCTGTAATGTGAATAGATTCCTGTCATATTAACATATTTAAGACTTAAGTAAAAAAATTAGCCTTCTTCATCTATAATGTAAAAATCCTGTCTCTAGATTGCAAAACCACAGTTTTATTGAAGTTCTTAAGTGCTTTGTGTTGCCCAAGATAAGATAGCTATTTGTACCATTTTACTAAGTTTTAACAGCTCCATTACATGTATTTGTATGTAAAATACACAGACAAGAAGGCACGCATACATGTATGCATATTTATACATGTGTTGTGTATACATGGGTATCTATGTGCATAAGTGGGTATTGTATGTCATCTGTATGCATAACATGGCTAGATGCTGTGATGGATTGAAACTATGACTATAAGGCAAAATTATTATGCAGTGATATGAACAGCAGGGAATCATTTTGTTAGACTTCTAGTTTGTGCAGATTGCACTGTACAACAGAAATTGTAAAGGAAAAATCCACTGGGCTGAGCCCTGGTACAAATTCCCAGGGGCTTCTCTAACAGTAGCAATACTGACTTCAGTAAATCATCTCTTAATTGAGAATAATACCTCCCTTATCTGTTTTATATAGTTGTAAAGATAAGGATAAGGAAAGCAATTCCAGAATTTAATAGAAACTAAAAAGATTATGCAGGTTTATAGACATTATTACATAACATATTTATAAAACATTTGGTACCTAATAGTTAACTTTTGATTACTTACTGTTTTCCAGTACTGGGCAGGGCACATACATTATCTCACTACTCAAATAGCCCTATGAAAAAGTTGGTCGTATGAGTTTATGATCAAACCAGAACACTTTTGAGAATAATTATGATGGACAAAGAAGCCTAAGCTAAAAACTATCTTGTAAAAAGCAAAATGTATGACACTCTAGAAAGTAGATAGGATTGTTAATATGATTGTGATGATGATGATGGCCATTTTACAAATGGCGGGACTGTGACTCCGAGAGAGTGAGTATTTGGTCAGACTATGCGCCCAGTAAGGGTCAACACATTTTCAGGGTCCCCTTACTACAGTGTTAATTACTCACAGGAATGTAGCTTTTCGTTTTTGTGTGTGTGTGCACATGCTGGTCCTGGGGCTTGAACTCAGGGCCTGGGCACTGTCCCTGAGTTGTTTTGTTCAAGGCTAGCTCGCTTCCACTTGAGCCACAGTCCTGGCTTTTTGGTGTTTAGAGATATGAATCTCACTATGTTTCTTGCCAGGGCTGGCTTCAAACTGTGATCTTTAGCTCTCAGGCTCCTGAGTAGCTAGGATTTTAGGTTGAGCCACCTGTACAGGGTTTTTAACATATTGAACCCATATATGGAAAGAGTCCTTATAGACATAAAGATTTACTGAGAAACAGTAATGTAAAATATTTAAGAGCTGCTTAGGTCTAAATTCTAAATTCATACAATAGCTAAGCGACATTGGGCATGTTATTTAACAGTATATGCAAAAGGAGTGTAGTAACAGACCTCACAGAACTGTTTGAAAGGACAGGATTAAGAAACACTAAGACATAGTTACTGATACCTGCAGACTGGAATTTAGGTTGAGGTGACAATAGGTATGTGGACACACCTTTTGACAGTACCAGTTCCAGGTCTTCAAGGTTTATACTTGCTTTTACCTAAAACTGATTTGTTGTAGAATGTGCTTAACCTGCAGTCTCTCTTTTCCCACCACACTTGGTACCTTCATCCTTATTCTGCTTGCTAAGCAGGCACTCTACCACTTGAGCTTCCGCACTAGCCCTTTTCTCATTGGTTACTCTGGAGTTAGAGTCTCACTTTATGCCAGAGCTGGCCTGGACTGCAATACTCCCATTTATGCTTTCCTGCTTGCTGGGATGACAGATGTACAACCCCATACCCAGCCACTGTACTTACCGCCATAGCTTGAAGTAACATGCATGGGCTACTACACCCCGCCTATTTTTTTTTTTCGGGGAGTGGGGGTGGGCAAGGTAGGACAGTGGCTGGGCTTTACATGGCAAGCCTCCCAATCTACCTCACAAGCAGCCAGGATTACTGATGTATACCATACATCTACCCAGACTATTTTTGGCTAGGAGATTTTAAGCACATACATCTTGATTAGCTCAAAATAAGGAGTGTTCACTGCTATAACAAAACATCCCTGTAAGCCAGGCTCCAGTGGCTCATCCTGTAATCTTAGCTACTCACCAGACTGAGATCTGAGACTCACGATTTGAACCCAGACCGGGCAGAAGTGTCCCCGCGAGACTCTTATCTCCAACAAAACTACTCAGCAAAAGCAGAAAGTAGCTCTGTGGCTCAAGTGGTAGCCAAGGAAACTCAGGGATAGTGTCCAGGTCATGAGTTCAAGCCACAGGATCAGCACACACACACACACACACACACACACACACACACACACTCTCCCTCTGGCCTCACTTATTAGAAGGAAAAGAAATAACAGTGAAAAAGAAATAACAACCTTGTCTTATTCCAGCAAAAACATTTAATAAGTAGTTTTGAATGCAGGAACTAATTGTGGGATCCTGAGTTTCTTAAAATCTGGGAGTCTAAGAATGAGTGTTTGGAAACCACTATGTTCTGCAGTCCCTGCCAGCCCAAATAGTGGCTCTTATTTCATTAAATCATACTTTTCTATCATGATCTTATCATTTATCCCCTTGGAGTCTGGCATAGTGCCAGTTGTACAACCAACTCTCTTTGTTTAAACCTAGTTTTATCCTTTGTGTATTTTCTTCCTTCTACTTCATCTGTCCAGAGTAAAGATAGCAAATTTAGTTTGAACTATTTCTTTCTTCTTATACATACTGTCCTGTTTTTGTTGTTCTTTCGTCTTTTTCAGTTTTTTCTATCAGTTATGAGGTGGGTTAAAAGAGATCAAGAGTCAGAGTCCAGAGTTCAAAAACTGAAATTCTACCTCCAGTTTGGTCCCTAATTCTCTACCTACCCTTGAACAGCTTATTTGCTCTCTCAGATGAGGGTACTGAATTTAATGATCTCTTAAAATCTCTCCCAGTTCCAATGGTCTGGATTTACTTATCAGTTGCTAGCCTTACAACTCTTCTAAACCCAGTTTCATTCTCACTGGGATACTTGAAACCGTATAACCATTTCTACATTCTGTAATAAGTTGGCCAGATCAGGCTGATCTAAAATCAAGATATAAAAGATGTAGAAGAGTAAATATTTGCAAATCATTTATCTGATAAGGATCTAGTATCCACGATATATGACTCTTATAACTCAAGTACTAAAAGACAAACAATCCTAGTTTTAAAATGGGAAAAGGATCTGATAAGACTCAAAAGAAGATAAAGATATGATGACATTCTCTACATCATTAACTGTCAGGGAAATACAAATCAAAACCACAATGAGATTCCACTTCATGCTACTGAAATGTCTATGTTTAAAAAGACAAATAGGGCTGGGATGTAGCTCAGTGACAAAGCACTTTGCCTAGCAAGTCCAGTGTCTGGGTTTAATCCTCAGTACCAAAAAAAAAAAAAGACAAATAATGACTAGGATTGGAAAAGATGTAGAGAAATTAGAACCTGTGTACATGATAAGTAGGAATGTAAATTAGTTCAGCTACCTTGAAAAGTAGTCTTTCAATTTCTCAAAAGTTAGATTTACCATAGGACCCAGCAATTCTGTTTCTCAGTGTATTTTGTGGAGGTATACAGAAAATTGAAAACATTCTCTGACAAAACTTGCATACAAATAGTCTATAGCACTATTATTCATAATACCCAAAAAATAGAAACATCCCAATGTCAGATGATGAGTGAATATGTATAACCATATAGTAGAATATTCTTTTACCCTAAAAAAGTAATGAGGTGCATATTTGGGAATAAGCAATCGCGATCCTGAGGTACTTTAATGTGAACCTAAAACTTCTCTAAAATGTAAGTTATTTAACTTTGAAAAAAAAAATGAAGTCTTGCTACATACTATATGCACCGTAAGTGAATCTAGAAAACATGCTAAATGAAAGATACTAGACACAAAAGGCTATGTTTTATAATGATTCCATCAGCACAGATATAGAAACAGCAAGCAGATGATTAGTTGCCAGGGGCTATGGGAAGAGGGAAACAGAATCACTGCCAACAAGTACTAGATTTCTTTCTAAGGTGATTTAAATCTTCTGGCACTACATAGTAGTGATTGTTGTCCAACCTGTAAGTACATGAAAACTCACCGGGTTATATACTTTAAAATGGTGGGGTTTATACTTTGTAAATAACTATATCTGAGTTTCACTAAAAATATACAAGAAAATAAAACAAAAATAACACAAGAGAGAAGCTTTCATGCCACCATTTCCAGTCTTTCAATAAGCAATGATGCAGAGCTCTGAGATGGATATAAATATTGGGGCCTAGGAGTAACACCTATATTGCCAGCTATCTCTCTGCCTTTCACCTCAAACCTCTTGCACCCTACTCTTAGTAACAGGACGCACCAAGACTTTTCAAGACAGGTATCTCTTGCCATTAATGCCATATAGCTCTAGCTACCGAGTTCCTTTACATACTCATCATATAGTTCTTCACAATATTCTCAAGAGTATGGTAACTCTCAACACTTCCATACCCTTCTTGGGAGGCACATAGTCTCCTTTCTGAGTGACTGCTTTCACTGTGAATGCCTCAGAAACCACGGTAGCTTGTTCCTCTTGGTAATCTAGTTCGTCCTTTCTTATCCAAAATTAAATCATGTGACTAAAATACTTGCATATTAATAATATGTGATCTAACCTTAAAGTTTACTGCCTTCACAAGTATAACTTCCTACTGAGATGTCAGGTGTTTAGCGAGATGCTCCAACTTACCCCAGACCTCCTACCCTCCTCCAGTCTGTCTCCTTGTCTGATCTCTAGGAACAAGACAAGAGGTTCTTAACTGATACTAGAGTTTTATCACATAGCCATCTATAGAGGAAAAAGTCTCAGAGGTGCATCTTTCCAGAGTCCCTGGGAAGATGCTTCATTGGAAATAATGGACGTTCAGCAAGTGCTATTTGATATAGGCAAATTCTTTTTTGAAACAGCAGTTGTTCTGTTAATAACTGAACATCTTCTTGATTCTGCCAAAATAAAAAAAAGTATGCTATATTTCTAACAGGAACTCAAGTTATAAGTCACCTATTAGTGAGGTGAACCTTTCTTTACTTTAGAAGGATTCAGCTTTCTTAAATGAAATTCTGAATTATATTATCTAACATGTTTAAGCAGTTTATTTTCCTCATTATTTTAAAGCAGTCATCTATTACAATTGGAAGGGGGCAGGGGGAGCTTTTCCTGGGGTTTGAACTGAGCACCTGGGCACTGTCCCTGAGCAGTTTGCTCAGGGTTAGCATTCTACAACTTGAGCCACAGCTCCACTTCCAGCTATTTTGGTAGTTAATTGAAGATCAGAGTCCCATGAACTTTCCTGTCTGCATAGGCTTCAAACCATAGTCCTTAGTTCTCAGCCTCCTGAGCATCTTGAATTATAGGCATGAGCCACCAGTGCCCAACATTTTTTTCTTTTTCTTTTTCTTTTTTTTTTTTGGTGCTGGTACTGGGCCTTTCAAGGCTGGTGCTCTATCATTAGAGCCACAGCTCTACTACAGCTGTTTTTATTATATTTTTCTTTGTCTTTTCAGACTATTGGACCCAAAAAGGATATTACCAGCCATGCTGGTTTGCCTACCAAATCTACAAGGACTACCAACATTAAACTCCAATCCAGACCAACTAATATCACAGGGTCTCAGAAGCCAAAGTCAGAGCCACTTCTGAGCAAAAGGCCAGCATCAGGATGTGCTTCTTCTAAAGCAAACTGTAAGCCATCCAGCAAGAGTCACCAGCAGCAGCAGAAAGCCGCGTCATCCACTGCAGAACTGGCAACAAAACCTAGGAGGTCCTCTGCTACCCAGGGGCTGAAACCTGCCCAGCAGTGTGGGGAGAGGCAGGGGGGTGCTAAAGGGATGGACTCTGTGGGTAATTCCCATGTGAGAAACAAACTTTTGGGTGGCTCTCTAAAAGAGATGAACAAAGAGAACTTGCCCCTAACCTCATCAGAACCTAAGCAAAAGCCAGATCCGGAATTACGTACTATATGTCAGCCGAAGACAGACATTTACAAGCAAACCAAGGGCAGTTTGGCTCCTAAACAACTCCTGAGTAAAAGTTCAGATAATGATGCAGTTCTGAAAGACAGGGTTAATAAAAAATTGGTTGGAGAAACACAAATCCGGACTCTACCAGTGAAATCACAGCAACTCCCTAGAGTTGCACATCTTACAAAACCAAGAGAAAAACCCTCAAGGACAATTCCCTCGCACTTTATTCAGACCCTTAGTAAGTCTCAAGCATCAAAGAAACCAGTGGTTAAGGACATAAGTGATATAAAGGCTAACAGGGGTAAATGTGGAAAAACAAATGAAACTAAGTTACAGCCACTCCATACTACTGAACAGAAAGTAAAACCCATGAGACCTAAAACATATCCCAACTTGCATCAGGGAGCACCAACCAACCAACCTCCAAACATCAGGCGAGACCAGAAGATTAGTCAATGTTCTCTAAGACCTCAGACGTCGGTCATCCCAAGTACCCTTAGTCTAAAAGCAAGCAAAACCAGTGATAACAAAGTTAACCGCATCTTTCAACACAAAACACAGACTTTGAACTCCAAGTTGAAAAATGCTCTTCCCCAGAACCATTTTCTGAACAAGACAGCTCCCAGAACTCGAACAGGAATCACAACCATAAATAGGAGAGGAGCCCCAAGTGATGCCCAGACCAATCCAGATATTAAAAAGAAGGCAGCAACAGAGGATCGAAGGTACATTGTTTTGATTCCAATGTTATGACAACATAATCTATAATCAGGAGTATTTGGTCAGGAAATCGTTTTTAAGTTATTTTTTAATTACAACCTATAAAAAGAAAGATTTGTATTAACTGTAGCAAATTTTGAGACTCAGCAGAGCTGGGTGATATGTATATGTGTTATAAGTCATTCTATAACTTAAAAGAATTTTTTTTAAAACATTGAAACAGTTAGGCATAGTGGCAAACATTTATAATCCTAACTACTCAGGGGACTGAAATCTGGAAGATCAGTGTTCAGAGCCAGCCCAGGCAGTAAAGTCTGAGAGTCTGTCTCCCAAATAACTGGCAAAAAGCCAGGCTAGAGGTGTGGCTTGGGTAGTAGAATGCCAAAAGAACAAGCCCTGGTACTAGCCTAAAATTTACACACACACAAAAAAAAGTTGAAACAGAATAGATGAGAGAGAGAGAGAGATCAGGGTTGCAGGTGTCAACTGCTCACCCAAGAAATACCCTACAGAGGCTGAAAAGCAATGCAGATAAGGAGGTAAAAAGGGACCCTAACAGTGAGTTCACATAAATAGGAGGTGGAAAGTTAGTGGTTCCTTGTCACTCAGGCCCGTGATTTAGTCCAGTAAAATTTTCAGGGAAGAACAAGAAGCTGCATGAGTCAGAGTGGATAAGTTTGGAAAGCAAGCTGACATAGAAAGGAGCACTTGTCCAAATGCTGAGTTCGGATGGTAAGCAGGTTCTTGGGTTACTGGACTCGGTATTGGCATGGATGATACTTGAAACTTGAGCCAAAGGACTACATACGCTTTCTCCCCAGGCATAGTCTCAGAATGCAGGTGAACCTCACAAGAAGACCACGTGCATATATGTGGTTGCAGTGGGCATAAGGAGGTGAAAGGAGCATGGAAACTTCATGATAGTTAAAAGGTGCCAAGAAAGTAAAGTGAGGTCAGGATTTAATCTCAGGATCAACACTACCAACAAGCTCTTTGCCCTTGTGCACAGATACAAACTAAATTTAAGGTGACATCATTGAGAGGGAAGGGCTGAGGTGACCAGCTTAGATACTAGGGTCAGGGAAGGTCTTTCCAACAGTCGCATCTGAGTTGAGAGCTAAGACTGGTGGCAAGAAGTGATTGGGAAACCCCTGAGCTAGTAAATGAGTTCCCAGCCTAGGTCAGACGAGAGAAGTGGTCATAAGACCAGTTGTGGCGTGCTGACCATGATTGAATACAATAGTTGGTGACAAAGGTCCCATTCACACAGTTCCCCATGTGTTACTTTAGCAACTTCTGATGTACCAGGCACAGGAAGAAGCTAGAGCAGAGAGCACATAGTCAGTCTCCACCCCTGGGAAGCTTATGGTTTGGGGTATATATGGAAAGTCTTAGAGAGATAAAATGGTGGCATTGAGGTGCTAGGAGCAAGCTGATTTTAGAAAAGAAAGGGTCCCTCTTTTGTTTATGATGAGAAGGAAGGCTAAGAAGGAAGGAAGAATTCCAGGGACGTATCTCAACTTCTGTCGTTAGGTAGGCAGAGTGAAAGTGAATGAAAAACACTGAGGCCAAAATAAGCTATTCATAAGTATGAATGGTACTCTGGAACCAAAAAGAAACAAAAGAGCTGATAACATCCATTTCTTAATAATTGCTTATTGACATCATTTAAAAACCAAAACTATAGGACCAAAAAAAAGCTAAACTGATGATTTCTAGGAAGTGGAGAGTAGAGGTGAGATTTACTAGTAAGTACAAAATGATTAGAGTGTTGGGCTTTGTCTTGTATCTTGATTATAGTTATGGTTACATGCCTTCATATATACTCGCAGAATCACACACTTTAAAAAGATAAACTTTACTGGGTGTCATTACACACCTGTGTAATGCATATATACATATGTGCTAGGCACTAGACATCCATTTCTGCCTTCACAGAGCTTGCATCCTTCTAGAAGAAACAGACAACCAATATGCTGACTAAATAAGACTGGCTATTCACAGATAATTACTCTTCAAGGGAAGTATCCTTTGAACAGGGGATAGAAGATGCAAGACCTTGAGGCAGCAATGGGCATGGAATAAGAAAATGAAAGGATGCCCAAGTTCCTGGTAGGTAGTGGCTAAGAGGGAGAGAAGACATAAAGTTGAGGGCTGGGAATATGGCCTAGTGGCAAGAGTGCTTGCCTCATATACACGAAGCCCTAGGTTTGATTCCCCAGCACCACATATATAGAAAACGGCCGGAAGTGGCACTGTGGCTCAAGTAGTAGAGTGCTAGCCTTGAGCAAAAAAAGAAGCCAGGGACAGTGCTCAAGCCCTGAGTCCAAGCTCCAGGACTGGCAAAAAATAAAAAAGGCATAAGGTTGAGGATGAAAGCAGAAGGAACATCACACCGTGCATTTCAGCCATAGAGAACATTCTGAACTGTCTTCCACAAGCTTCAGGAAGTCTTTGGCAGTGACAGGATCTGCTTTACCTTCTACAGAACAGCCACCATGTGCAGCATGAGCTAAAGGAGGGTTAGAGTAGAAGCAGGGAGATAAAATAGGAAAGCTGCCACAGCGTTTCAGACAGAAAGTGACAATGATAGGGCCCAGCATGGTAGTACTGTACACCGAAGCAGCACTAAGTCTGTAAGTGGTGTGTCAGATATGCAAGAAAGAAAGCAACTACTCATTACAACCCCTTGTTTTCAGCCCTAGAAACTGAGTAGACTAGGATGGTATTTATCAAGGGGAGAAAACTAGAGACAGATCTGGAGATGGAAATGAAGGCTTTGTTTTGCACAGTATTAAATTAAATGTATCAAGCATCAAACAAAAGATACCAGCTAGATAGTATGTTTTAGGAAATCTGTAGCTCCCACAGGAAACCTACAAATGTGCACTTGCAGATCATTGATACATAATTATAATTTAACAAAACTAGAGCTTGTGCATCTAACCACTTGGGCCCGCGTGTCTTCATAAATCTACTCGTAGTCCTCCAAAAATATATTACCTGCTTGAAAGCAAGAGTGGACCGGGTACTGGTGGCGCACACCTGTAATCCTAGCTACTCAGGAGGCTGAGATCTGAGGACCACGGTTCAAAGCCAGCCCAAGCTGGAAAGTCCGTGAGACTCTTACCTCCAGTTAACTACCAGAAAACCAAAAATGGAGCTGTGGCTAAAGTGGTAGAGCACTAGCTTTATGCAGAAAAGCTTAGAGGCAGCCCCCAGACCCTGAGCTCAGCCCCCATGACTGACAAAAAAAAAAGGTTTGGGGTGGGGAGGATAGACAATGCAAATAATGTAATCTGCCCCTGCCTATACTCTACTTTTGTCAGTTTGTTTATATATGCAAATGGCCCTATACATGTCTTCATAAATGTTTATAATTTAGATCTAACTTACACATAACTCCTCTACACAATTACCGGGCTAACAAAAAGGAACTCGGGAAGGTGAGATATGTTTTGTCAGAGGAGAGGTGAGTTCAAGGGGAAGGAAGGCAGACGAATAAAGAAATGAAGGATGACCAAATATAGTCATACAGTCCAATATGTGTGTGTGTGTGTGTGTGTGTGTGTGTGTGTGTGAGAGAGAGAGAGAGAGAGAGAATGATGGAACTTGAGGGGATAAGTTGGGTTGAATGCTAGGGAGAATGATCAAGATACATTGTACTCATAAACTGACATCTGGTAGGAAAAATGGAATGCTAAGTTGGTGCTCTCAGAAATGAAAAGCTATCCTAGGAAAGCCAATGTCCAAGCTAGCGTACAGAGAAATTAAACATAATGAAAAGTAATGCAGAGGTAGAAGTGTTTGAAGGCTGAAATGCTGGCCATATCACTTTGCAATGGCAAGACTGACCCAGTGCTGTTATTGCCCATTTGTTGATTGCTTCATTCTCCGGTCTTTGTCTATAGTTGACAGTTTATTTACATCCGATCTCTACATATAGTGTTCTTTAAGAGCTAGACTTTGTTTTGAAAAAACTAAATTCATCCTTCCTTTCCCTTTAATTGCATAACAGGAAACAATTGGAAGAATGGCAGAAATCCAAAGGGAAAATCTATAAACGTCCTCCTATGGAACTTAAAACAAAAAGAAAAGTAATAGAAGAAATGAATATTTCATTCTGGAAGAGCATTGAAAAAGAAGAGGAAGAAAAAGCACAACTGGAACTGTCCAATAAAATTAACAACACTCTGAAAGAATGTCTGCAGCTCATTGAAGAGGTGAGTGTGGAAGGTGAGCTCTCAGAGCCTTGAACCGCAGGCTTGGCTCACAGTTAGACAGCTGTTGTGAAATTAAAACTTTGATTCTTATGTTTAGCTTCTTGATTGTTGTAGTATGAAAAAAAACCACAAGTACACTGGTGTTAAAATGATTTCACACAATACAACCACAAATAGGCCTCCACCTTACACACACACACACACCCTTCGCTGCTCTCACATGTGAGCACTATAGCCAAATGCCACGCCAGCAGTTTTTGTACAAGTATATGAAGTGCAGGAACACAGAGAAACAAAGTATGTATGATCTTTGTCATCTCTTCTTATGTATCTAGTCCCAGTATTATAAACTTTTTAAAAGAGTGTCTTGGAGGCTTTGGGTTTTTTTTTCTCATGTATCAATGTCAACACAGGTATTGTTCTTTTCGTAACTGTTTAGTTAAAAGCTTGGAAGTTGCGGAGCACCAGTGGCTCACACTTGTAACCCTGGCTACTCAGGAGGCTGAGATCTGGGGGTCCACCATTCAAAGCCAGCCCCAGCAGGAAAGTCTGTGAGACTCTTACCTCCAGTTAACCACCAGAAAACTGGAAGTGGCACTGTGGCTCAAGTGGCAGAGCATGAACCTTGAGCTGAAGAGCTCAGGGACAGCGCCCAGGCCCAGACCAGAGGGTTAAAAAAAAAAAGCTTGAAGTTAGTCTTTCTCATTATCTCAGAAATATACTTAATGCTTAAATTTGCCTCTAAATTTTGCTTTCTGATATCTCCCAGATAGGACTAATGTTCCTTATTACCTTGTCAGTCAGGATCAAGTCACAAGAACAAAAACTATAGCAACTATCTCAGTATAAACAATTGAATATGAAAATTGGCCTTGGGGTGTTTTGTGTAAGCTCTCTAGAAGCAGACCCTAGGCAGGATTAGAGCCTCTGCGTTTACTACAAAGGATTTTACAAGGACTGTTGATGCAGCACGCAGGGAGTAAGGAAATGGAAAGGCATGCTGCTCTCCCGTTGTCTTCTCCAGCTATCCTCATGTGCTCTGCTATCTGGAAGTGCTCTGGACCCAGTCTTGTGGGGTTTGTGGTGACTTCTTTACACGGGCATGATTGATTGAATCACGGGCCACTGGTGATGAATTTAACCTCCAGTCCCTCCCCAGAGGTTCGAGTCCTGCCTGGGTCTTTCCAGTGACCAGCAGCCATCCATCTTGAAGCTATGTAGAAGTGGCTAGCCATCAACCAGCTCATTAACATATAAAAGACGTATTATTCTTTTATTCAACGGATTTTAGAGTTACATGCCAGGAAATAGGAGTAAGACAAGTGCCTATTTTACAAAATCATACTAAGAGAAGATCTCTAGTAGAAATAGGACTCCAACTCTAAGAAGAGTATAGTGCCCAGCAGATGTGATTCCACAGGGGCTGGAGAAGGGGCCCTGCTGGGCTGGGCCTCCAACCTTGAGGAAGGACTGCATTCCTAGGAGCCTAGTGAGAAGGAAGGAGGAGAGAGGCCAGAGCCCAGAGCCCAGAGCCCAGAGCTGAGGCTGAGGTGAAAAAAGAAAGCAGGTGGGAAGCAGCAAGTCTCTCCTCCCTTCTCCATCTCCACCAGCCTCTCTAGCGCCTCACGCTGGCGTAGTTCAGCTGGAAGCTGCTGTCCCGCAGAAAGTCCTGAGAGTTATGGCATCACAAAGTGGAGGTTACAGAGACAGTAGCTTGCTGTGTGGTTTACCTAGGAACTGACTACATTCTCATTGCTGTTTATTTCTAAGTGGTTTGAGATCTCCAGGCTTGCCTGGACTGCATGGTAAGACCCTATTTATCTTTAATTTCTAGAATTTTAGGGTTTTTTTTTCTCTTGCTATCTTTATATTAACTTTTAATTATATTGTGTTATGATTGGTAAGGTGTCCTTTATGTTTTCTGCTTAATGGAATTTGTTGAAATCTTCTTTTTTTTTTGCCAGTCCTAGGCCTTGAACTCTGGGCCTGAGCACTATCCCTGGCTTCTTTTTGCTCAAGGCTAGCACTCTGCCACTTGAGCCACAGCGTCACTTCTGGCCTTTTCTATATATGTGGTGCTGAGGAATCAAACCCAGGGCTTCATGTATACGAGACAAGCACTCTTGCCACTAGGCCATATTCCCAGCCCTGAAATTTTCTTTACGGTTGTAATTTCTAATCATTTTTAGTAAATGTTCCAGAGGTGTCTAAAAAGGTAGATATGTTCTTTCTGTTCACTTATCTGTTGTTTTCTGAAAAAAATATTTCGGGGTTTCTCAGGAACTTTGATCAGTCGTAGACAATTTCCCTTTGTATTTCTGTGAAGTTTTACTGGGTTCTCTTTCCAAATCTGTTGTTAGGTGCATGAAGATTAATGACTTGCTTTGATTTCTCTTTTGTCTGATAACTATCTTACCACATCTGGTTCTTAGTGGCACCGGAGTGTGGGGGAATTCTCCAGTGGCATTTCCGGCTCACTGGCTTATTCTTCAGCAGGGTCTGTGCCATTCTTTGCTTATTTATGTGTGCCACTACTGATTGAACCCAGGCCTTCTCTCTATTCATCCTTTTTTATAACAGCCCATTCTGAGTTTATAATAGCAATATTCTCTTATCACTCTGCCAATCCTGCCTGTAGTTTTCTTCCAATGGGCCCCTCTTGGGTGTCTCAGCTTTTTGCTCTAGTGTTCCTTCTGCTTGGTTGAATTTTATAATCTTATATGCAGTATTGGTTTTCTCAAACATTGACTCTTGATTGTGAACGTACCTTTGTGAATGTGACTCCCGCGTCTCAAGAGCAGCGGAAGGTGCTGCTTGGCTAACTATGCCGGCGCCCGGGTCCATACCACTACCCCTCTCCCCCCAGAACAAGCCGGAACCCATGTCATAGCTCATTGGTATGGAGTTTAATCTCTTTCATAGGCAGCTGCATGAATGCCCAGCACACACATATATACCCCTGACCTTTGCATACCTCTACCGCCCTTCCTGATGCTGTTAGCGTCGTGTGGAAACTCACTGTTCACGTTATTATGGATATGTAGTATCATTAATATTAGGAATATGTAAATATTGATCACTGTGGAGTTTGGTTTGGCTTTTGTTTTTTTTTTTTTTTTTGGCCAGTCCTGGGCCTTGGACTCAGGGCCTGAGCACCGTCCCTGGCTTCTTCCCGCTCAAGACTAGCACTCCGCCACTTGAGCCACAGCGCCGCTTCTGGCTGTTTTCCGTATATGTGGTGCTGGGGAATCGAACCTAGGGCCTCGTGTATCCGAGGCAGGCACTCTTGCCACTAGGCTATATCCCCAGCCCCTGGCTTTTGTTTTACACTCCATAAAAATATAGAACATATTCTTTACCATTTGATATATTTTTATGCTTGATCTAATGTAACTTAAAATTTCATCAACACCAATAATCATTGAAATGTACAATTAGTGTGTGTGTGTGTGTGTGTGTGTGTGTGTGTGTGTGTGTGTTGTCCTGGGGCTTGAACTCAGGGCCTAGGCATTGTCCCTGAGTTTTTTTGCTCAAAAAAAAAAAAAAGCTTTACCACTTGAGCCACACCTTTACTTCTGACTTTTTGGTGGTTAATTGGAGATAAGAGTCTCAAGGAATTGCCCAAGATGGCTTCAAACCACAGTTCTTAGATCTCAGTTTCCTAAGTAGCTAGGATTATAGGCATGAGCCATCTTATTATATGTATATCATACCTAAATGAAATTAAAATTTTTAAGTTTAGAAAAATTATTAACTGGGTGCTGGTGGCTCGTGCCTCTAATTCTAGCTGCTTAGGAAGATGAAGTCTGGGGATTGACTTTCAAAGCCAGCCTGGGCAAGAAAGTCCATGAGACTCTTATCTCTGATTAACTACCAAAAAAGCCAGAATTACAGCTCAAGTGGTAAAGCAGCCTTAACTAAAAAAGCTAAAGACTAGCCTCTCTAGAGCCTGAGTTTGAACCCTACTACTGGCACTGAAAAAGGAAAGGAAAAGATCAGGAAGGAATGGAAGGGATGGGACATTTTTCGAAGACCTGACAGTGAAATGGTAATAAAATAGATCTCTGGGTATTTTCTTTTTTCAGGGTGTGCCTTCTCATGAAGTATTTACAATAATCTCCAGCATTCCTGAGGCCGAGAAATT
This sequence comes from Perognathus longimembris pacificus, assembly GCF_023159225.1. Classification (NCBI taxonomy): domain Eukaryota; kingdom Metazoa; phylum Chordata; class Mammalia; order Rodentia; family Heteromyidae; genus Perognathus; species Perognathus longimembris. Next base: position 3,270,920 of record NC_063168.1, on the reverse strand, counting down.
TGCTAAATTCTGGATCTGCAAAGCAAAGTTGTTGGCAAATAAAGACAACTTTGATGTTATTGGGCTTTATGAAGAGGCCATTAAAAGCGGGGCCGCTGTGAGTATGTCTTGGGTGGGTGACTTCTGAAAGAGCTCTTGCACATGGCTTTTCTAATGTTGCTTAAGATAGGTATATAATATAAGGTGAAACTTCTGACTACGGAGGGAAGAGTGGTAGATATTATCAAAGTATGTTACGTGTATATGAAAATGTCATGACAAAACTTGTTATCTTATATACTTTATACATACCAAACAAAACGATTACAGCCCGGTGCCAGAGGTTCCTGACTGCAATCCTAGCTGCTCAGGGGGCTGAGATCTAAGGATCACAGTGGTTTGAAGCTAACCCAGAAAGGCTGTGATTCTTTTATCTCTAATTAACCAGCACAAAGCCAGACATGAAGGTATAGCTCAAGTGGTTAGAGTACTGGCCTTGAGCGAAAAAGCCAGGTGAAAGCACAGGCCCCGAGTTCAAGTCTCAGTACTGGCACAAAAATAAAAATAAAACTGACTCAGTGAAGTTATACACACAATATGAAGTATAGTATATCCTTTAATACATTTATAGAAAGTAATGTTACAGGTAAGCCAGTAGACGCAGTTTTATTATCAAGTAATCACATCTTAATACTAATTACAGAAGTATACAATTATGGAATGTTAGAACATTAGTATCCAATTCTCATTAAGCTTTTACCTCAAAGAACTTAAAAAGATAAGTTCAACACATCAGTAACCATAAATCAATAATTCAGAGCCATTGAGTAAAATAGCTTTAATTCTAAAACCTAGAATAAAACCATCTTTGAACCATGATTTTTGAACAAAGACTGTACGAATTCATGTTGTAGCTCTTTTTACTTACATGGCATTTTTCAGTGTCACTCTCTGTGTTCTACAGACTATTCCCCTGATTGTTCACAATCACAGTTAAACAATTAAATAGTTCAGTGTCAGTAATGTCGTTCAATAAGACTTCTGCTTCCAGTCCCTCCCATCTTCTACTTCCCAGAGAAAACATTATATTTTTACCTCTATTGTAAGGAAATGTGCTTATGGTGTTGATTTTCTTGACTCTTCAGTTTTAGGCATAATTGTGGAGAGGCTGAAAATTTAACCGTCACCCTCACACACTCTACTTCCTTCTCGAGTTGGGTACATCTCATTTCCTAGTTCTCTATTAAGTTTTCTTCTTCCTTCCTTGTCTGTTTCTTCTCAAGTGATACTCTGTGTGTGTGTATGTGTGTGTGTGTGTGTGTGTTTAATGTCTGTGTGTTTGTTACCTGTATGTGAGTATCTCTGTCTCTTTGTCTATCACTTTTGTCTCTATGTCTCTATATCTCTTTCACATATATACACTATTGTTTGCTTATTTTCTGTTATTCATAACAGGTTTTATTTGAAAAATCACAAAACTGTGGACACATGAATTAACTCTAGCATGATCTGGCTGCACAGATTGGTTAGCATAGCAGTATAATATATGAATATCAGTATCCATAGGTCTTAAACTGGTCAAATTCTCTAAAGAACCTCGTCTAGTCTCCTTGCCGGAGCTAGATGACTTTCTGTATGTTTAGGGGAAGAGGAGAGCCTCACCCTTAGAACTTTGATTTATCCTCTTTTCAGTAGACATCTCTGGTCTTGCACAATATCCATCCCCACAGGGACTTGGGAAAATTATCCTTATTTTTCCGTTGGGATGAAAGGGCACAGTCCCCAGCTGCATGATTTTCAGAGACATGAAGGGAATTGGAAGTCAGACTCTGAATAGATGTTCTAGAATCCTCCTGACTAGGTCCCACCTCCCTTTTTTTTTTTTTTTAACCTGTCCTGGGGCTTGAATTCGGGGCCTGACCTTTTTTTAAACTCTTGACTAGCCCTCTACCTCTTGAGCCATAGTTCCATATCCAGCTTCTTCAGTGCTTAATTGGAGATAAGAGTCGCAGTAGCTTCCATCAGTGATCCTTGGGTCTCAGCCTCCTGCTTAGCTAGGGTTACAGGTATGAGTCACCCGCTCCTGGCTGCACCTCCCATTCTTCACCAGGAGGAGACCTGTGGTGAGAGCAGGGTGTTCCCTGCCCACGCTTCCAGGCCAAGATTCAGCTCCTTAGGCAGTCAAGTTGGTTACCTCTCTACCTTCTGCCTTCCAGTTCCATCTTACTATTTATTCTCTCCTATTCATACATTTTACTTACTATTTATTTTTTGAAGTTTGAGTTAGATAAGAATAGTGAAATAAGATGATAAATGGGTTATACAAACCAGTAACCCTGAATTGTGATTGTGATACATAGACACAGCTAAGAAGAAAGTACCTTTTAATATCTTAAAATAGTACAACAAAATAAAATCATAATAAGCTAAAATGCCCTTAAAGCATAGGTTTGTATATAATTGCATATTTACAGATGAGAATTAGGAAAAATTCTTTTTCCAATGTCCCATTATTAGCATATATTCATTTACAAAGGGGTTGATTTATAATATTTGCATAAATGCATACAATGTACTTTAATCAGACTCCCTCTAGTACTCTCTTATACATCCTGTTTAAATAACTTGTGTGTGTGCGCGCGTGCTCACGCATGTGCACGCGTATGTTGGTCCTGAGCTCTTGAACCACAACTTTGTTTTCCAGTCTTTTGGTGGTTAATTGGAGCTGAGTCTCATGGACTGTCCTGCCCCATCTGGCTTTAAACCACGACCCTCAGATATCAGCCTCCATATTAGCTAGGATTACAGATGTGAGTCACCAGTGCCCTAATATTTTCAAATGTGTATATAGCCCTCATTTTACATACCTCCAGTCTCACTTTCTAAATTGCCTCTCTTGATTCTCTATTATTGAAATAGTAAAGTTTCAAGAGAAGTTAGAAATAAGTGTATATTCAGTATACCATTTCTTTAACCAGAAGCCTGGACAAATGTAGGATATTCTTGATTAAAATGTATGTGTGTGTGTGTGTGTGTGTGTGTGTGTGTGTGTATGTGTGTGTTATATAAAATCATGCTCTTTGCAATGCGTTCTTTACATTTATTTCCACTTCATTGAGTTTAAAGCATATGTTCATTTTTAGATTTTATAAGAATATATGAAGAGCTTTGCTTTTATGCTCTGTTTTCAGTATGTATCTGTTACTACTTTCATACAGCAGACCAGGATGAAAAACTTCCAAATATAATGTTCCTGTGAAATATGAAATAATGAAAACTAACTCAGATCACTATATCAGGAAATTACCTTGTTTTGTTGTTGTTTTTGAGTCAAGATCTACTATGGAGAACAGACTAGCTTCAAACTTCAGATCTTCCTACCTTGGCCTCCTACAAAACTGCTTTTCTTTAGGGCAGTTAATGTAGCCTAACAGTAGAGCCTGGCATGTGTGAGGCCCTGAGTTCAATCTCCAGGCTCACTAAAAAATTTTTTAAATAAGACCGGACTGGGAATGTGGCCTAGTGGTAGAGTGCTTGCCTTGCATGCATGAAGCCCTGGGTTCGATTCCTCAGCACCACATAGGCAGAAAAAGCAGGAAGTGGCGCTGTGGCTCAAGTGGCAGAGTGCTAGCCTTGAGCAAAAAAGAAGCCAGGGACAGTGCTCAGGCCCTGAGTTCAAGCCCCAGGACTGGCAAAATAATAATAATAATGTAAGGAATAATTACAAAATTACTTTTATACCAGATTATTTCTTTATGTTGTTATGCTAAATAAAAGAATAAAAAGAAAGGCTGGGGGAAATTATTCAAAATGCTAAAAAAAATAGGGTGGGGATGATGTGTTGTTGTTAAGGAACACATCTTCAATGGTATGATAGAAATTAATAGGAAAACAGAATGTGATTTAGAGAAATTTTATTGTAAACAATTTTAAACACAGCTCCTCATTAAAAGTTAGTATCCAGGTTTTAGCCAACATTTTCTCCATTTCCTTTATTTTTCTATGAAGTTTTAAGTTTGAAACTTTTTAAATGTTATTTATAGCTAGACAAGACATTTAAAAAAATGTTTACTCTAGAAAGTTTATTTAACATTTAACAAAGTTCTCCAGCTCATTTTTTCCATGAATTCTTTTATTTGTTTATTTTCTCCTCTCCAGCCAATACAAGAGTTACGGGAATTTGTTCTTAATATTTTACAAGATCCAAACAGAACCATAGAAGGTACTGCTGCTTTTGCATTTAAATCATTCTTTAACTGTATAAGTGAAAATTATCCAGAAACATATGAGAGGAAAAAAGAAAAGGAATTATGTATCTCCTGAAAACTCTGACTTACTAGATTTTATGGCCTGGCCTTTTCAGTCATTTTCATCAACTGATTTGTTTCTTCTATTATGCCTAACACTGAACAAATGTTCCCACCAAAGCAACATAGACTGAACCACCCTGCTTTCCTAGAGTCCCAGAGGAGAGAAGACAAGTGAATGTTAGCAAGAATCTGGGGCAAAAGAGAAAGAAGCTTTGGTTTAAGCTCCATGCTTAGTCATTAAAAAAACAAAAAACAAAAAACCGTCAGTTGTCTGAATTCTTGTTATCTCTTTAACAATAGCCATCCCAAGAATCTTCACTTAGGTAACCATCACTGTCGTTGGTCAGTCTTTAAAGGACTTTTCTATGAGAACTATTGTGCCAAAATAGTGACATAGTATAATTCCAAAGATATTTGTTATGTGAATGGACAGAAAAGTTAAGCTATCTTTTGAAAATAAAGTGCATTATTCTTGTTCTCTTACAAAATTTCCTTTATGAGTATATTTAACCGGAGAATAACCAAGTCATGTAGAATTACAGCCAGATAACTCACTACTTTGGAGGATAAAGTTAAATATTAGGCATATATATTTATGATGTATAGCAATGTTCTTCAAAAAGGTGGAAAAGAGGAACCAAGAATTCATTCCTTTGCCACTTGATCACCTTGTTGGCCTTGCTTCAGATCTTAGCTCTACCCTCAGTGATTCCCTATTTTGTTCGTTCTTCCTTTCATTTTGGCTGTTGTGGTTGGGCATTTATGAAAATAATGCCAATGCAAGACATCTTTTATTCACTGTCCAAGGTAATAGCCATGTGGTCATCTTTGGATAGGGAAGGGATTGAGATGAGTTAATCCTAGTAAGTCAAGAAAATTGATCTACTATAACATAATGGTAGAAAACCAGTGAATAGTCTCTTAAGAGAGCACTCTTGAGAGTGAACCGAAGATTAGGGGTGTGATACATATCTAAGGTTCGTCTTAAAGTGACTGGGAGACCCAGGGTTTTCTGTAGAGAAGCCTGGTTAGTGGGATAGACGGATGTCATTGGCATTACTGTGGGGGTTAGTAGGAAAACCCAAATCGTAAGTCCCACTTCAAACCAGTCAATACTTAATACAGAGTCCGTTACACTCAAATCGTTGTGCATAATACATTTTCATCTGATTAATTTGTAGCTTGAGTGTTAAATTGCTAAATCTTACTTTCCTTCTAACCTTGCATACACAAGGAGTTACTTCGAACTCCTTAGTTGCTGAAACGAGTACCACAACAATGGAAGAGGAATCTGAGCAGGCTTGTCCTCCTCCAGAAGAGAAGCAACTGGCAACGCCCCACGTCACCAAGACAGAACAGGACAGTCTTGCTGGTATCAAGTTACAGATTGCTCCCCTCCCTAGGTAAGCAAACTTGGTGATCACAGACCTAATTCTACTTGTGTTCTCGATTTTTCCTCCACTGACCCAGAGCATAGCTCTGTTCAGATGCGCTCCGGGTGGGGGCTGAGGGGGAGGGCAGCTTGCACCCACTGGCAGGATATTCCTCGTCTTTTCTCGGCACACATTTCCATCTCTCTCGGCGTCAGTCTCCCCTCTTCGCTCCCATGTATCCTGTACTTGGGGACCCCGCCCATCTTTTCTGCTAGCCTGGCCCAGGTAGGACAGAAAAGGGTCAACCAGCCCCAAGTCCCAAGCAGAGACAGTCACTTGGGCTACGAGAGCAGAGCTGAAAGTAGTGAGTAGCTTTTTGTTTTGTTTTGTTTTTTGGCCAGTCCTAGGCCTGAGCACTGTCCCTGGCTTCTTTTTTTTTTTTTGCTCAAGGCTAGCACTCTGCCACTTGAGCCACAGCGCCACTTCTGGCCATTTTCTGTATATGTGGTGCTGAGGAATCGAACCCAGGGCCTCATGTATACGAGGCAAGCACTCTTGCCACTAGGCCATATCCCCAGCCCTAGTGAGTAGCTTTGTACAAACAAGAAAAGCAGCTGAGCCCAGAGGAGCCAGACACTGCTCGGAAGTGTTGTGTTTTTCTAAGAAGTGTATTTGTAGAGCAGAGCCCAGTCATTTTGAGGAGCTGTGTCAGGATGGCAGTGTCATTTTCTAAAAGTTGGATGTGGTTCCCTCCGTCCTTCCATCCGCAGTCCTGAGAGGGCTCCCCACCGCAGGGCAGGGACGCAGCTCTGTGCCTCAGTGTCCTGCAAGCACGGCTGGGCCTTCCAGCCGTCTCCTCCTGCATACAGCACTGCGCGCTACCCTCAGCCCAGGGACGGCCGAAAATGGGCGCCGGGTCTGAAAACCACCTTTTCTTGGCTCTAGAGTGATTATGAAAGCTTTTGGGAATTCTGGCCTGCTGGTTCTACGTAGCTAGTGTAACCAGTGGCTTTGGGAGTTACATGGAAAGGATTCTGTCCTATCGCCCATGCTCCTGACGGGAATGCTGCCACAGTTTCACAATGAAGATGCCCAACTTGGTTCAGTTTCAGACTGTAGTTTGGGCCACCATCTTTAAAGATCTTTCTAGCTCTGTTATTGTCAGAGCTAAAAAGAAACCTAAAATTCATGAGTCCAACCAAATGTGGTGCTAGACTCAATTTCCTTAAAATCTCTAAAGTCCTTTGAAAATGTATGAGACAAATAACAATTGCAGAACAGGTAACTTCAAATAAAAACCACATTTCATTTACTCAATCCCTATGAGTAAACCATCCAGTGACAGGCAGTTGCCGTGCAGAACTTTCCAGAAGCCAGGGCAGAGCCATCAGAGCTTGAGAACCACCCAAGAGTTAGCTCTCACGTGAATTTCTGTTGCAGTGGCTGTCGTGTTCTGTTATAGAATGAGGGTTTCTGGGAAGTGTCAAGTTTTGATTGCGTCTTTTGCAACCTCTCAGACTAAACGGAATGCCTGAAGTGCAAGACATGAAGCTGGTCACCCCTGTGCGGCGCTCTGCGCGGATCGAGCGCGCCGTGTCCCGCTACCCAGAGATGCTGCAGGAGCACCACCTGCTTGTGGCTTCTCTCGATGAGCTGCTGGAGGTGGAGGCCACAGACTGCTTTATATTCCGCAGGAACGAGGCTTTGCCCGTGACGCTGGGGTTTGAGAACCTTGAGTCATAACTTTTATGTGTGTGTGTGATTCAGAACAAGAAATGCCTTTGTCCAGATAACCTAAAGAGCATGTTGAGATATTATATAGAATGTTGCGATATTAAATCTACACAGTATGAACTCTTGAGCCTGAGGAAATAACTCACTGGGTTTACCCTCAAGTTTATATCCACACTTACGGTTTCTGTGCTTAAGACTGTAACATACTGCGGTTTTGTAGCATAAGTTTCAAAGTGTTGAATATTAATTTTCTCCACACATTTGGGAAGAATTTGCGCTTACTCTGATCCCATTCTACTCTGACCCCATTGCCACAGTCATTTCAACCCAAAGCTCTTTGTGCAGCGCGGCCGGACCTCCTTTCGGCCTCCTTAGCACAGACGGTGAGCGTGGCGGGTGCAGAGCTTGCCGGGCTGCAGGTGTCCCATTCCCCCCCCCCCCCCATGTGCCGGGTGAGCTTTAGGGGAGCCCTGCCTTCTCTCGGGAGTCACAGGTGCCATCCGCAGTGATGTGGACTTCGCTCCCGGGGACCTGCCGAAGGGGCGAGGTTTGCTCTGCAGCCCCAGTGAAGCGCAGTCCTACAGCAGGTGGTCGTCATTTCCTCTCCAAACCTGCATTTGCATTTGTCATTCAGAAATGCTTCCGGTAAAAATGAAAGGCCAGGGAGAGGAGAGGGGAGGGGAGGCCGCTTCCGCCTCGCCTCAGGCTTCCCTCTGCCCACGGACAGCTCACCTCACGAGGCCGCGTGAGCCGCACACACAGGTGGCTTTTTCTGTCTTCCGGGCAACCGCTTGTAGTAAGAAGACTCAGAATTGTTTTATAAATACATAATGCATAGAATAGCCTAGTCAACACAGGCACTATTCGTTTTCTTTATATTTAAGTATCAGCTATAATAAAAGAATATTGTGTTGTTCATTCTTGAGTGTTCACTTATTTTGTTACGAAACAGTGGTGATGGTTTGGCCAGCGAACAAGGGGTTTCCCCGGCAACACTGACAGGGTGCCCAGGCGGGAGGCATCGTGGGGTGCGCTCCCTGCCCGGAGAGGCCTCCCTAACCAAGGCTCCGGCCAGAAGCCCCACCCCGAAACTGGAATAGCCCACTGTGAGGGAAGTAGATCTCTCTCGGGATCATAAAAATTGGGCTACAACATAGTGCTTAGGTGCTTGTTTTGGCCCGGCTCCATGTCTTCCCTCTCACTAAAGTCTCACAACAGCTTGATGACAGGTTTGGAAACCGCAGTTAGTCAATTGCAAAGTGGAATTTCAAGAACTGTTTGACTCCGAGTGCCTAGTTTTTATGAAGTCCTGTGTGTAATAGAAGGTGATGAGGAAGTAGGATGATGATAGCAGATCTGAGAGAAAGGTCCTTCACGGTTCCCGGCTTGCCACACAGAAGCCACCGTGAGAGGGGGGTACTTGTGCCTGTCCTGCAAAGGTGACACCTGGGTTACTTTTTTCCCACTAGGTCAGTACCCCAGGGAGACGTCTGTTCTCTTCATGTCCTGATTCTGAGGACTCCGAGCCAGAATCAGGACACTGATTCCACAGCTATAACTAGTCCCAAATGGAAAGGCACCTCTTACACAGACGGTCCCATTGCAACAGTCTCGGTGATCGCGACGCCAGGCACACGCGCATCCAGCGTGGGACTCTGCCAGCCCTGCTACAAAACCCGCTCCACGCGGCCAAAGGGCGCCGGCAACCGGCTCCTCTCGAGCCGCAGACGGGGAAGAATCGCAGGGGCCAGTGCACCTCCCGAGGCCGCAACACTTGGAAATATCTGTTAAATGAGCATATGCCAACCTAAAAGCCCTTCCACAAAGGGGGGATGCCTGTCAGCCAGGGGTGCCACGCATCCTGCAACAGATCAACTATAAAGTGATGGCACTGGGTCTAAAAGTAGAATCGGTGTCAGATGAGTGGCTCTTAATACAAGTATCTGTCTCGCCCTGTGTTGTCCAGACAAGTTTCTGAGTTGTGGGAAGTTCTCTGTAGTCATTCCCCCACCCCTATGTCCCCCTTTTATCTTCTATCCTTTGCCCTACTCCTTCCCCCGGAGTTCTCCAAGCTCACCCAGAGTCATCCAATAAAATGCAGAGGGTGCTGATCATGCTAGGTGACAGCAGGGAGCCAGAAGGCCGCCCCACGACCCCCGGGGACACTTGCCCATCAATCACAGCTGTGGAAAAGTGAAATCGTCACACAGAGAGCGCCATGGTCAGGAACCAGAAGGAATCGCCGTCGTCAGGGAGTGGAGAGCCCCCCCCCCGGGGGGGGGGGCAGGGAGAGCAGGTGTAACAGGGAGAGGCAAAGGAGAAAGCACCGAAAGCACCAGAAGGCCCTCTGCCTGCGCTTCCCTTCCTTCCCTTTCCCTTTCCCCCCTCTCTCCCTGAGACCAGAAGGCCCTCCTGCGGACTGTGCACCCCTCAGTCCTTGCCTTCTCTACCCCGGGAGATAATGGGAGTTGATTTTTCTAATGTTGACCACTGTAGTGTGTTTGGGGAGTTTTCTAGAAAAGCATGAGCCCCGGGGTGGGGGGGGGGGGCTGAGCAATTCCTCATAAAATTCCCTAGCGCTCTTGGATGAGGATCTCCTGTTTAAAGGCCCAGGGCTGGGGACCTGTGCTCCTCAGCTGGAACCTTGCCTGCGCTCCCTGCGGAGTCCGGGGGCCAAACATCTCTCCAGGGAGAAGGAAAGGCCCGAGCAGCGCCAGACGGGGAGCTTCTGAAACGCACAAGGAGACGCCATGACCTGTGTGCCTTAGCGGTCCATCCCACGGTTGATCTACAAAAGAGGAAAGCTAGAGAACTTCGCCCGTGGACCTCGTCCTTTGAGGACTGGCTGGGCGGGACACTAGGCTGGGTGTGTGGGTGTGGTCTAAGCCTCCACATCGCCACGTGTGTGTGTGTGTGTAACAGACCTGGGACTTGAACTAAGGGCCTAGGTGCCGTCCTTCAGCTTTTTGTTCAAGGCTAGCGTTCTCCCACTTGAGTCACAGCTCCACTTTGGCTTTTTGGTGGCTCACTGGGAGTGAAAGTCGCATAGACGTTCCTGTACGGGCTGTCTTCAAAACGACATCGTTGGATCTCAGCTTCCTGAGGGGGAAGGATAAGGCGTGAGCCATCGGTGCCTGGCAAAAGCACTACTTGTAAATAAAGTTGGATGTGAAACATGATGCAGCTCTAGAAAAGCATGTTAAGATAATTCAACTTATTACACTTAAAGGCCCCAGGAGATGCCTTCTAAAATAAGACATCCTGCCTTGCAGTGCTCTTGAGCTCCAAACGTGTTACATTTCAGAGGATCCATACTCTTGATTTTTTCCTTCTTCCATACTTTCCCTGTTCTTTGAAAAATACCTCGAGCAGAAGATGACCTCTGTGGCCACCGCACGTCCAGGACTGAGTCAGCCTGCGTCCAGTCCTCCTCCTCTTTCCTCTCAGCCTTGCAAGAAACGAAGGAAGAGGTCCGGTAACCACCTTTCCTCCTCCTCAAGCTCACCTGGTACTCTCAAGCAAGGGTAGAAAATGTGTCAACGTGCCTTCCGCTGGGTTGGAATAGGATAAAGGGTGGCAGGAATCAAAGCAACCCACTCTGCTCCCCAAGAGAATTACCATGCTGGTGGGAGTATGTCTACTGGGCTGGGATGGGCAAAGAGCTGCAGAGTACTGATTGAGGCTATCAATGCACTTGGATCTTCTGGCCACGAGTATTGTAGCTTACACTTCCTTTTCTACATTACCAGCAGGGAAGAGGCACTTGACACACACTGGCTGAAAGCACAGCTTTGATCATTTCTCTCATCCCAGCTACTTGGGAGGGAGGGAGTCACACCGTTCAAGGCCAGCCCAGACCTAGAAGATGGTGAGACTTCGCGTTAGTCAGTGTCTGGGAGTGGTGGCAGCCATTTGTCGGTGGGAAGCACAGTGGCCCAGTAATGCCTGCCTGTCATCCCAACAACAAAGGGAAAAACGTACAAGAGAGAAACACGCAGCCCACAGGAAGCTAGGAGATGAACATTTGAACAGCAAGCCCCAGGGACGGCAGGGACGGCAGGGACGCGTGCCCGCTGGAAGCAGGGGTAAGATCTGGAGCAGAGCACCTGCTCCTCGTGTACCCGGGCTCTTCTCAAGGCCGCTGCAAAGCGGGCAGAGGAGAGGGGAAGGGCCTGGCAGCTGGGCTTCACTTCCTCGCAAGCACCAGCCAGTCCCGCTGGGGAAGGTCGGCTTGCCCTAGCGCTTTCCACCTGTCATCTGGGAGTCACTTCTCGCCCTCCTTGCAGGAACGTGTGACGACGCGGTGCCCATCGAGGACGGGCAGTGCCGACAGAGCGAGAGGCTGCACGGCCCTGGGTTCAGATCTCACATCTGAGATACATCCGCTGCGGAACAGCAAGCGACCTGGATTCTCTGTGCTTCCATTGCACCCATCAAAATGGCAAAACCCGGCTTTGCTGCGTTCTGTGGAGCCTTACGCAGAATCGATGAAGAGCAGCCGGTCCTGTGCAGGAAGCGGAGCACATGCTCTGCAAATGGTCTCCTCGTGAACATCTGGAAGGCAGCTCAGGAAAGCGGGAAAAGCAGAGCACAGAAAAGCCTGAAGATCCATCCTGAAGCCAGCGAAATCCTGCGGGCTCTCGGGAAGGACCGGCGCGTCTGTCCCAGGAAGCCCTGCTCGGCCCAGCCCTGTGGCTCCCGCCCAGCCCGCCAGGGCCACCGCAGCCGTCCTCAGTTCCCTGCTCCAACCCAGGAGCATCCTAGGGCCTCCGGGATGCTGGCTCCCAGAAGTCACCGTGTGCTGACTGAGCGTAGAAACCTGCACTTGCTTCCGGCACCTGGAGTCGTTTCTACCAGACACACTGTAGTCTCAACCTAAGAGCAGGACTCGTGATTAGATATGAGGAAGAACATCTCCAGCAGAGACATCATTGTCTTTTTATTTTGTGCCAGTCCTCGGGCTTGAACTCGGGGCCTGAGCTCTGCTCCTCAGCCTCTTTTTGCTCAAAGCTAGCTCTCTGCCACTTGAACCACAGTGCCATTTCTAGCTTTTTCTGAGTAGTTTATTGGCGATAGGAGTCTCGCAGACCTTCTGCCCAGCCTGGCTTCGAGCCATGGTCCTCAGATCTCAGCCTCTAGAATAGCTAGGATGACGGGAGTGAGCCACCAGAGCCCGGCTTATCTTTTTTATTTAACCTTCATTCCTTCTGCACATTCCACACAGAAGGCTTGAACTCCTGGCGGTCCACAGACCTAGGGGCCAGTGAGTCCTCCTGGGATGCAGGGTCAGGGGCTGGGGGGCAGTAAGGAATGGCCAGGGGGGGTTCTACAGAGACCCACCCGTTCCAGAACTGCTGGGAACAGCCAGGCGGGTAGGAAGGTCAGGAAGCCGGGGCAGGTGGAGGGGTAGAGACTGGCACCGCTCAACAGCCGACTGGAGAAGAGGGTCCGGCAGAAGCCGGGGGGAACAGGCTGCCCGGGGTGGGGTAGCACAGGCCCAGCTCCTGGGGGACCCTCCGGCCGGGTGGAGAAGCCGAGGTCCTGGCCTGTCTCTTCCTGCCCTGCCCAAGGCGCTCGCTGGTCAGCCGTCCTGAGGCGAGCGCCCCCTGCCGGCCCCCACCCTGCTCCGCCCCCACGCGCCCCCTCCTTGGGGACTGGGGCCTGAGCCTTGGCCAGCTTAGCCGAGAAGCAAGCCCCGCCGTCCTCATCCGGCCGCCGGACAGGGCTGCGGAGGGAGGGAGGGCCGCGAGGCCTGTGCTTTACGCTCGGAAAAGCCCCACGGTCCCTGTGCCCCGGGTGGGGGACCTCGGAGCTCACAGGGGAATGTTTTCCTTCCCCCTCTTTCCCAGGACCTTCACGTGTTCTCGGGCTCCTCCTCTTGGGGGCCCCCGGTCATCAGTCAGAGCCAGCGAGCTGACCGCGCGGAGACCGACCCCGGCGGCCGGCGCTTCTCGGACGCGTTTGTCAATGATGAGGACGCAGGGAGCAAAGGGGGGCAAACCCCCAGCTGAAAAAGCAAAACGCGGCTCGGCGGCCCTTCCGCTGGAGCGCCCTGCGGTGGCTCGCGCTCAGACAGCAGAGGGCGCTAGACGACAGCCGGGCGGGGCGAGCGAGCCCTCCCTCCCTCCCTCCCTCCCTCCCTCCCGGACCGTGCTTACCTGAGTCTCCTCGCTGCGTGGTGGAGCTGATGACCGGTGGCGGACACGCGTTCTCACCCACGTGCCCGGGGCAGCGTGACCACGAGACCCAGGAGAGGGAGGGATCCCCACCTCTGGAAGGCGGGGTGCCGGCACCCCCCGGCTAGGCTCCGTGCCCGGTGGGTTAGGGGGAAAGGCCTAAAGGTCGTGGATGTGCGCGACCCCCGGGCTCAGCCGGGCCCCACGGTCGAGCGCCGTCCCGGGAAGCGCGGTGTGCAACACCACCGTCTGCTTTGCTGCGGGCGTTAGCCCAACGCCGCCCCGAGGGAGTCCCTGCAGCGTGGAGTTGCCACGCTTGATCGTGACCCCCGGCCCGGCCCCCCACCCGGAAAGGCCTGGGCTCTTCCTGACACAGGGCCCCGGGGGCCTGGCCGGCACCGGGAGGCGGGCAGAGGCCAGCGTGGGGCAGGCCAGCCTGTGCTGCCCACCGCACTGCCAGGCCACAGCCGGGGGCCCGGCCCCCCCACCTGGACCCTCCCTGACCCCTTCAGTCAGGGGAGACACCACCCAGAGGGAACCAAGAACAGCACAGGCCCCGGGGACCCATGACATTCAGGGCGTCGGGGGACTCCCCAAAGTCCCAGCTCTCAGAATAAACTCCAGACTGGACGAGCCCCGAAGATGGCTGTGCCGCTTTCTGGGTGGGCACGTGTCCTGCACCGGAGTCCTGGGCGCGTGCGGGGGAGGAGGGGGAGAAGCGGGAGGACTGGGGCGTGGAGGAGGGGGGGACTGGACGGTTCGGGGAGCAGCTGGAGAGGAGGCAGGGGTGGGGCGGAAGAACCACCTCACTGCTGCTGGCCTCGAAGCCCGGAGTCGCAGAGGCTGGGGACTTGCAGGCTGCAAGAGGCCCAGGAAAACTCAGGTCGGGGCCTGGCTGCCAGTCCCTGCTCTCGGGGGGTCCCAACACCCCGCACTCCACCCCCTCCCAGCCACAGTGCAGCCCATGTCGAAGCCGGCACAAGGAATCTTCCCCGCGCCAGGCTGCGGTTGACAGAACTTCTGCTGAGAGAGGGGGGAGTCCTGACCGATCCCTCAAAGGCAGATCCCCAAGGGCGAGAACCCAGCAGAGGGCCCCCCAGCTGCAGAAAGGGGGGGTGGGAGACGGGGGAAGGGAAGGGAGGTGTCCAGGTCACTTGCCGCAGCCGTCCTGGTGCCTTGCTGGGTGGCGAGGGCTTTCCACCCGCCCGTGCACGGCCTGGAGGTGGCAGAGGCCGTTCCCTGAAGTGCGGGGCTCGTGCTGCTGCGCCTTGGGAGAGCTTTGCGTGGAGAACGCTCTGGTTCAGCCTTGATTACCTTCCTAAACGGTTTGAGCCACTCTCCGTGAGTAGCCCTTAAGTGTACCCCGGTTTGGAATGGTGGAGGACTATCCCCCCCATGTGGAAAGTCTAAGCTGACCCCTGAGCTACCTCTAGTAAGGTCTGCTTCTCTTAAGGCTTGGTCTCCACCCCAAGCATGTGGTTTCTCTCTTTCAGAGCTTTGTACTCGCTTTGTTTGGGGCTGCTGGGCTTTGAGGCAAGAATCCACCTGCAGCTGGCTCTCCAGTAAAGACTCCCAATTCGACCTCTCAAAATGAGGCTTCTCTGATACAACAGACAGCCCTCGAAGTCTGTACAGCAAGGCCTGGGCTTCCATTTCATACTCCTGGATTATCCACAGAGATTTCTATGTCCTTTTTGTTGTTGTTGTTTTAGGGGGTTTTGTTTTTGTTTTGGGGTCATGGGGCTTGAACTCAGGGCCTGGGCATTGTCCCTGAGTTCTTTGGTTCAAGACTAACGCTCTACCACTGTGAGCTGTAGCTCCACTGCTGTCTTCTCTAATAAAAAGGCAGGGGGAGGGGGAGGGGGAGGCAGGTGCTCTGTTTTGTTTTAGAGTAATGTCTCTTCAAAATAGCTAAATTAAATGAAGTTATGCACTTCAAACAGACCTGAAGTAGTTGTCATTTAACAACCTGATTTGTGAACTCAGTGAATTTGATCAACATCGCTCCTTTCACACACACACCACCCACGCTCACACCCACTCACTACGCTCGACCTTGTAGGATATATACTGAACTCTTGACTTTCCCCGGGGGTGGAGAGCACATCCCACTTATTAGAACAACTCCTTCCTCGACAACGACGCCAGCAAGGATTGGGTGTGCACGGAGGGATACACGGGTCGATGTGCGGCTGCCTGGCGGGATGGGAGGGGGATGAACACGTGGAGGGATGGGCGGGTGCTGGGTGGGTGGATGGATTCGTGCACGCATGCGTGCCTGGAGTCACGGGTGAAGAGAGGAAGGGAAGGGTCCGTGACGACGGGGGGAGATGAATGGATGGGTGGATAGATCCGCGGAGGGAAGGAGGGATTCACGCATGCGTGGAGGGATCGAGGGCGATTGATAGAAGACAACCTTTGTTGAGGGAGTCAGGAGAGAATGAGGCTTTCTGGAGTTCTTTCTGGTCGTGATTCTCGTTACCGCTGTCCCCGTGGCTCCCCGCTCAGCACCCCGTTTCAGACTACACCATTCTCCTGAAGGCCCAGAAAGAAAGCAAAAGCAAGGAGGGCTGCGTGGTCATGGGAAGCCACTGGGAAGCCCCCCTGAGGTCAACCTTGTTGCTCCCGTGACTGCTCCAGGCTCGCCCCGACCATCTATCTCCTGGGGGGGGGGGGGGAACTGAACAATGTGCCAGTGCTGGTGGCGGGCGGGGCGGACAGTGACCGGTCCTGGTGTGACCTACACTAGCACAGCCGAGGCCCCAGGGGCCATGGCCGACTCCACTGGCTCTTCCTCTGGCTCAGTCTCTACTGGCGTTTCAGGATACAGCTGTCATTTTCCGGACCCTAGATCCCCCCTGACCCACTGAAGGGCCAGCTGGGCAGGACCACCACAGGACCCTTCAAAGTTGTTACTGTTAGGTAATTGCACAAGGCGGTTACCACTCCGTAAGTGCACGTTGCTTCTCGATCAATGACCTCCCTTCCTTCATTCCCTGTCCTGGCCATACCCTCAAGTGACGTAGTTCATTTTTGACATCATAGGCATTGAATTTCATGACTGCATTTGCTCACCCTTCCTCCCTCCGTTCCCATATCCCCTTTACCAACCCTCCAAAACACACTTACACTTCCTGGTGTTCACATGGGTGAACAGTACTTTAGTTGCTCAAAGGAGTTAGGCCTTTGGGTTCCTCCCCCAAGCGTGCCCTTCCTTAGTCAGTTTGTGTGTAAATGCATTCCGCCCCTAGGGCCCTTTTGGGCCCCCGACCCTGTATCACAACTTCAGGTTCAAGGTTTGGCTACCCTAAAAGCCTGTTCAGGAAGAGAAGAATTGTCCTAACAATGGGCAGGGAGTAGCTGGCGTGATTTCACGCGTGGACGGCCTGAGTCCATCCTTCCAGGCAGCCCCATGGGGACTCTGGAGTAATCCTACAGTAACAGATGTTTGGATGAGGCAGGAAAGGCTCGGCGCGTGCCCACTTCCACGAAGCCAACGGGTGCCGGGGCGAGCCCGCCTCTCAACATCATCAGAGACACGGGAGGCTGGAGACACGCTCGGGGTTACAGGAGGCCAAGGAGTCACAGACACAAACCCCAGGACCGAGTGGACACCGCACCCCACCGCAGAAGCAGTGCCAGGGGGGCTCCCGGGTCTACAAACACGGCTGGCACGGCCATGGGCCGCTGGGGGAAAGCACTGCCGCCATGGGAACCGAGGAGGCGGGTGGCTCTACGGTGGGAACGTGGGAGAACCGCCGGCCCTTGGGGAACACTCGCTGAGGGGGCGCTGGGGACGAGGGCGGCGCGGGCCGGGGAAGGCAATGGTGCGAGCTCACACACACGGGCGCGGGGCAGAGGGCAGGGGCGCGGGGCAGAGGAGGAGGGCAGGGGCGCTGGGAGGAGGGCAGGGGCGTGGGGCGCAGATCAGAGGGCAGGGGCACTGGGAGGAGGGCAGGGGCGCTGGGAGGAGGAGGGTAGGGGCGCAGGGAGGAGGGGGAGGGCAGGGGCTCTGGGTGGAGGAGGGCAGGGGCTCTGGGTGGAGGAGGGCAGGGGCTCTGGGTGGAGGAGGGCAGGGGCTCTGGGTGGAGGAGGGCAGGGGCGCTGGGTGGAGGAGGGCAGGGGCTCTGGGTGGAGGAGGGCAGGGGCGCTGGGTGGAGGAGGGCAGGGGCTCTGGGTGGAGGAGGGCAGGGGCTCTGGGTGGAGGAGGGCAGGGGCGTGGGGAGGAGGAGGAGGGCAGGGGCGCTGGATGGAGGAGGGCAGGGGCTCTGGGTGGAGGAGGGCAGGGGCTCTGGGTGGAGGAGGGCAGGGGCTCTGGGTGGAGGAGGGTATGGGCGCAGGGAGGAGGGGGAGGGCAGGGGCTCTGGGTGGAGGAGGGCAGGGGCTCTGGGTGGAGGAGGGTATGGGCGCAGGGAGGAGGGCAGGGGCTCTGGGTGGAGGAGGGTATGGGCGCAGGGAGGAGGGGGAGGGCAGGGGCTCTGGGTGGAGGAGGGCAGGGGCGCCGCTCGCAGGGTGGATAATCGGGATACTGAGCCCGCGCCCCCGTCCTGCGGCTGCGAATGGCTCGTAGCTCCTGGAAGGTGGAGAGACTTTGGAGGACAGGCCGTGCCCCGAGGGCGCCCAGCGCAGCCAGCCTGCCCGAGGACGGATGCGGGGGGCAGGGCCAGGTGGAAAGCGCTCCCCACGGAGCGGGGCTTCCGCGAGGCCTCCCGGGAAGGGATGTGACCATCCGAAAAGAGCGCCACCCAACCAGCGGGGGCTCGGTGCTGAGACACAGCCAGCACCCCCGAGAAAAATAAGGGGCACAGCAGGGGGCACGGCACAGCTCGGCGCCCAGAGCAACGCTGCGGGCCAGGGGCCGTGCTCCGCGGAAGTGATCACACTGGCCGTCCTCCCCGGAGGTGATCACACTGGCCGTCCTCCCCTGAGGTGACCACACCGGCCGTCCTCCCCCGAGGTGATCACACTGGCCGTCCTCCCCCGAGGTGCTCACACTGGCCCTCCTCCCCTGAGGTGATCACACTGGCCGTCCTCCCCCGAGGTGATCACACTGGCCGTCCTCCCCGGAGGTGCTCACACTGGCCGTCCTCCCCGGAGGTGCTCACACTGGCCGTCCTCCCCCGAGGTGCTCACGCTGGCCGTCCTCCCCTGAGTTGATCATGCTGGCCGTCCTCCCCGAGGTGACCACACTGGCCGTCCTCCCCTGAGGTGCTCACACTGGCCGTCCTCCCCCGAGGTGATCACACTGGCCGTCCTCCCCTGAGGTGCTCACACTGGCCGTCCTCCCCCGAAGTGATCACACTGGCCGTCCTCCCCCGAGGTGCTCACGCTGGCCGTCCTCCCCCGAGGTGATCACACTGGCCGTCCTCCCCTGAGGTGCTCACACTGGCCGTCCTCCCCGGAGATGCTCACGCTGGCCGTCCCCCCCTGAGGTGATCACACTGGCTGTCCTCCCCTGAGGTGCTCACACTGGCCGTCCTCCCCCGAGGTGCTCACGCCGGCCGTCCTCCCCTGAGGTGCTCACACTGGCCGTCCTCCCCTGAGGTGCTCACACTGGCCGTCCTCCCCTGAGGTGCTCACACCGGCCGTCCTCCCCTGAGGTGCTCACGCCGGCCGTCCTCCCCTGAGGTGCTCACACCGGCCGTCCTCCCCTGAGGTGCTCACGCCGGCCGTCCTCCCCGGAGGTGCTCACGCTGGCCGTCCTCCCCCGAGGTGCTCACGCTGGCCGTCCTCCCCTGAGGTGCTCACACCGGCCGTCCTCCCCTGAGGTGCTCACGCCGGCCGTCCTCCCCGGAGGTGCTCACGCTGGCCGTCCTCCCCCGAGGTGCTCACGCTGGCCGTCCTCCCCTGAGGTGCTCACACCGGCCGTCCTCCCCTGAGGTGCTCACGCTGGCCGTCCTCCCCTGAGGTGCTCACACTGGCCGTCCTCCCCGGAGGTGATCACGCTGGCCGTCCTCTCCCGAGGTGCTCACGCTGGCCGTCCTCCCCCGAGGTGCTCACGCTGGCCGTCCTCCCCGGAGGTGCTCACGCTGGCCGTCCTCCCCCGAGGTGCTCACACCGGCCGTCCTCCCCGGAGGTGCTCACGCTGGCCGTCCTCCCCGGAGGTGCTCACGCTGGCCGTCCTCCCCCGAGGTGCTCACGCTGGCCGTCCTCCCCTGAGGTGCTCACACCGGCCGTCCTCCCCGGAGGTGCTCACGCTGGCCGTCCTCCCCCGAGGTGCTCACGCTGGCCGTCCTCCCCTGAGGTGCTCACACCGGCCGTCCTCCCCTGAGGTGCTCACGCTGGCCGTCCTCCCCTGAGGTGCTCACGCTGGCAGTCCTCCCCGGAGGTGCTCACACACTGTCCAGGACGTCGTGGAGGAGACGGGACGGAACCAGGCTCAGGTGGGGGCAGACGGTCAGCTGCAGAGAAGGCCGGAGACGAGGTCAAGGCCATGACACCACAACGAGCCCCCCCCCCCCCGGGGCCAAGGCCGCCCCGCCCTGGACGACCCGCAACATTCCCTCCTGCCTTCTACCCGGTGGGGAATGCTGGGACATTTTGCTTGGAGTGTGAGTGAGCACGACCATGTTGGCAGGGGGCGGAGGTGCTCGCGTCTGCACTCACGCGTGAGTGTGCGGGGACACGCGAGGCAGCGTGGGCAGCGGGTGTGTGAGCCGGGCTGGGCGTGAGTGTGCAGGGACACGCGAGGCAGCGTGGGCAGCGGGTGTGTCCGTGCCTGGGCGTGAGTGTGCGGGGACACACGCGAGGCAGCGTGGGCAGCGGGTGTGTCCGCGGCTGGGCGTGAGTGTGCGGGGACACGCGAGGCGGCGTGGGCAGCGGGTGTGTGAGCCGGGCTGGGCGTGAGTGTGCAGGGACACGCGAGGCAGCGTGGGCAGCGGGTGTGTCCGCGGCTGGGCGTGAGTGTGCAGGGACACGCGAGGCAGCGTGGGCAGCGGGTGTGTCCGTGCCTGGGCGTGAGTGTGCGGGGACACACGCGAGGCGGCGTGGGCAGCGGGTGTGTCCGTGCCTGGGCGTGAGTGTGCGGGGACACACGCGAGGCAGCGTGGGCAGCGGGTGTGTCCATGGCTGGGCGTGAGTGTGCGGGGACACGCGAGGCGGCGTGGGCAGCGGGTGTGTGAGCCAGGCTGGGCGTGAGTGTGCAGGGACACGCGAGGCAGCGTGGGCAGCGGGTGTGTCCGCGGCTGGGCGTGAGTGTGCAGGGACACGCGAGGCGGCGTGGGCAGCGGGTGTGTCCGTGCCTGGGCGTGAGTGTGCGGGGACACACGCGAGGCGGCGTGGGCAGCGGGTGTGTCCGCGGCTGGGCGTGAGCGTGCAGGGACACGCGAGGCAGCGTGGGCAGCGGGTGTGTCCGCGGTTGGGCGTGAGTGTGCAGGGACGCACGTGAGGCAGCGTGGGCAGCGGGTGTGTCCGTGGCTGGGCGTGAGAGTGCAGGGACACGCGAGGCAGCATGGGCAGCGTGCGTGTGAGCCGGGCTGGGCGTGAGTGTGCAGGGACACGCGAGGCGGCGTGGGCAGCGGGTGTGTCCGTGGCTGGGCGTGAGAGTGCAGGGACACGCGAGGCAGCGTGGGCAGCGTGCGTGTGAGCCGGGCTGGGCGTGAGTGTGCAGGGACACACGCGAGGCAGCGTGGGCAGCGGGTGTGTGAGCTGGGCTGGGCGTGAGCGTGCGGGGACACTGGAGGCGGCGTGGGCAGCGGGTGTGTGAGCCGGGCTGGGTGTGAGTGTGCAGGGACACGCGAGGCGGCGTGGGCAGCGGGTGTGTGAGCCGGGCTGGGCGTGAGTGTGCGGGGACACGCGAGGCGGCGTGGGCAGCGGGTGTGTGAGCCGGGCTGAGCGTGAGTGTGCGGGGACACGCGAGGCGGCGTGGGCAGCGAGTGTGTGAGCCGGGCTGGGCGTGAGTGTGCAGGGACACACGCGAGGCGGCGTGGGCAGCGGGTGTGTCCGCGGCTGGGCGTGAGTGTGCAGGGACACGCGAGGCGGCGTGGGCAGCGGGTGTGTCCGCGGCTGGGCGTGAGCGTGCAGGGACACGCGAGGCGGCGTGGGCAGCGGGTGTGTCCGCGGCTGGGCGTGAGTGTGCGGGGACACGCGAGGCGGCGTGGGCAGCGGGTGTGTGAGCCGGGCTGGGCGTGAGTGTGCGGGGACACGCGAGGCGGCGTGGGCAGCGGGTGTGTGAGCCGGGCTGGGCGTGAGTGTGCGGGGACACGCGAGGCGGCGTGGGCAGCGGGTGTGTGAGCCGGGCTGGGCGTGAGTGTGCGGGGACACGCGAGGCGGCGTGGGCAGCGGGTGTGTGAGCCGGGCTGGGCGTGAGTGTGCAGGGACACGCGAGGCGGCGTGGGCAGCGTGCGTGTGAGCCGGGCTGAGCGTGAGTGTGCGGGGACACGCGAGGCGGCGTGGGCAGCGGGTGTGTGAGCCGGGCTGGGCGTGAGTGTGCAGGGACACGCGAGGCGGCGTGGGCAGCGGGTGTGTGAGCCGGGCTGGGCGTGAGTGTGCGGGGACACGCGAGGCGGCGTGGGCAGCGGGTGTGTGAGCCGGGCTGGGCGTGAGTGTGCAGGGACACGCGAGGCGGCGTGGGCAGCGTGCGTGTGAGCCGGGCTGAGCGTGAGTGTGCGGGGACACGCGAGGCGGCGTGGGCAGCGGGTGTGTGAGCCGGGCTGGGCGTGAGTGTGCGGGGACACGCGAGGCGGCGTGGGCAACGGGTGTGTCCGCGGCTGGGCGTGAGCGTGCGGGGACACGCGAGGCGGCGTGGGCAGCGGGTGTGGCTGGGCGTGAGTGTGCGGGGACACGCGAGGCAGCGTGGGCAGCGGGTGTGTCCATGGCTGGGCGTGAGCGTGCAGGGACACGCGAGGCGGCGTGGGCAGCGGGTGTGTGAGCCGGGCTGGGCGTGAGTGTGCGGGGACACGCGAGGCGGCGTGGGCAACGGGTGTGTCCGCGGCTGGGCGTGAGTGTGCGGGGACACGCGAGGCGGCGTGGGCAGCGGGTGTGGCTGGGCGTGAGTGTGCGGGGACACGCGGGCACCGTGGGCAGCGGGTGTGTCCGCGGCTGGGCGTGAGTGTGCAGGGACACGCGAGGCGGCGTGGGCAGCGGGTGAGGTCGAGCGGAGCTGTGGGGAGCCAGGGGCTCTGAGGAGGAGGCGCAGGGGAGCGGAGCACGGAGATCCACCAGCGCGGCCCAGGACGGCGTCCTGACACCACAGCTGGGGGCCAGGCGAGACCGGGGGCCAACGACTGACCCCCCCCACCCGCCAAAGACACACACACGCGCACACGCACGCAGAAATGCACACACGCACCCCAGCCATGGCATGGAAGCAAGACCCACCTTTTGGGTGAAAGGGGTCGGGCGCGGCCAAAGCATCATCGATCCCAGAGCAGAGAGCTGGCGAGGGGGGGAATCCGAGGGTCGCGGGGGCGGGAGCCAGCGGGGCCCCGTCCTCCAGGGTCGTGCTGGGCCCGTGGGCAGAGCTCCGGAGGGCCGGGCGGAGGACGGCATGCCCGGGGGGACCCGGGGCACGGGCCGGGGCACGAGGCGAGGCATCCCAGGCCGCCACAAGCCTGTTCTGCACCACGGGGGCCTCGCTAGGGGCGAGGGAGGCCCGCAAGGCTCCGGGGTCCCCCACGAGACGCTCCCCCAACTCCTCTCACGGGCTTTGAGGGCCAGGAGCAGAGCTGGGGTTTAGTGCAGTGACAGAGTACTTACCTAGAATGCGCAGGACGCCGGGCCTGTCCCCAGCACCGATACGTGCATGCGCGCACACACGCACACGCACGCACACACGCACACACGCACACGCACGCACACACGCACGTAAGCCCGAGAAGAGGGTTGTGGGACAAAGGGAAGCAACTCTGCACCCGCCCATCGCTTCCTGCGCCTGCAGTCGTGAGAACGAGACAGCATGGGTCATGGAGTAACTGCCTCACGCCAAGCTACGACCAGAAAGAGCCAGGCGGGAAACCGTGGGCAAGACCTGTTACTTGCTCTTTATGGCAGCGCACGGGGGCAGCAGCAAGCTCCGTTAGGACAGTGGAAAGGGTACGATGAGGTATTTTCCCTGACCGTCCTCAGTTCTTCCCTGACTCGTCTGCAGTTTCCTTTATCCAAGACTGTGGGTGCTTACACACATATACACACAGTGCACATCTTGCAAGGGCCAGATACAGGTTGTACACAGGAATATAAAAGACTAGACCTGGGCTGGGAATGTGGCTTAGCAGTAGAGTGCTCACCTAGCATGCATGAAGCCCTGGGTTCAATTCCTTAGCACCACATACACAGAAAAAGGCAGTGGTAGCGCTGTGGTTCAAGTGGTAGAGTGCTAGCCTTGAGCAAAAAGAAGCCAGGGACGGTGCTCAGGCCCTGAGTCCAAGCCCTAGTACTGGCAATAAAAAAAAAGGACTAGATCAAGAAGTGTCCTGACTCTCCATATCCCAGACCTAGCCACGGGGTGGCGCTGTCTGAGCCAGGCTCTTCTCTCCCTGAGAATGAAGCTCTACTGAGAACCTCTGAGAATTCTCCACCCCACACAGGCTCAGGCGCCACTCCAGGACCCGGACATAAATGCTACCGGACGTACCAGGAAGGCCATAGAAGGCACAAGGAATAGGAGGCGCCTGACCCAGCAGAATTAGGAATTCACGAACTACTGCCATCCCCAAACGGGCAAAGCAAATTTACCGCGCATGCCTTCATTGTCCCTTCCATAAAACAGCCAGGTCTGAATTAACCCTTCAACAAGACTTGCTAGGCGTGAGGGTGGCGGCTCCATTGGGCGACAGCTGAGAAATGTCTCAAGTTCACACCACGCAGAAGGCAGGCGCAGACACAACCCCTGCCTGCCCACGGCAGCCCCCGAAGGCCTGCAAGGTGCTTCTCCCCAGCGCGGGAGCGCAGGCGCAGCCCCGTGCGGAGATTCTAGGTCGGCCCGAGAGTGACCTAATTCAACACACAGGCTTATTCTTAGACAAGGAGTCCCAGTTAGAGGCCCCTGGGCAGCCAACGAGGACAGACACCGTCCTCGAGGTGACCGGGTGAGCTTTACTTTTAAAAAGCGTTTACTAGTTTCTGATTGCAAAAGTAGTGCATATCCACCATAGAATATTTTTTGAAAGGTACACGGCACAAAAAAAGAAAATGTTCGCTAAAAACAACCACTGTTTATATTATTTCTTTCTGGTCTCCTTTTTATATACATGTTTACGTATTTGAATACTGAAGGGACACGCTTCCCACATAATGTAAGTGAAAAAGATGCATAGTTACACACTGCGTAATTCCAACTTTGCCCTGTGAATAGGAGAGCTATATACATATGTATATATGTATGTACATATATATGTATGTATGCCGACACATGTACATATTTTTTCTATAGTCTGTTAATTTCACCCAGTATGAAAATACAACCACTTTCCCTATGTCATTATATACTCAGCTACCTGAATTTTTTTTTTTTTTGCCTGTCCTGGAGTTTGAACTCAGGGCCTGAGCACTGTTCCTGGCTTCTTTTCCTCAAGGCTAGCACTCTACCACTTCAGCCACAGTGCCACTTCCAGCTTTTGCTGTTTATGTGGTGCTGAGGAATCAAACCCAGGGCTTCATGCAAACAAGACAAGCACTCCGCCACTAAGCCACATTCCCAGCTCAGCTACCTGATTTAAATTTAAATTCTTATTTTTGTTGGTTGTCGGGCTTGAACTCAAGGCCCTGAGCTCTTTCACTTAAGGCTAGCACTTTACCACTTTCAGTTACAGCTCCACTTCCAGTTTTCTGGTGGTTAATTGGAGAAAAGAGTCTCACAGTCTTTTCTTCCCAGGCTGGCTTCAAACCCTAATTGTCAGATCTCAGCTTCCTGAGTAGCTAGGATGACAGGTGTGAGCCACCTGCTCCTGGCATGATTTTTTAAATAACTTCCTAATATCTATCATAGAATCATCTATAAAACATTTCACTGTGGTGGGGATTCTAGGTCATTCTAGCTTGTTTTAATAACGCACTGATGAAACTCTCCATTCTTAAGCTAGACTTTAAAATAGAAATCGTGGAGAGCCTTTGTCATTCACTGCCAATGGGCTTTCCGTAGACTCCCTGCCCTGGCGGTGTTACTAGTAAAGTGAGATGAATTGTCACACGATGGGGGGAGGGCGGTGTTCATCTTGACTCCTAGCAGTCTAAGCGATTATCAGCTCGTGGTACACGCAGATCGAATGCGGCGGTTACCTGGTCCTCAGACTCATCTCCTCTCGCCCATCTGGGGCTCGGGGAGCAAGCACAGCCCAGCCTTGATTTCCAGCATCACTTAGCTCTTACAGGGTCACCCAGGGTTGGGGGGGAGGGGGCGAGGGGGGTGCTTGAACCCAAGGCCTGGGTACAGCTTCTTCACTTTTTCTCTCAAGGCCACCACTGAGCCGCTGGGCCACTTCCAGCTTCTCGGTTCCTTGGAGATGAGCGTCTCACAAACCGCCCTGCGGGTTTCAACCCTCAGTACACGGACCTCACCCCCTGGGCAGCTGGGGTGACACGCTGTGCCACTGACACCTGGCTTAATCCCAGGATCTCGAGGGATTAGAACACAGAGCAGGTGCCGCCCACATTACTCGTGCAAGGGAAGTTCTCTCTGACTTGGACGCCATGACTTTTTATTGTGAGGCCCAAGCTGCGAAGCAGCCCAGCCCCTACCCCCCATTCTCATCAGAGAGGTCAAAGGCACAAGGCCCAGTATTGGATAAACGCACGAGGGAGGCCGGGAGAAGGGAGAGGCCATGGGAGAGCGGCAACAATGAGATCCTCTCTTCTGTCACTCCTGCTGCAGCCCTTTTTGCCAGTCCTGGGGCTTGAACTCAGGGCCTGAGCACTTTTGCTCTGAGTGAATTTTAATTTTTTATTCCAGTCCTGTACCATAGCCATGAAGGACATTAGGAGACTGAAGAAAAGGCACAAGGGGGCTGGGAATACGGCCTAGTGGGTAGAGTGCTTGCTCTCTAGACACTGTATTGAAAATGAACTATGCAACTTGGGGGTGGGATGGGAAGGCAACACGGAGAGAGAGAGAGGGAAGGGTGACACTGTCCAAAAAGAAATATACTCTTGATCTGACTTACGTAACTGTAACCCCTCTGTACATCATCTTTATACTAACAATAAAGAAACAGAAAGGCGCGATAAATGAAGCCAAAAGAGGTGTCACAACTTCAGAGAAGGGGCTTTGTAACTTCATGATAGACAAAGGCCTAATACACAAAGAGTTTCTGAAAGAACAATAAAAGGACAAAAAGATCAAATAATTCTTTAACACCACAAATGGCTCTTAATTGTGTAAGAAGGTCATCAAACTCGCTCATCAGAGAACTGCAAATTAAAGCTACAGATAGCAATTTTCACCTGTCTGATTGGCATCAATCCAACTAGCGGATAACACTCATGGTGAGTGTGGAGAAGGAGATTTCACACGTTCTCTGTGGGCGTGTAAATTGGCAAGACCTTTTCAGGGAGGCATTTAAATAGTGTCTATCAAAGTTAAGATAAATCCTCTAATCCACAGTTCTCCTTTCCCATGGGAGGTGGATCTGTACTAATCCAACAATGTTCATAACAGCAAAAACAAGTAGTATATGCCACGGTAGAGAGATGATTAAATACAGTGAGACCCTTTCTTTCATTATGGAGTAACCCTCCCTCACCCCACACACACACGGAGGAAGAACTTTCAGGGAGATTGAGAGGATAGGTCTTATCATCAAAAACAAAAAAGGAGAAAGAGAGGAAGTTTCTAGGGTTATGCCATTCACAGTGATGGTTTCCTGAGTGTAGACTTGTCTTCCAACTTAACGAGTTGTATATATTAAATACATACAACTTTTTCATATATTTCAATCAGACTTAGATTTTTTTAAAGGGTGAAGAAGTTTTCCATCTCTTCATAAGGAAACATTTTCAAGACATGCTAATAACAGGGTGAGAAAGAGCTAGAAAGACAAAGAATGCCACAGGGTCTAGATTTAGTCTATGTTTATATCTGCATAAAGAAGCTGAAAGAATATGTACAAAATGAAAAACAGAGTTTCTGAGGTCAGAGGGGTGGTAGAAATGAGGGATAAAAGAAAGGACAAGTTTGTCACAGAACTCGGGTTCTTATTTTGAAATCGTGGCACATGCAATGAGTTACCTATTCAAAAGAAGGAAAGAAAAATTACAGGACACTTATCAGGAGTGATTATAACCAAAACCAAATTATACCCTGA
Organism: Perognathus longimembris pacificus; assembly: GCF_023159225.1. Lineage (NCBI taxonomy): Eukaryota > Metazoa > Chordata > Mammalia > Rodentia > Heteromyidae > Perognathus > Perognathus longimembris. Next base: position 3,243,111 of record NC_063168.1, on the reverse strand, counting down.
GCAGCACAATATTCTTCCGACTCAAAGATACTGTTTTTAAAATTTGGGTTGATAAGACAAAAATCATGCATAACACCCACACATTTCACAAAGGTAATTTGTCATGTACACATGTCAGCCCTGAATCACCAAAGCTAAGAGCAGTGTAGGTTTTATTTTTGTTATATCCCCATAGGCAAAGCAAAGTATTTGCTTGTCAGCTTGTTGGATGGAAAGAAGCAAGGAAGAGAGGAGGACGATGAATGAGAAAGGGACAGAGGAGGGAGGAAGAAGGAAGGGTCTGCAGGCATTCCAGAGTCCCGGATGTGATTTCCTTTGAGAACACCCAGGTGTAGCAGGCCCGGCAGCTTCAGGAGCATCCCAGGTCCTGGGAGTTCCCAGAAAGGCTCCACTTAGCACTCACCAGAAAGAGAGCAGAGTTCTAACGCCTGCTGGCCGGGCTGTCTCGCTATGCAGGGCATCTTCTGTGCTCTCTTGGACGTGCAAGTCTTCCAGGAGACCATGAGATAGATACCTCTCTCCTGAGGCTTCTTCGTCTTACCCACTTACCTGCTACCCATCGACCACCCGTCGTGGCACTGAGCAGGTGACCCTGGGGGAGGTTCATGGGCATCGTTCACCTCTAAGCAGAACTTACAGATGGATCAGAACACCGCAGCCCAGCAGTGGTGGCTCCTGCCCGCAATCCTAGCTACCTAGGAGACCGGAGATCTGATAACACAGCTCCAAACCAATCCTGGCAGCAAAGTCTGTGAGACTTCCCCCCAATTAAATGCAAAAATACCTGGAAGCGGAGCTGTGGTTCAAGTGGTAGAGTGCCAGCCTTGAGCAAAAAGGCTAAAGGGACAGGCACCCAGCAACTGAATTGTTTTAAGTCCCAGCACTTTGCACACACACACACACACACACACACACACACACACACACAGAAGAAGGAGGGGGGTGGAAGAGGAGGAGGAGGAGGAGGAGGAGGAGGAGGAGGAGGAGGAGGAGGAGGAGGAGGGAGAGAAATGTAGGGGGGACAGGAAGAAGCGTTCACATGCATATTCAGGGTTCAGCATGTCCTTTCCCTCATTTCCATGGAGACGCAGAGCAGGCTTTGGGCTAGGGAGGTGAGCATAGGGGCTGCCTAGTGAGACTCCATTACCATCCTGCTCCTCCATCTTCCCTTTCTGAGCATCCCCACAGCCATGGCTTCCCTGGCTCCCTGGAGTCATCCTCCAAGCAGAGCCTAAGACGCCTTCGTGAAACGCAACGCAGATGTGGGGGCAGCTCGAGGGCACTGAGTCCTCAGGTCAGTAGCTTGTTCCTGGCTCCGGCTGGCCTCCCTGGCCTTCGGCTCCACCCCACCTTCTTGCCCACATGCGCCCGGCCACGATGGCCCTGCCCGCCACCTTCCGTCTCCTCAAACCCACCCCTCGCCTCTCCCAGGGCCTCCTACACTTGGCTTTCCCAGGCCGTCCCTCAGCGTCACCTGCTCCTCGTCCCAGAAAGACAGCGCTTCCTCTCGGGACAGCAGGTGGCCGGACACGCTGGATTCAGAACCCAAGAGGCCTTTCTTTTTTTTTTTTTTTTTTTTTTTTTGGCCAGTCCTGGGCCTTGGACTCAGGGCCTGAGCACTGTCCCTGGCTTCTTCCCGCTCAAGGCCAGCACTCTGCCACTTGAGCCACAGCGCCGCTTCTGGCCGTTTTCTGTATATGTGGTGCTGGGGAATCGAACCTAGGGCCTCGTGTATCCGAGGCAGGCACTCTTGCCACTAGGCTATATCCCCAGCCCCCAAGAGGCCTTTCTTGGCCTTCCTCAGCTCGGCTTTGCGGGTGCTTCCTGTGGACCTTGGGGTGCCGAAAGGGCTGAGTCTGGGGAATTAGAAACACCCTAAGAGAGCATTTGATGAAGACGATGCAGAGGTTGTTGATGTCGCCCCTAACTGGCCTGTGGGGACGCTGGTCCTCAACGTGGTCAGGGCAGAGCTGGGCCATTTGGGGGGGGGGATGAGACGAGTGCCCCCCAAAAAGAGGCCCCACCGAGCTTTCTACCACGGGAGGGTGCCAGCCCCAAACCAGAGAAAGGGCGCACTGGCCAGGCCCTGACACCGCCAGCACCTCGTCTTCAATCCCTCAGCTCTAGAGGCGTAGACGGAAGGTTGTTCTCTTGGTGACAAGCCACGTCGCTTATGCTATTTTGTCCTATAACAACAAACTGGCAGAGGGCATAGACAGACCTTCACAGGGACGGGTGGGGATGTGTCACAGTGACTGGCTAGGGAAAAGGGTTGCGTTAAGCAGGGAGAACTTTCTAGAACCCTTGAATCCCAGCATTCACCAGAACATTCCTGAGGCTGGGGTTCATGCAGAGACGACCCGCCGCGTGAAAGACGGGGCCGTGTCGCCCTGAGGAGCTGGGGAAGGCCCTTCTGAGGACCCGGGCTGCCACCTGGGCTGCTGGCGGAGGCCAGGGGTCAAGTCCAAGCTTGCCCGTGTCTAGCGACAGGAGCTCTGCCTGCCACTCCTCGGCAGGAGCCGCCCTCTGTGTGCCAGGGTTGACCCCCCGCGGGGAGTCAGCACCTCCACTCCTTCCTGGTCAGAGAGTCCCAAGTCTGCCTGGCTCTCTCCAAGAGAGCCCCGGCCTGCACGGGAACACCCACCAGGAGCAGGCCCGCTACATCCCTCCGTTCACCTTCTGCAGCCCAGACGGTGAGAGCCGAGCAGTGAGCTGACCCCAACCCTTGACCCAGCTCCAGGACCGGGAGGACCGACTTCCGAGTTTATTCCCCAAATACGAGGCAGAAACACAGACTTTTTAAATGTCTCCGAGGTCCTGTGCCAAATGATCACCTCTTTAGTTTAGCAGTTTCCGAGGAGTGCACGAGATCTTTCGGATCTGGGTGAGGACTGGCGGTCCCGGGCACGGGACGTGGACACGCTGTGTACATAGTTACCGTTTGGGTTGTGACATTTCTCACCGCACAGCCCCTGCCGGGCCCCACTCAGGTTTCTCCTCCACCCACGGAACACATGGAGGGTTGGCCGCAAGCAGCCTGGGGAGGCCACCCATCCCACCAGTGTTTCACACCCACTGGTGTTGAGGACTAGTCTTCTTCTCCGGCTGGGCTAAGAAATGTCACAAGCAAGCGGTACACAAGCACAAGGATGCCACACTGCTTGGATTCCTGAGGACTGACACGCTACCAGCCACCAGGAAAAGATATATAAGAAGTTGGGCTGGGGATATGGCCTAGTGGTGGAGTGCTTGCCTGGCATGCATGAAGCCCTGGGTTCGATTCCCCAGCACCACATATACAGAAAACGGCCAGAAGTGGCGCTGTGGCTCAAGCGGCAGAGTGCTAGCCTTGAGCAAAAAGAAGCCAGGGACAGTGCTCAGGCCCTGAGTCCAAGGCCCAGGACTGGCAAAAGAAAGAAAGAATCTTAAACCACCAGCCAAAGGCTAGTTCTGCTCCTAGCAGACCTAAGGTATGGAATGAAAAGACACTCCTCTTAGCAGGAAGAGGTGGAAGGTAAAATCTTTATAAAACCTTTTTTAAAAGACTTCCAGTGGCCTCAAACTACCACTGGACTCAAAAAACCTTTTGCAAAGTCAAAAGGACACTCTTAGAGCCACTAAAAAATTACAGTATGCCCATACAATGCAGTATTGCTCAATAACATAAAGGGAAATATTACTGATAGCCATAGCAACATACAAAGTCTCATAATGTGTTGACTAAAAGAGCCAAGCTCAAAAGAATACACAGTGGAGAAATTCTAGAAAGGGCAAAATTATAAAACAGTTTCAGAGGAGACTTACTTCAAAGAAACAAGAGAAATATGGGGGGTGGTAATGAAAGTCAACCTTATTATACTAATGTTTACATGGGTATATAATCTGTCAAATTTGGTCATATTGTATACTTAAAAATGGGTGTGTTTATTGTATGCAAAAGCATACCTCAATAAAGTTGATCTTAGAAAATGGGGAAAGGATTTGAGTGATACGCTGGTATTACATTTACTTATCTTGGTGATATTTATGAACAACGGAAGAGTCTAACCTCCTTTGTTGGCCACTTGAAGTTAGGACACGACTAGCCGAGGCAAGGTTCAAATCCACTTAGAGCGAAGCCAGCAGCAGCCTTTACCCCTCGCCTCCCCACATCCTGTGTCCGGACATTCCCACCGAGCAGGCCAGGGTGGGCAGGCTCCTCTTCCCCGCTGAGGGGCAGTCGCACGAAATGCAGACCCAAGTCCAGAATGGCTGTAGGCAGATCCGTTCACCTCCCGGCGACCTGCCTGGCCCCTTCATGTGCGGGGGGGGGGGGGGAATCCACAAAAGTCAAAAGATCCTTGCTGTGGGCTCTGGCCTCTGCCCGCAACTCCCTGAGTCTGTCTTCACTCTAGGGCAGGGGGCAAGAATCCCAGCTCTAGTTATCACTGACCATCGGGTCTTGGGGTGAAAGGCAGGACAGCCCTCTGACTTCAAAGGAAGGCCAGGCCAGGAGCAGAGCCTGGTGGGAAGACGTGAAGAGCCACTAACCCTGGCTGTAAAAAGAGGAGCGGTTCAGAGAGAAGGTCACAGTGAATTCCAAAGCCAGCCAACTCCCGCAGCAGGACGTGGGTTTACAGGTGCGGAATGAGCACGCCGGCTTTCGGGTGAGAGCAGAAAAACATGTTTGCCAGGGAATTAAAGCATTTGATACAAAGATTCTCCAAAGACTAATATAAGGTGCAGCTTGATAAAAAGACAATGAACAATAATGATGAATAACAACCAATATGCCTTTGTAACTTTCTGGTTGACAGCGTGCCTTTGCTTGAATAATGGAATTGATCTTCACAGAAACAGTAAAGATAAGGAACATACCATCCAGACTCGAGGGCATGCTTTCAAATCTTACATCCATTCAGAAAACCACGTCAAAGATGGAATTCATAAGCCAGGAGTGATGGTTTCTACCTGTAATTCCTGAGAGAAGACGATCGGGAGTTCCAGGCAGGCCTGAGTTACATAGCAAGATACCGATGTTTCAGATAAAGAAGGAAGGAAAGAAGGAAGGGAGGGAAGGAGGGAGGGCGGGAGGGCGGGAGGGCGGGAGGGAGGAAGGAAGGAAAGAAGGAAGGAAGGAAGGAAGGAAGGAAGGAAGGAAGGAAGGAAGGAAAGAAGGAAGGAAGGAAGGAGAAAGAACTCGAATTCATTGGTTAATACTATGATGTTAAAATGCCTGGGCAGACCTTGGTGACATTCTTAGAGTCATCTCGGAGGGTCTGTGTTGCGTGACAGCACACTTTCCTCTCAGCCCCTGACGCATTCAGCAACGCAGCCTCTCGGCCTTTGCTCCGCTCCGCGCCTGCGCTTGCATTTCCGCCTGTGGAGCTGCTATACAAGTTAGTGCAACGGTCTTTGCTTTCATTGTACTCAAGTTTTCATTCAGCAAAAGCACTTAAATTGATGAAGCACACGGGACTATGGGATAACACCCAAGGAAAACTAGGCTAGCCTACCTGCTTCCACGCCAGGAGCGACCAACTGTAAGCATCATGGAGTCTGAAGTCCAAGCTCCCTTCATCACCTACGACTGAGTCTACAGAGGAGAAAGGGAAGACGCCGGTGCTACTTGAACTCAGCACCGAGGCTGGAGAAAGCTCTCGGTCCCAGCCCACGGCTGCAACCTCTTTGCTTTGAAGTTGACAACAGAGGACAGTTGTGCTTTTCCTATCAAAACACAGTATCTTTTAGAAAATTTTGAAAAATGCAGAAAAATACACATGAAGCAAAAGCAATCTATAATCCACACAACTAGAACAAATTCTACCAACTGTTTATATAACTTACATAAAAAAATTCCTTGTTGATTTATGTTATCATACCCCGTGTTTGGTTTTGTTTATTGTTTGGGTTTTTACTTTTTTTTTTAATAGGTTAAAAAATGTGAAAGCCGGGTACAGTAAGTAGCTCATACGTGGAATTCTAGCTCGTTGGGAGATTGAGATGAGAAGAATTGCATTTTGAGGCCAGCTTGAGGGGTGGGAGGAAGTTCTTGAGATTCCATCTCATCAGAAAAATCTAGACTTGGAGGCGTACGGCAGGAAACATCCTGGAGGACCCCAGTTCGGCCTGGCTTAAGCACATAGTGAGAGGCTGTTTTAAAAACTACTGAGAGCAGAAAGGGCTGTGGTGTAGGACCTAGTAATGTAGGATAGGGAAAAGTGACAGTAAATATACAACAATATTTTATAATGTATTTCCCCCCATCTGAATAAATACCAAATATTTCTCCCCAGGCAGGCATCTGTTTACATCTTCATTATTGACTAGGTGGTATTCCGTGATTCTTGGGTATTTCGATTTTCTCCAGGTTTTCCCAATTGTGATAGTATTACAGTGAACATTCTTGCAGGGTTGTTGTTTTCTTGGTTTTGGTTTTTTAGGAGGGGTTCAGGGGGGATTGTACATTTCCATGGGTTTTCTTCTTAAAGTTCTGATACCAACAGTTGCTCCTCCACTAATACTTAAGAGTAATCGTGTCTTTAAATCCCCTAACACATACAGGATTTTCTCATTTTTCATCTTAAATTTTCTGTTTCTCTGCTGAAAACTGAAGATCATTCATGGTTTTTTGTTGTTGTTTTTTCTTTCCCCTTGTGCCAGTACGAGAGCTTGAACTCTGGGCCTGGGTGCCCTCTCTTAGCTTTATCACTCAAGTCTAGTGCTCTACCACTTGAGCCAGGGCTCCACTTCCAGCTTTTTTCTTTTCCTAGTATGATCTTATTGTTATTATTGAGATGTTGAATGGAGGCGTTACTATGTCATGAGAAAGGTATTGAGTACATTCCTTTTTGGATAACGGCACCCCACTTCCAGGTTTGGGGTGGTTAATTGGAGATGAGAGACTCACGGAGCCCCCTTGCCTGGCTGTCCAGAGCTTCAGACTCCTGCGTAGACTGGCCACCAGCTCCTGCATACGGTCTGCGTTTCCTTCTATTGTGCTCTACTGTCTTCTCCTTAATTATTTCTAAGTGTTCTACGTTGAGAATATTAACCCTTTGTCTCTCATGTTACCTCTCTTACTGGTTTTTTGTACTGTCTATATGGTGTTTTGCATGACTATGGAGTTAACTTGATTAGTATTTTTTTTATTCTTTTCACTTTATGTGATTCACAACATCCTTACATTATAGGTATGAAATATTTTCATTTTCGAATGCTTCCTAAATATCAAAGATGCGATTCATTTGATTTTGGGTTTTACCTGAAATTCGTTTAGCTGATTCGGATCTCACTTTGTCTTAGCCAGTTGTTTCGATTGTCCCATTTACCACAGCACCTCTCAACAGTGGCACTGTCCCCCGCGGGGCTGGATAATTCTGTTGGTTATAGATTTCAGCAGCGCCCCAACCTCTCCCATATTCTGGTTACATCTCCCCAAGTTGTGGTGACCAAAACTGTGCCCTCAGAGAGAAAAAAACCATCCCTCGCTGAGAACCACTGACCTGTTCCTTCCTGTCTTTGAGCATGCAGTAAGTTTGTAGATAGATAACACATATTCAGGCCTATTTCGAGGGCTACCTCTGTTACACTATTTTCATGGTTGTAGCTTTGCACTCACTTTTAAATCAGTCTACGCTCTTGATTTCCCAGTCCGTTTCTTTTTTCGTCCTTCACAGAGGATCCTTATTGAACAAGTAAGTAGAAATGGAGCAGGAGTGACCCCGATAGGGAGTAAGCAGAGCACGGTCTTGTCGTGGGGTGCATGCTGGGCGGGGCTGGCAGGCTCCCGGCTGCCTGAAGCTGATAAAGGGAGAGGCCCGGGGAGGCCCTGGGGGGCCGTATCCATGAGGCCTCTGGTTAGACTCCCGGAGGAGGTGCAGCACACCAAAGCAGGAAAAAAGGGGGGCAGTGTTTCGAGCTGCAGACATGACTCCCTGGAGATGGGGGGCAGGGTGTCTGTGAGATTGACAAGGTCGTTCTGTGGGGACTGAATAGAGCCCTCTAGGGAATGAGCCCTCCACGCCTTAGTCAAGCGTAGGGTTCAGAGTTCCCGGCCCCCCAAGTCCTTGATGTTTCCCTCCCTGACAGCAGAGCACCTCAGTCCCCCCACCCTCTGCCAGCCACCACCGGGGTGAGCGGGTGAGGCCTGCCTCTGCCCGGAGCCCACAGGCCGGGGGTACTAAGCACGTCCATGCTGTCTTCCTGCCAGGAGCTTTGTTCCTCACTGTCAATCAGCTCAGCTCACACGAGTGGCTGGTGGACAGGAAGCCTTGTTCAAGCGGTAGAACCCTTGCCCGGCAGCCACGAGGCCCTGAGCTCCATCCCCAGCCAGCCAGAGCAGCCTGGCAGCCCGGAGCAACCGGAAACCGAAAACCCAACAGAAGCATCCACAGGGAAGCTTCCGCCAAGGGGAGGACGAGGGCCGGCGTCTCGCCTTCCTCCTCCGGGCGGATCCCGGCCCCGGGTCCCTCTCAGAAGCAGCAGCAAAGCCTTCGCTCCAGCATTCCACACGAGGTTCTGGGGTTGGCTCTGCACGGCGCCCCGGGCTGTTCCCAAACCCAGCCTGGAAGAGCGCAGAGTCGCCTCGTCCTGACTGGCTCAGCGCTGGGCTCACTTCGGTGCCCGGCAGAGAACTGGGGCTGCTGGGAACGGAGACGGAGAGGGAGGGCCACGCCCATGGCCACCGCACGGGCTTCCTACAGAGCCCCGGGGGAGGCAGGCTCCGGACATTCAAGCGGCAGAAGCCATCCCTGACATCATCCACAGAGTCATAACACGATTTCTTTTGTAATATCTTTATCATTCCTTCCAGAGCTCGGGATTCCAAAACCGTCTCAGCCCGAGGTGAAGCTAAGGGAAGAGATGCACAGGAAATGCACGTGACCTACATAAGGGACTAGAACCCCAATGCCGGGCAAAGCCCAGCTCCGGCTACGGGCCCTGCCAGCCGGCCCATCGGAGCCCATGCAAAGCCCTGGGTGACGGGATCAGGGAATAGTGCTTCGTGTGGGAAAGAATCGTGGCTATCACAGCCAAAAAGCGCCCCGTGATGCCAGCGGGGCTCGGGCCTGCTGCCCTAGCGTGATGCCTGCCTGCCGTTGCTGGATGAGGGTGCTGGAAGGCAAGGAAAGCAACCCACGCTCTGGTGCCGGGCCAGCTGCCGTGCGAAGACCATGCCCGAGACAGCTCCCTCGCTCTCCCAAGCATCCTTCTCATCGGTGCGGCCCGCACATGGGCAGCTGCTCCCGCCAGCTCTATAGAAAGTTCTGTAAGGCCGTGTTGGAAAGGGGAGCTTGAATAGGGGTCCCCTCCTTTGCACAGACTGAGGCAAATGCAAACCTGGCCTGTAATGTTTCTACGATGCCGCAGGGATCAACTGACCGTCAGAGGAGACCCTGCCGGCCTACCCGCTGCGGTTGCAGAAAACCGTCGTGTTATCAGCATCACCCACAGTTAAGCTTACACACCGGCTGTCTTCAGTCCATCGCTGCACCTTGGTTCCTTTCTATAGGAGACCTCAACAAGCACACGCAATTGCAGCAACAAAACCCCAAAAACAGGTAACTAAGACATCTCTACCGCGTACAAAGACAAAAATAACCTCTTGTGCTTCGGTTTCCTTCTTCTGCTGTTGCCTCCTTATTTTCCTTGGCCTTGAAGACCTTCGGCCAAGCCCACAGCCCACGCGTCATCCGTAGGGGCTGTCTTCTCCTCGGAGCACACACAGAAACCTCAATGGCGCTCTTTGTCTCTGTGGTCTCCTGCTTTTCTGAGGCTGCGGGTTTTCCTGCCAGTAGGACTGCCAAAGCACACAGCCAGTTGTTTCGTAAGCCCCTCACTCCCTCACTATCTGGAAGGAGCCATCTAGTCGGCTCCTTAAAGGCTGCTTCTCCTGGGTTTGCAAATGTCCTGCTTTGCCAGTTGACTATCTGAGCATGAGACCGAGCCCCCGGGACTCGCTGGGCTTTCACGTAGTCACAGCTGTACCGCCACTACCACGTGCGAGGCCTCTGTGACCTTGGATTGCTTTCCTAACCTCTCATGGTCTTAGTCTTTCCTTCGGGGGATATAACTTCCTGAGTTATTATGAGCAACAGATGAGATTAAGCAAGTGACGGTTCAATTAATGTCGGTTCTGACTAATTTTGCACCACCTAATTAGCATCTGATTTCCCTTTGGCCAAACTCATTTAAAAATTACATGACACAGGAAATCTAAATTGTATCTACCTATCCCATAATTACATACTTAATTATATATTAGGTGTGCATTTGAAGCAATGACTAGAGCAGATCTTAAAAAATGAAAATTGTAGACTGAGTCATAGAAGTTGGTGGTTAGTAATGTGCTGTTGATGTAACTTGGGAAAAGTAAAAACAATTGTCAAAAGAAGCCAGATGCTGGTGGCTCATAGCTGCAATTATTTTCTTACTGTAAAGGTGATGTACAGAAGAATTACAGTTATATAACTAATGAGTACATTTCTTTTTGAACAATGGCACCCCCTCCCTCATTTTCTCCCAGTTTTTTCACTCCTGACTCCACTACCCCCAAGTTGTATAGTTCATTTACAACGTAGCTTCTAGTCAGTATCACTGGCAATGAATGCATAATCAACAAATTGAGTTTGTTGTTGGTACTGCTAAGTTAGATAAGAGAAAAATGATCCAGGCCCTGGAATTCTAAACTGTGTAATGGATATAAAAGTGCTTACTTTTTTAATCCTTTTTTGTTTGGTTTTGTGTTTCAGTGCTGGAGACTAACCCAGGCCTACACATGCTAAACATGTGTTCTACTAATGAGTTACACCTGACTCCTTATTGATTCCTTAAGCCTTCTCTATATCTGAAGTCTTTTGTAACCAGTAATAAGGATTTTAAAGGCTAGCTTTCTAGTAAATGTGTAGCCTAACGATAGAATGTAGCACAGGCCAGACACACAGCAGCAATGGCTGTCCTTTTTTCCTCCCTTTTTCTTTTTTTGGCAACACCGAGGTTTCAACTGGATTTGTGTTGAGGCTGGTGCCCTACCCGACTGGCTTTGTGCAGGTTATTTTGAAGATGGACTCTTGAAGACGTTTCTGCCTGGGCCAGCTTTGCCTTGCTACCCCCCAGATCTCAGTTTCCTGAGTCATAGGATGCTAGGCATAAGCCACGAGTGCCTGGCCACGTTCATTCTTTCTATTCATCCCTTCTTCATGTGTTCGCCTTTTTGCTAATGTTACCATAACAATCCAAGTAAGCATTGGTTGTGGCAATATCAGCATGTCACTTCAATGCTGAGGTTAACGTTCTGGAACTCAGGGCCCCACACTTCTGTCCAGCTTCTTTGTTTATGGCTGGCACACTACAATTTGAGCCAAATCTCCAGTCCCGCGTTTTTATTTATTTATTTAATTTTTTTGCCAGTTCTGGGCCTTGAACTCAGGGCCTGACCACTGTCCCTGGCTTCTTTTTGCTCAAGGCTAGCACTCTGCCACTTGAACCACAACGCCAATTCTGGCTTTTTCTGTATATGTGGTGCTGGGGAATCGAACCCAGGGCTTTATGTATCCGAAGCAAGCACTCTTGCCACTAGGCCACATTCCCAGCCCCAGTCCCGCGTTTTTACTGGTTAAATTGAAGATGGGTCCTGTGGACTTTTGCTCAGGCTGGCTTCAAACCATAGTTCTCTAGGTCTCACCTCCTGAGCAGCTAGAATTTACTGTGTAGCCAATGATGAAGTCCGGTGGCCCATTGCATGATCAGGAAAATGATATACTGGAATATCAGCTGAGTCCAAATCCTTTCCCACCCATTTGTACGTAAGCTGCCAATTCCTTCTTACTGCTCCAAGTTTTCACAAGCACCGATTCAAATGGCCAAAGATTGTGTTTAGGAGTATCTCAGTGCTAGCTGCCTACGCCAGCATCTGCTCTCACCCTGATCCTTATAGTAAGAGAACTCCAATTCTACCCCAACTGGCCAGGCATGTGGTCCCCCAATGAAAATCACCTCACTCCCAAGGGCTGTGTGTGTGAGGGAGAAAGGGAACTCTCCCCTTTAGTAATGAGGGTCAACTAACACATACACAAAGAATGAGAAAAAGGAAATGGCTTTATAACTGCCTTAGGAATTACTGATCTGCACAAGAATTGCCGGTAGATGTGAGATCCATTAGGTGAAACACCACAGGTCCAGCGGACAGTCACACAAACTCAAAGTATCACCTGCATGGCAGAAAAATACCTTGGGTCTGTGTGTACCAGCACTGAGGCTTGAACTCAGGGCCTCACCATCTCATTTGGCCTTTTCTGCTCAAAGCTGGCACTCAACCACCTGAGCCACAACCCCGTTTCTAGCTTTGGGGTGGTTAATCGGAGGTAAGAGTCTTGCAGAGTTTCCTGCCTGGGCTGGCTTCAAACCAGGGTTCTCAAATCTCAGCCTCCTGAGTAGCTAGGATTACAGGCGTGAGCCACCACTGCCCAGTGAAAATTACTTTTAAAAATGGGGACATCTGGCAGATTAAATCCCCATGTACAACATCTGTGAAGCTACCATAGCTCAACTTTGAACCCAGCCGGGGCTAGAACTCTCCAACCAGACTTACTTGCCTGCTGTGCCCTGTTTCATTCCGCCCATGGCTCAGAAGAGCACCGAGGCCCAAAGAATGAAGAGCCACGTAATCCCATTTGCTTCCTGCTTTACCGCGGTGATCTCAGGCGTCTTCACCTTAATGGCAGTGGTTTCTTCTGACACGGTGCGTTCCATTAACCTCGCGTGCATATTCCCCTCGCCTCCTCAGTGACGCAGGGGTCGGAGACTTTGCTGTGTGGACATGCCAGAACAATCCAAGCTGGGACTTCTCCTCAGAGGCCCACATGCCACCTGCACAGAGGCTTCCCCCAAGCTCCCAAAGCCTTCAGATGCCCGACTTCCTTCCTTCACTCCTCCAGCCTCCGTAGCAGCTGCTTCCATGATACCTTCGTGTTCATTTCTTACTCTTTCAGTAACAGCCTGCTAACCACTCTGAGCTCTCGTGTGTGTGTGTGTGTGTGTGTGTGTGTGTGTGTGTGTGTGTGTGTGTGTGTGTTCATGCCAGTACGGGGCCTTGAACTCAGAACCTCACGCTTTCATTTAGCGTTTCCCCTCAAGGCTGGTGGTCCTCCACTTGAACCACGTCTCTACTTCCAAATTCTATTAAATCACAATCTCTATCTCCTGACTAGATGCTGACACAGAAATTGCTCCCAGGAGTAGATGCATGATGTCTATGCGCAGCTATCTTAAGGCATTTATTCTACCTTTTGTTTCCTCCTCACCGGGTGCTCACTGATGGGAAAGTCAAACTTGTTACTACCGATAATGGGACAGCCAATGTCTTTGGGTCCTTGGGTCTAAAGGTAGCAACTTACGTTGAAGGAGAAAACGAGAGAAAGCTTCCATAACAACCTTGGCCTTCTCTACTTGGGAAGAAAAGCAACGTTCTTCTTGGTTCTTGAGGTTTTCTGCCACTCCCGGCTTAAGCCCATCTGAATTAATACACCGTCATATACTTGTTGTGGGAAGCAACCACGCCAGAAGACGGCGTGGACGTCTTCACAGAGAGCAAAGGGAGTTTATTGCCAGGGGGCTGACAAGGCCGATTCTCTCACGGGAGAGGGAGAAACAGAGCCTGTCTTTGTTCGGGGGCATTGTTATCCAATCAGAGGGCTAGAGCAAGGACATACTTGTAACGTGCATCTGGATGCTAAAGACAGCACAAAGACAGACAGAGTTCAGGTCTGGGCAGATGGCGTTCTGCTGGTGCAGCTATGGGCTAGAGAGACATGCTGAGGACCTAGGACGGAGCCTGCCAACCCGCATGGAGGAGAGCATACGAACAATCCCCCCTCTGTTGTTTAATAGGTATACGGACTGGGCCAGGAGTACGGGCAGAGATTGTTTCTTCTGGAGCTACTTCCTGCTGTAAAGGGGAGAAGAAGTCAGGATTGTCTGATTTGTCACTCGACAGGTGCTCTCCTAGGAGCATTTGGCTGACAGCCTGATTGGTGAAGAGTATTATCTTTCCCAGAAGAATGTTTAGCAGACTGGGCTGAGAATGTGGCTTAGTGGTAAGAGCGCTTGCCTAGCTTGCCTGAAGCCCTGGGTTCCATTCCTCAGTACCACATGCACAGAAAAAGCTGGAAATGGCACTGTGGTCGGGCTCTAGCCTTGAGCACAGAGAGGCTCAGGCCCTGAGTTCAAGCCCCAGGATGGGCAAAAGAAAAAGAATATTTAGCAGACACCTGAGCAGGCAAGGCACAATTAGTAAAAGGCAAAAACTTGCTGCTAGCAGGCCCAAGAGAGGCCTGAGCCAGGGAGTAATCCATCCAAATAGGTTCCGTCCTCCCTTAGCCTGTTGGATCTTTTCTGCAAGCTCTCTAAGACGTTTGATTTCCTCTCGGATGGTACAGCTGTTAGCAGTCAGACGAAAACGGCACAAGTGCTTTACCTCCTTACGCCCCTGAGGGCGCAGCAAGAGTACATACCGGAGGGCAGTGTGGCGGTCCGGAATGGCATGGCGATGCTCCTGCCGTTACTGGTTGAACCGCACGATGGCGGAGGAGGTATCCTTAATGTTTTTTGCCACTGCACATGCCAGGTGCATGAGAGCCTGAGAGGCTCTGACTGCCAGTCCCGGCATCCTGACCAGAGAAAAAGCGAGGGCATCACATTCTTCTGCGGATAGCAAGTGCACATCCACACAGGACTCCCCCAATGCCAGACCCGCTGTCCCTCAGGCAGGATGAGGCTCAGAAACTCCCCTCGGGGGTGGTACAATGGCCAGAGGACTTAAACAGCACTGGGAATTATGGGACAGCTTGGTGGGAATATAATCAAAAGTCTACCTTTCACAAGTGAAGCACCGGCCAGTCCCCAGGGGGGTGTGGCTTGTTATCTATAAAATGGATTCATAATTAGTGCGAGTAAAATCACCCCGTTTTAGTCCCTGACGTTTGTGAGTGCAGTTTTGAATTTGAGCACGGGTGTTGTTTTCCGGGATTATAAACCAAGGGGTGTATAGCGTTAGTACATCTGGGGCCTAGAGGAGGACATTCCCCAGCTAAAGAATCAGCACAAGTAATAGGTTTATTCATTTGTCTGGAGGGGAAAATAGTTTTGTATGCCGGGAGTAGGCAGGACCCGAGCGCATGTCCTAATTGGAATTGGAATTCCTGTTTTAGACACAAGTTAGAGCCATTGGTAATTTGGGCTGGGCGCAGCCAGATACTGTAATGCATGCAGTTCTGGAAGGATCCAGGGGCAGCTGCTTCATGTTGTACTACGCAAGTGCTTAGGGGAAGCAAGTCAAATATTATAGCCCGGTACAGTGAAGAATTACAGCCATTGCAGGGAAGAAAGCACAAGGAGAGACAGAAGGGGATGTGGAGGCTACGGCCTCCCAAGCTCACCAGTACCCGATGGCAGTGGTCCTCGTTCTTCGGCGACCCGGGGGAGACTGGGTCTGACCTTTCTATCCGTGGAGACGGGGGTGCGCTTGGCTCAGAGATGCACGAAGGTTGATCAGGCAGGCGACATTTCAGGTGGCGGAGATGAAGGCAGCGTGCACAGCGCTGAGCCCGCGGGGCCGTGGGAATGGACAGTGAGTGGGGTCGCTCCTTCCCACGCAGCAGGAAAGCGGGTGGAACTCGGTGCCTGCGGCACACAATTGTCCAGATTGCACCGGGTCCCCAGCGTGTATGCAGGGCGCAGAGGATGACGAGGGGGGCCCAGGGCTGTGGCCGGCATATTCCCCGGAGAGAGAAGGCCGCAGGTGCGGGAGGAGGCGAGACAGCCCCGGGGGGAGGCGAAGGAGAAGCCGAGCCCCGAAACGCCAGGCCAAGGCGGGCGGCCGTGCAGACCTTCCAAAGGACAAAACCCTGCAGACGGAAGAGAGGCTTCCAGAAGCTGGGTAATCTAGGGGCCATTCCTAACGGAGGTCACTTCAGTTGTTGAAAGGCAGCACGCCCGGCCACGCGCGAGCCTCCCCAGAGGAAGGAGCTGCCGTCGGTAAACCGAGCGGAGGGGAGGCGGGGCACGGCCCTTCCCGCACGTGGGCTGCGGGGGCAGCAAGGCCTCCAGCGGCCGCGGGCCAGGCTCCCGAATCCGGGCCAGGTGATGGAGCGGAGGGGCTCAGCAGAGGGCAGGGCTGGAGGTTGAAGTGGGGTCCTCCACCAGCCACCCCTGCAGGGAGAGACTACAGGAGGGAGGCACTGTAGGCAGCCCCTCACAGCAAGGTGATGGTGGGAAGGAACGGGAAGGGCTGTGCGCTCGGTTAGTGTTTGTGATTCCTGGATGAAAAGCGAGGAAGGCGCAGGGCGCAGAGGCGGGGAGCCCATCCCCAGTGCCCCCCCCACCCCGGGATCGCCATGGCCTGGAGGGAGGGAGAATGTTGAACTCCCAGGAAGTCACCGCCTGCCGGATGGCCTGAGTGGGCGAGACTCGGTGTCCCCGGGAGGCCAGAAAATGAAGAAGTGCCACCATACGGGTGTGACTCAACCGTTTGGCGGGAGGACGGCAAAGGAGGACAAGGGTGGACGGTTTTAAAGGAAAGTCCCATGCCAAGGCCCGGCCAAGCAGGTGGGGGGAGAGGAGTCCCCCGCCCCCCAAGACCCCGGCGGCACAGGGCAAGGAAGCTGCACTGAGGTTTGGGCGATGGGTTCAAGCCACTTACAGGCAGAGAGGGCCTGGGAGGAAGGAGACCGGGGAACGGTGCAAACCCCGTTTAAAGATGCAACCGTGCACCTTTTAAATCCAACTCCGAGTAAAGGGCAACGGTTGCAGGAACTGTGGAGAGCCACGCACAGGGCTGGGCACAGCGGGGTGCAGGCGAGTACCAGCCGCGCGTATACGAGGCACGGCCCTGCAGGTGGGAGTGTTGGAAGGGGAGTAGGCGGTGCGTCGCAGCTCTTTTCTTAGCAGACCTTGAACAATCCAGAAGTCCGGCCAGGGAGACACCGGGGCTGGGAGGGGAGGTGTTGAGAGGAGAACCTCCAAACCGTTGCTTTTAAGGCAACCCACCAATCTTAAAGCTTTCATTTCAGTCTTAAGACTTGAAGACATAGTTCAAGAAAATAAGTTGTCACGACGCAAATCGGAGCTGCCTCCGGATTCCATGTCCAGTGGAATATTACCAGGGCAGGAGAAATTCCACGTTATCTGTTCGGAGAATGGGATCAGTAAATAGGAATGAAGAGCTGCTTAGATCAGGCCCTGTGGACGTTCTATTTAATCCTCTGGGAAATCCTGTGGCATCAGGACTTTCATTGTCACCAGTCTTTCGATGAGAGGGGTGAGGCTTGGGAGGTTCACACAGTGGAAGTGGGAGAGATGGAACTGGAACTCAGGAAAATCTCTCTCCAAAGCTCACGTTCCTCGGTACACGTGAGAAGGTATACATTGACTTTAAGATCTTTCAGTCAGTGAGAACTTGCAATTGAAAGCCTTTCTCTATGTAGAAAACAACAAGGCCACTGAAAATTCAGATTCTAAACACAACTGTCACTGACCATCTGCATGCTCACATGCCAAAAGTATCTCCAAAAAACTAATAAGGCCATCTACATTTAGGCTGGGGGGTAGCTTGCCAAGAACTGTCTTGAGCTGAAAGAAAATCACCTTCCTTCAAATCAATAAAATGCCCGTAAGTCCCATCATAGGACCGTTCAACTAACAGGCCATATTGACTATCATTCCCAGAAACTGCACCCTCCCCAGGTTTTAATTGAAATTAGATTCAATAAAAGCTCCTAGAAAAAGACATGAAGTCAATAGGTACTTATTCTCGGGCTGACGTTAGCTCTCCAAAGGCCCTTGCATTCTGTAGGGGCTCTGCCTGAGATTTCCAAAGGTCCATGATCCTTAGTGCTAGACTGTCACAGACTACTTCACTTTAGGAACTGAACTGGCAAGTCAGCTGCCAACTACTGTTTTGCAAAGCAGGACCCAGTTAGTTGAAAATTATATTTTTCCAATTAGCACAGTGGGAAACACTGCAGAGCCTTTCAGCCCAAGCCTGCAATTAGAGAACAGTTGCTGGCTTCCAGAAATAGAATGAATGGGAAGTAGAGACCTGCTATCTAGGTCTCCAGCAAAATTCCCCGGGGAAGGGAGGGTTATTTCCTTTCAAAAGCAGCATCCTGAACCTGCACAGGCCTGCAGAGGACCAGAGACCAAAGAGGACCAGAGACATCGCCTCTGCATAGAGCAAAAAGAATTACGCCAAAGCCTGGTTATTAGGAGCCCATCACTACTGGCAACAAGCAACTCCAGTGGTTTTATTTTAGTACTTACATTAGAAATCTACCAGTAAAGCCACAAGTATCCATCTGCCACAAAAGTAATTTTGGTACCAGCACCTCCCTAAATTACAACCTACAACCAATAGCTGGCTGTTTTCAGTTTCCTAAAATCTCCCCGTGTCTCTGGTGAAACAGTGGGGCATGAAAGACAGATCTCTGTCCCGGAGAGGATCCAAGCCACAATCAGTGCTGGAAAGAGGAACTACCTTCTCCCCACGGGGCATGAGTCGAGAAATTCAGAGCACTAAACAAGGTTCTGGTGAGAGCCAAGGGGAAACGATTGGTGATTATGACATTTGTGGGTGATTTATTCTGCACAAACATTGCAGAAGACAAAGGGCTTCAGTGGCCAGGTGTCCCCACACCGAAGGATTTACAGGGAGCAGTGCAGCTCAGCTTTTAGTGAGCAAGTCTTAACTCTGTCACCTTTAGTCTTTTGAACAGCTTTATATTGCTTGAAAGTGAAAGAATAAGGCACCGAGGCCCAACAAATCCTTTTATTTTCTGCCAATCCGGAAGTGAGTTAGCGAAAGCACTCAGTTGGCCCAACTTAGCCTGGTTTGCAACATTTATGGCAAATTGCAAGTAAGTGCCCACCTGATTGTTTAACCACCACTAGTCTCTCTCTCAGTACATTAGTCAGTTAGCAGGGAATTCAGCATAGATATCTTAAGAATGAAACCATCTGGCTTCTGGACCAAGGAATAAATACCTTCATCTCCCCCAAAAGATTCTCCAAGTGTCTGTACATTGTACAGGACAAATTCCTGAAAGATAGGCAAACTGTGGACAGTGGCTTCCTTTGGGTAATGAGACTGGTGTATGTTGCAGAGACATAGAAAGTAAACAAGAAGACAAAGTCAAAACTAGAGGACAGGCCAGATGAAAACACACTTTGCAGACCTGAGAAAGCCCAGAGTTAGGTACCCTGAAAGAGACAATGAAGTTGCTGAACCAGAAAGGCTAAGGGACCTGGAAAACAGTTAAGGTGGTGCGGTATTCAATGATCATTATAGAATTACTGTTAATTTTGCTGGCTGCTATAATGTAACACCTATTAAAGGCACTAGCTCTTCGATACATCCTGAAGTACTTTAAATGCCAGATATATCTGTAATTTGCTTTAGAATAAGGGTGTAAAGAAAGTTTGAGGAAATGAATGAAACCAAAGCAGCAAAAGCTGATTCTCTCTCGCTCTTTGGAGTGGGATGATGGGTATTCAGAACAGGGGGCCACTACACTCTTCTGCTTTCCTGTGTATTTTGAACATTTTCATGTTGAAGTTTGTTGTGAAAGCAACAGCAGTTAAACACTTAGATCCTGTCTCCCTCCTTGCAAAAGTAGCTGTCTCCTGCGTGGCACTGGGCCGGAAGTATTCCTTACAAAGGTCCATGGAGTTGCCGAGGTATGGAACTCAGATGCCCTACAACAGATGAGTGGATCAAGAAATGTGACATTATGGAATTCTGCTCATCCAGCAGGAAGAATAATACTATCTCATGTGCAGGGAAATAGATGGACGTGGAGAAAGTTAGGTAAGTTAGGCTCAGAGAAACAAAAGGGCACATGTTTTCTCTCATATGTGGAAGACAGATCTAAATTATAACCATATATGAAAACATATACAAGGCCATATGCACATATACAGGTATACACAGAGGAAGCTTCCAATGGTGTAACTCTTTGAACAATTAGTTTAACAAAATAAATAACAGGAAACTGAAAGGTGAGTCAGACAAATGGAGAAGGGTACACGAATAGTTACCACTATTCAATGTCACCAGGCATGCGTGGCTCATACCTATAATCCTAGCTACTCAGGAGGCTGAGATGTGAAGATCACTATTCAAAGCCAGCCTGGGCAGGAAAGTCTGTGAGACTCTATCTCCAATGAACCAAAAAGCTGGAAGTGGAGCTCAAGTGGCAGAGCGCTATAGCCTTGCGTTAAAAAGCTAAGAGACAGCACTCAGGCAAACACATGTATCCAAACCTATGTACACACGAAGTGCACCCATGACAACGGAGCCAGGTAACCGGAGGGGAGGGGTGCTGCTGCAATGGTGAGGGAGAAAAAGGGAAGAAGGCGTGGCACCAAGATGCACACTCATCAGCAGACCTGTGGAACTGTACAACTAAAGTTAACAGTATAAATAAAAAGTTAAACATAAAGCTTGGATGGGTTGGGAAAGAGCAGGTAGAGCTGACAAGCAAGACCCGGCACCCTTGCCCCATGGTTTAATTGTGGGTCCGTAAAAATGAGCACACACGCTTGTGCCTTGAAAGGAATCGACAGAGGGGGAAAGTGTGACTGACCGTTTCCTGAAAATTCTTTAAGCATGAAAAACTTGTACAGGTGTATAGGGAAGTGAGAAGAATTGCCAAAATATTATGCATAGTTATTTTTAAAGACACTTGAATTGTTGGCACTATTTTTGGATCAGCTTCTAGCATTTTACCCTTTGGGTTTTCAGTGTGGAGAAACAGCTCCAAAGATCCTTTATTAAGTCAAATTTTGGCCAGGGTCACTTCCTCTGGGACATCTATATTTTCATAACAACCACTTCTCTGTCTTTGTCTCTGTGTCTCTTTGCCAGTCCTGGGGCTTGAACTCTGGGCCTGGGCACTGTCTCTGAGCTTCTCTTGCTCAAGGCTAGCACTCTACCACTTGAGCCACAGCGCCACTTCTGGCTTTTTCTGTGTATATGGTACTGAGGAATTGAACCCAGGGCTTCATGCATACTAGGCAAGCACTCTACCACTGAGCCACAGTCCCAGCCCCCTTCTCCCTTTTTTGTTAATAAATTTACCTTCATTAAGTTCCTCTACCTATCTAGAATCAACAGCAACTTCCACAGCCTTCAAATAGAACTCAATTTACATGTGGCTTGCATCCTACACTTACTTGCAGTGTAATGGTTTTGTTGGTTTTTTTTTTTATAGATAATGTTAATTTTTGCTATATTGATTTCAATTTCTTCCCAACCTCAGCTAAAGAATTTGCAAGATTCCTGGATGCAACATAGGCAGTCTATTGGTCCATTTTCACTCAAGTCCCCGGGAAATCCAGCATAACCCAACAATCTACAAGTTAGCTGCCGAATGCCCCTACTGTTGGAAAATAGGTGGCGATACAACCTAAAGCGTTAATGAGTGATACACAGAGTCTAATCACCAACACACTTTGAAAAACGTGCCGACCACTGACCCCAACACACAGCTCGTTTTCTTAGTGTCTTTGTGGACAAAGAGTGAGTATTTAAGCTGACACTATGCAATTACTCAGCACAGTGACTGAAGTGTAAATCGTGTTGTTGGGGACTGGTATTATTTACCACGGCAACCGAAATCCATATACATCACAGCCGCACAAAGCAAGCACGGTTTATACTGAAAACACTACAAACTTGGAGCAGTTGGATGTTTACTCTTCTGAGTCTTCTCTGAGGTTTCAAAGGACGCGCTCCACCAGGTCATCGATGACTGTTTCTCAAGCTCAGCAATGCTGTAGGCAGCTCCCAATTATACCCCAACAATGTCTTTAGTGCCATATCTAGAGGTGGGGAGAATAATTACCCCTGGGTAAGAACCACTCCCTAAGACAAAGGTTCTTCAGCCCTACAGGTGCCACCCAACACATTAGGTCAACAAAATGATCAAGTACTATATATATTACTTAGATACAGGGGCAAATACCAAAAGAGCCAAAAGGGGTTGCCTCAGGAAAGAGAACAGCAGTAAAGAGCTATTTGAGAAGTCATAATGAGCTACATGACTTTTTAATACACCTGATGGTTGGGACAAGGCTCAAGTGAGTGTCCTGTCCAGGAAGTTCAAAGCCCTGAATTCAAACCAGGACCGCCAAAAACAAAACAACAAAAACCTGACTTTAAGAAAAAAAGCCACACATCTACCCACGATAAGACCAGCCTTTGATCACTAGCATTCCTAGATAGGGAAATAACTCCAGTTCCTTTCTAGCTCTAGAGGTTCCTGTAGAACACTTTGATCTGTGTCTTTCTCAAGTTCAGGAAAACGTTGAGGCGGGTACTTGTCTTTTTTCTATTATAATTATTAAAACACTGAGTTGATTTCACATGTATGCTTTCTATCCCATTTCCACATCTGACCATCACTTGTACTATGACCTATCATATGATCCTAACATTCCTCATGTAGCCAAGTCCAAGCAAAGGGCTTGGTCAGGTCTCTAAGACCTGAACGGGCACTTCGGACAACACACTGTTGGCAGCAGAGCCTGAACATTATCAGACACAAGATACTTGTCTTGCTCATGTTCTAGCTCTTGAGGTTGCTCTTCCTCAGGTGTTATTGCTCATCCTGTAGAACACACTCCGATCTGAGTAGTTCGAATTAAAAGGAAAACAGTGGAAATCAGAGCTCTGGAAAACCTGGGCTTATGAGGCCATGCCAAAGGTGAGGAGGCCAGTACTAGAACTCAAAAGGATCGCCTAGGGCTGGGGGGTATGGCTTAGCGGTTGAGTGCTTGCCTAGCATGCACGAAGTCCTGGGTTCGATTCCTCAGCACCACATAAACAGAAAAGGCTGGAACCGGTGCTGTGGCTTCAGTGGTAGAGTGCTAGCCTTGAGCCAAAAGAAGCCAGGGACAGTGCTCAGGTCCTGAGTCCAGTCCCCAGGACTGGCAAACATTAAAAAGATCTCCTAACCTCAGAGCCCATCATTCTTCCCGTCATAAAGCTGTCAGCCAACCCAGAGCACAGAACTAAGGGTCCACTCCGTTAATACTGGTAAGTACCTAAGTTCTCCAGGCCTGTCTTATATAAAAACTAAAAGGAAAAGCTACCACAAAAGGTTATGAGGGGGTTGGGAATGTGGCCTAGTGGTAGAGTGCTTGCCTTGTATACATGAAGCCCTGGGTTTGATTCCCCAGCACCACATATATAGAAAAGGACAGAAGTGGTGCTGTGGTCAAGTAACAGAGTGCTAGCCTTGAGCAAAAAGCAGCCAGGGACAGTGCTCAGGCCCTGAGTTCAAGACCCAGGACTGGCAAAAAAAAAAAAAAAAAAGGTCATGAGGACTGTATAGAAAAGCATAGTGCAATGCCTAATAGTCAGGGAGACCATTAAATTGACAAGACACAGTGGCATGCACCTACTCAGTGAGCCTCGGGAGCAGGACTTAAATGTTCCTTTTTAAAAATGTCTTAAAGTTGTATTTGTATCATTTTGTTATTTTTTATTATCTTTAACTGTACAAAGGAGTTACCACTCAAATAATTAGTTTTTTTTAATTCTGGGGTTTGAACTCAAAGCCTTGTGCAAGTACTCCACCACTTGAGCCACTTGAGGGAATACTGTTCATGCAAAGAACTGGAGCTTGAACCCAGGTCCTTGATGGCTTCCAACCAAGATTCTCAGATCTCAACCTGAGCAGCTACAACTACAGGTGTGAGCCATTAGCGGAAATCTGAGAGCCTTGGCTAAATACGTACTCGCATGACAGCATCTAGACTGTGCTATCTAAATGAAAGCACCACACTGCTTCAACAATCTCTCTGGGATCACAAGAAACACTTAAGTGTGTGGACCCTGGAAGACAAGACAAGAGCTCTCACTTGTGAAGATACACACTTACTGATTGTTACAAAACTAACCATTTGAGAGCCCAGACAATGTGAATACGAATAAAAACCATGAGACCCAATCTTCTAAAAACTGTAGGCTTTTTATTCAGTTAAGAGGTAGACAGATGAACATGGAAGGCTGTCCCATTTTAATTGCCCCAAATTCATATTCCACTTCAATCACCCAACCCACACTGTCAGAAATCTTAAGAGAAATCACAGTTGCCCAAAGGTTTTCATGTTTTTTCTACTTCTTAGCAATAAATCAATGGATTGCTTGCAAAGAAGTTACTACTAACTTTAATTTTCAGCGTCCAAAGAACCTCATCCCTCTAAGAGGTTTCCACACAGGCCAACAAAACCCGCCGCGACTGACAGGAGGGCAGAGTGCCAAGGACTCTACTTCTAGAAGAGACTCTAAGGGAAGCTTCAGTATATGCTTTATTGTTAACTCCCGGTGCATGTTAGGGCAGAAGCTGGTGAAACCAACAAAGCAGAGTATACTCTGTCAAATGGCTCTCTCTGATGTTTAAAAAGGAAAAAAACCCACACACACTATCTTTAAAGACAACATTAAAACATAATGGAATTGAAGCTTGATACAAAAAGTAGAGAAATATGTACAGGAATTCACAGCCCAGAAGGAAAGGGGGACTTTGTGGGAACTGGTGGAAACCTGGTTATTTTACATAGCTAGTTTTGAGACAAGTCATATTTAGCACAAAAGCAATTATAGCATAATTAACACTTCCCTCCCACAGGTCTCAAATTTAAAGTCTTCCCGGTGCTCAGTAACACTGTTAATTCATCTTCAAGGGAGCAGGAATGTGTAAGGTGGTCCCAAACATGGACAGAAATTTAAGGTTTTAAATCTCAGCTGCACACTTTCAGATTATCCACATGAAGACTGCCATAATGGCAGCACTGATAACACCAGAAATGGGGACTGTGACAAACCATGCCATAAAAATGTTGCGGAAAAGTCGCCAGTCAACAGCCTTCTTGGATCGGAGCCAGCCAACGGACACAACAGAGCCCACCTAGGAGAGAAACAGACTAAAGATAGTGACTGAAGTGCAAAAGATATCGCCGCAAAGACATACCTAAAGCTGCTTACATAAGGAGCCTAGACAAGTGGACTGGATCAATAAAGCTAACTGTATGCTTACATTTTGAACTAATTTTGAGCTAGAGTCTCACTATGTAGTCCAGGCTGGTCTTTTAAAACTATGTTATTAACAGGCTGGCCTGGTATTCCCAATCCTTCTGCCTCGGTCTCCTAAGGACTGAGATTTTAGGCAGCACCACACCCAGCCAAAAGCTAAGGTTACCAACAAGATACAATTACTCACTCATAAGAAGATCAAGGCAATAAGAAATCCAATCAAATCTGTGCTATTGTACTAAAATTATACAGGAACACATCTTTTTCCCTTCTGAACTAGAATTTAATGAACTTGCGCTGTTAGGTTTCCTAAAGATCATTCTAGAGGGGAGCTGATATGAGACTTTATGGCTGATGGCCTATAAACATCCTGGCCCACAAAGGATTAAAAACAAAACTAAGCAGGCTCCAGGTTGGTCTAGATTCACTCATTTTAAAGCCAGTTTCTTCCTTTTCCTATACATCATTATAAACTCCTTGGTACTACAGTTCTGAGACCTTGAACATGTCACTTCCCAACAGTCCAACAGCCTCACAAAATCAGGTTGCGAAAACCAGGTGTCCGCCCCACAGTGATAACGAGAGCCCAGCCCGGCAGAAGTCAACAGCTGGATGTATCTTTAGCCCACAAACACCAAAACTTCAACTAAATGGCTTTCCTATGGAAAAAACATAATGGTGCTAAGTGGAAATGTCTACAGACCAAAATCACCACAGTTAACAGGTAACAAAAAGCCCAGCACCCAGAAATCAAAGGGTAACTCTGCATGAGATCACTTAAATGAGTAAGACAAGAAATTGTTAAATATAAGCTTTTATTCTTACAATTACTTGTCTTAAACATGTGATCTCGGGGCTGGGAATATGGCCTAGTGGCAAGAGTGCTTGCCTCCTACACCTGAAGCTCTCAGTTCGATTCCCCAGCACCACATATATGGAAAACGGCCAGAAGGGGCACTGTGGCTCAGGTGGCAGAGTGCTAGCCTTGAGCAGGAAGAAGCCAGGGACAGTGCTCAGGCCCTGAGTCCAAGGCCCAGGACTGGCCAAAAAAACAAAACAAAACAAAACAAAAAAAGTGATCTCTTTAAGACACCTGCACAAGGAAGAAAGTGTTAAAAGCCCACGTATTACCAGAACCGTGTAAAAGGCACATCACTTACTTTACAATGTGTTGTACTGATGGGAAGGCCAATGTTTGATGCAACTACCACAGTGAAGGCAGATGCCAGCTCGATACTGAAGCCACTGCAGACACAAAAAGATTCCTGTCAAGACTTTAGGGTTGATAAGCTAACACTACCTTGAGTAAACACTTGGTTCTACTCTGTGATAGACTCCCATCGTCTCTACTGGTTGTAGCCTCTGGTATAGATTTTAAATCAGATGATACGGCTGCCCTTTCCTCTACCGTCTAATGCCTGAGTGTTAAATTCTGGAATTTTATTAACAAAGTTTACACTCTTATTTTGACAAATTTGTAAACATCAAACTTGCCTACCAAATGAAAACCCAGTCTGTAGTTATTCACTTGGTACATATCTTTATAAGAAAATTCAGTCAAGAGACCACTAAAGATAAATGTTCGGCTATACAGGCCAGACAATAAGTTGAAAAAATTCAGACTAGTGTTAGCACTACAGAGTATGACATCTCCTGAGAAACAAGCATTACTCAGTGTCGGACCTGCTCCACATGCTCACCTAGAGGGTGTGATTGGTGTCAGATCCTTCCCCATCGTCTGGATAACTCTCCTTCCCCAGACCCACAGGCCGACGCAGATGCCAAAACCACCATACAGGAGAAGCCATATTGGGGTCGCCATTTTAGAATTAACATCGTCTGTGAAGTAAACTATATACAAAGCAACCAGAGGACCAATGGCATTGCTGAAAGAGAGGAAAAAAAAAAAAGAGGGCACATGTGAACTTCCAGACAAAAGCACTTCTTGGCAAGACTCAATTACTAACTGCTTTTCTTGGGTGTTCACAGTCTTGCCTTCAAGTTCATTTAGTTAGCCTGTTTATGAACTCCAGCATACACAACAGAAGAAAAGGAAAGCTGCTCTGACGAGAGGCACCTTGCAGTCAGTGGTTTCTTTCCTCTCACACACGGCTTAAAGTAGTTCTTAGGTCCTCAGAAGTTTATACAGACCCCAGTAAGCCTTACTAACCCACAAATCCATACATTCATTCATTCATTAAAGTTTTCTATTGTACATCTTGCAATTTACTATCAAAGACCTAGGTCCCACCCAGACAAAGGTTTCTCTGAGAAAAACATGTTTATAATTATCATGTGCAGAAGTAAGGCTCAAGATATTCTTGTAATTTCTCTATGTCAGTAATTGCTATTACTTTATCCTGTCTAGATTTTTTTTTTTTTTTGGTCACTTATGGGGCTTGAACTCTGGGCCTGGGTGCTGTCCCTGAGCTCTTCAGCTCAAGGCTAGTACTCTACCACTTTGAGCCAAGCCATTTCTGGTTTTCTGGAGGTTAACTGGAGGTAAGAATCTCAGATGTTCCTGCCCAGGCTGGCTTTGAACTGTGATCCTCAGAAGATCTCAGCCTCCTGAGTAGCTAGGATTACAGGCATGAGCCATGGGCACCTGGCCCTGTCTAGATTATTATTCCGTGGGTGGTAGAAACACTACCACAAGCACAAGGGAAGACCACTTCAAATTAAAACTCAGCAATGCTGAGAATGAAGCAGACTGACCTGACATCATTGCCACCGTGGGCAAATGACCCAAAGCAGGCTGTAAGGATCTGCAGGAACTGGAAGAGAAGGGAGACTTCGGGCTTATCCTGGTCAGACCACTCTTCCAGAGAGCCAACACTCCCTTTTCTCTCACCCAGCCCCATCTCAGCCTTGACACTCATGTCCATCTCAGAGGCTGAGTGAAGCTCCGATACAGCATTACAGTAACTGGTGTAACTGTCCATCCGGATTCGCTTCTTAGTGTCTCCATTAGGCCAGGTCAGCTTCTCCATGTCTTCTCCCTTCTGTTCACCTTCTTTGGCACGGAATGAATCCAGGGGCATGCCACAAATTGCCATGGTGTAGGAAGTGTAGCTATTATTGCGCCTCAAAGGCTTGTCGCCAGAATCTCCCATGCAGTCTCCCACTTTGGCCAGATGTAACTTATGGAGCAGTTCTTTGTAGAGGCCAGAGTCTTTATGTACAGTGTGATACTGATAGTGACCACTGGAGTTCATCTGGTTGCTAACGGCTTGATTGAACTGAACAAGGTTCCCATTAGGCAACTGCACTGCACCTAGCCAGGATCAAAGAGGTAACGCTCAACACAAAGAACATCAAGTCCCCAAGAGCAGTCTCCGCACCACTAGCGAGAAGAGCCCCACCGTGGGACCGCCAACTCACCATTCATGGTGCTGTCGATGCTGGTCTCCTCCTTCAGGTCCACGCTGGGGAGCCGCTCTCGCTCCGGGGCTTCCTCCAGGTCTCCAAGTCTGAACGACACCGCTCTCTCCTCCGCCACAGCCTGCAGAGGCAGCGTGGCAGACCCCACCTCCGGAGCCGGATTCCTGTTCTCAACATCACCAAGGGACAACTTTGTTTCCTCATGCTCTTCTTTCAAGCTGTTCTTCTTTTCCATTAAGGGGCTTTCAGAAGGACTAGACTTTATTTCTCCTAGGGAAGAAAAGGAGAGGAGGATTTAGTTTGCTTATGACATACTCCCTTAGTTCTATTTCTCCCACCCCCAAACTCAATTTAAAAAAAATAATACATGTGAACTTGAGCTAAACTTGTGTTACCGTCCTGCTTGCTTTCACTTGGGAAAGCCAGTGATGCAGTGTACAATCCACTGGGGCTGCAAACTTTAGTAGACATCCCTCCTCAAGCTCAAGCTCAGGGATGGCAGTTGACCAGAGCGCTCAACTTGGCCCTAATGCTTCTTAAAAGAGAAATCTCACTCCGAGTGTCCAAGCAAGTAGCAAAACTCTTTGTAGCATCTGAAGAAAACGTGGCATCTACTTCTATGAAGCAAGACTTGCTACTTTCAGTTCTAAACCTTACAGCCTATCAGGTTGGTGCACCTTTACCTGTCTACCAGCAGAGTTCAGGAACCTTGGTCAAACTAGATTAGCACTAAAGCTACATTTGTCTCTCCTTCCAGAGGGAGGGAGAAACGAGGTCAGGAGTGCTGAAAGCTTCGTTCCCACTGCGGACGCAGCACAGCTGACGAGCAAAGAGCCTCTTGGCAGCGGCTCAGCCGAGCTGAGCAAGGCAGCACTCTCTTCCTAACCCCTCTGTGCTGCTGGGAATATACTGCACCTCACTCAGTTAGCATTCGCAGGGATGGAAATGGCAAATGACTTTTTTCAGAGACCTCAGTTAGTAAAGGAATGTTAGACCTAAGTAAAAATTTTACTAACCAAGATTTACTCAGTATTTAATGACATTACAATAATAAAGTAGCCTAAGTGACTCAAGTGACACCTAAAGATGTTGACTTCCAGAATCTGTGCTACAATTCTAGCACAAACGCAAGGTGAATTTGTGTGTGTACCTCACATGGCACAGTGCATTTGGAATACAATGTGTACATGTTTACATCTAGGATTACACAAAAGCATAAGTCTTAGCTGTGATTGAATGTGAAATTACTCATAAGTAGTTGGGCAAATGTTTCCTGCACTGAGAGTATTTTATGCCTACCCTTCATTTTTATTAAGTAATCTGTATCTTAATAAAGATCATTCAGGCCAGGCCTTCTCTGTACTTACCCGTCAGTGCCAACTGACCAAGATCTATTTACAAGAAAGGTTAAATGACTACCTTCTTTTTTTTTTTTTTGGCCAGTCCTGGGCCTTGGACTCAGGGCCTGAGCACTGTCCCTGGCTTCTTCCCGCTCAAGGCTAGCACTCTGCCACTTGAGCCACAGCGCCGCTTCTGGCCGTTTTCTGTATATGTGGTGCTGGGGAATCGAACCTAGGGCCTCGTGTATCCGAGGCAGGCACTCTTGCCACTAGGCTATATCCCCAGCCCCAAATGACTACCTTCTCTCTCCAGCATTGGTCAAATATTCTTAATGACTAAGTTTTAGTTCATTTTAAGTCCAATAACAATCTGGACAACAAACCTATTCTCCAATTACCACTAAAAATATCTTACGATGTCAGTCTATGCAGTGGATTTTTATAAGTAGCCAAACAAAAAGACTTATGTACAATATTACTAGTTAGAAGCTGTTCTACAAATGATTACTTACGTTCAATTTTTCTCTTCATCCTGGGACATACAAAGAACCAGACGATAAGGGCACAGAAAACTGCGCAGCCCACCGAGATGAGGATGGTACCCCACAGGGGAAGTTTGTCAAAGCCCAGCACTAGGAGATAAAATGGTGCATCTTGAAAACCCCAGGGCAACAGCCCTCCTTGTAACATGTCAATCCACCCGTGGAGATGGAACGCTTCCCCAAGCCAGCCCATTCCGAGGTTATCACAGCCTCCGGGGAAAACACCACACCAACTGGTCCCCCGAGACACTTGCTGGACTCCTAAGCCTCTGCACACTCTACCCCAGAAAACTCCTGATTCTAACTGTCACATACTACTCTGGCACACACCAACTTATCTGAGAGCTTTAAAAGGTACCCCAATAGTCACATCTCACATGCTGAAATAATTCTCTGTGAGAAACCTCTCGTTCATTGTATTAGCCCTCAGAAAACTAGTGAACAGCTATCTCTAAAACATCAAACTGAAACAAACAAAACTAGGATATTAACCATCGGAAGACAGTAGCTTACAGAGTTAAGTTAAATCGTTGTCTTTAGCAAAGAAAAAGCTCTGTAGCAGTTTTACTAACAGGCCGTTATCTTTTTAGACACCTGTCCACCAATGGCAATAGGCAAGCCTCCTCCACGGCTCGCGGACAGGTAATAGTTATCACTATTGGTTTGTCATGCAGCATGTCAACAGGCTCCAAGCTACTGTAGAAACAGAGGGAGTACAATGTGGCTTAAGCCGTAAGAGCCATTATGACAGAGTGTAGACAACAGCATAATCACCTGTGATTGCTGTACTCCACATTGCTTAATAGATTTTAACATAAAGTTCTACTCCCTTCAAAATAATCAACCTTGAAGAAACAGAAACTGAGGTCACTTTAAAACTTAAGTTCTATGTGACTATTGGTCTTTTCCACTTTAATTTCCACTTTCAATTTTGACTTAGTAGTCACAGAAATTCAAATATACATGAAACATGA
This sequence comes from Perognathus longimembris pacificus, assembly GCF_023159225.1. Classification (NCBI taxonomy): domain Eukaryota; kingdom Metazoa; phylum Chordata; class Mammalia; order Rodentia; family Heteromyidae; genus Perognathus; species Perognathus longimembris. Next base: position 3,211,802 of record NC_063168.1, on the reverse strand, counting down.
GTCTGTCATGACTTAAATTTATCTACATTCTACTTCAAAAGGTAAATTGAAAGGAGACTTGGTTTGCTTGTAAATGATCCATAAAAAACAAAATTAAAATATCTAAGTTCCCATATCCAAAAATGATTGAATATTTTGGTTGCTAATCTTAACTATGAGCTTTGCAACTACCACATAAACACTAAGTGCTTAGAATCTCATGGGAGACATTTTAGTTTAGCACAAAGAATTCAATTTTTAACAGAATGGAAACTGCCTACAAGCATTTCCTTGCCTGTGCAAGAACTGCAGTATACCCCAAGACCAATATTCTCATACAACTGTCCTTTTCTTTCCTGATATACCAAGAATAATGACAAGACTAAAAACATTTTGCTAGCTTCATTTTTTCACCAGCAACTTACTATACTTAGTGAGACTTATAAGAAGCAAGTCACAACTCATTAATCAGAAATGAAGTCAATCTAATGCGTCACAACATGAATTGTTAAGAATATTTGAAAATACATAAGCTCACTGTCCATGATAGGGATAAACTGCTTCATGACTACATTAACTTCCTGCTTCATGACAACCTAACTTTCTACTTACAGGCAACAACATGAAATTTTTCCAGTGGGTCATAAGACAAAAAGTTGAAATATGTTGACTTGAATAGTCAAAAAACATCAAAGCACATGAGGCCAAAACTGAACTGTCCTGCATAGTAAGGTACTAGGTAGCCAATTTCTTTCTTTCTTTTTGGCCAGTCCTGGGGCTTGGACTCAGGGCCTGGGCACTGTCCCTGGCTTCTTTTTGCTCAAGGCTAGCACTCTGCCACTTGAGCCACAGTGCCACTTCTGGCCGTTTTCTGTATATGTGGTGCTGGGGAATTAAACCCAGGGCCTCATGTATAGGAGGCAAGCACACTCTTGCCACTAGGCCATATTCCCCAGCCCCTAGGTAGCCAATTTCTTACATCTGCTAAATTAAACACAGAACACACAACTGAATTCATGCCTTGCTTAGTCCCAATATGAAAGCAAGCAACATCTCAACCTTTACATTTTCAAATTAATTTTCCTCTCAGCAGCATGAATTCTTCTTCCAAGTGCACTCAGACCAGATGTTAAACATCCCAACTCTTCTCATTCAAGTAGATTCAAGAGGGTAAATTAAGTACTTAGAAACCAAAGTAGTTCCATTTGAGAGAGAAAAATGGTATCCAGAAACCAGTCCTAGATGACTGATTATTGAAGAATAATTATTGAGCAACTAATAACTTCCATAGTGAGGTCAGTTATCAGTTCCAGCTTTTTTTAGCATAGAGAGGAGGAAGGGAGGGAGAAGGTCATATTATTGATGGATCCTGGTAGATCCTGTGAAGACTAAAGAGGAAAGGTCTGTAGTGATTTAGAATCTGAGCAGGTCTCTTTGGTTGAAAAACTATCTAGGTTAACTCAGCGTACACTAGCCTGCAGCCTTCTGAAATGGGCGCAGGCCAGTCACCTTCTAGAAGATTTCAGCCCTGAAAAGCAAAAAGGGGTAGATTGGGCATTTAATACAAGTTTTGTAAATAACTTTAAATTCACACTGCAATATTTTGACATGGACTTACACGGTGCTCCAGTATACATGATGGAAAAGAGGTTTATTCCAATTGTGCAGGCATAGAAAACTGGCAAAGCTCGCAAACCATTAGGAACTGGGTCTTCCTGTAAAACATTAAGATCAGTATCTTAAAAGGCTGTAAGGCTGACAACCCTGTAGCACACCAGCAGTTTGGGAATTTCAGTGCTAACACTGGTCTCTCCACAGAAAGTTCCAAGGCGGGGCTGGGATATGGCCTAGTGGCAAGAGAGCTTGCCTCCCATACATGAAGCCCTAGGTTTGATTCCCCAGCACCACGTATACAGAAAATGGCCAGAAGGGGCGCTGTGGCTCAAGTGGCAGAGTGCTAGCCTTGAGCAAAAAGAAGCCAGGGACAGTGCTCAGGCCCTGAGTCCAAGGCCCAGGACTGGCAAGCAAACAAAACAAAACAAAACAAGTTCCAAGGCCAACCGGAACTTTCTTACACTTATTCCTAGAAGTCTCTGAAAACAAACAAAAACTAATTTTGCCTCCCACCAAAAGCTAGTTTTGTTTTGTTGGTTGTTGGTTTTTTGATAACCAGACTCTCTTATAATACAAGTGACTAGTAACATCCTGAATACTCAGATATTCTCAAGAAGCACTGTACATATTACCTTAGAAAACTTTAACTCCTTTGTAGAATTGCTTAATAAAAATGAAAAAATATTGTCTTCCTCATTTTATGCATTCACAGATTAAAGTGAAAAATGCAGAACATACCTGCAACAATCATCTATCTGAAAAACACTGCATAATGAATACATGGCAAATGTGCAAAGACAAAGATCCATTGTGTACCAGTAGGTCATGTACCTACTCAAGCAATTGTCACAAACGACTCTGGACACTGAAATATTGGAAGAAATACCACAGACATGGCATTTGCTTTCTAGTATGAAATATCTGAAGTACTGCCAAATGCTGTAAAGAAAGTGAGAACCAAGGTTCAGTGATGAAAAGAGGGGTAAATTTTAGCCAGCAGTGGAGGTGGAAGGTGGTCAGGAAGCATTAATTAAGCATTAATGTTCATGTAGAAGGCAACTAGAGGGCTGAAGACGATCAGCAAATGCAAAGGCCCTTAAGCAAAAATGTGAAATGTTTCAAGAAATGGTTAAAGGCCAGTGCAAAGAAAAACGAGAAGTGCATCACTTACAATGAATATGTATTAATTCCACAAAAAAAGCATTCAAATCAAACCATCTAAAATCTATGAACAGGCTAGGCTGGGCAGCACTGGTGGCTCAGGCCTTTAATTCTAGCTACTCAGGAGGTTGAGATCTGAGGATTGCGGCTCAAGGCTAGGCAATTAACCACCAAAAGGCAGGAATTAGCGCTATGCAAAAATGGTTAGGGACAGTTCCCAGGCCCCGAATTCAAGTCTCAAAATGGCACCAAAAAAAATAATAATAATAAAGAAATCGGAATAAATACTAAATAAAGGCTAAAATTCCAACGGAAAATTTCAGGGAGGATGAAAACGGAAAGATCCAAAAGGTATTCTAAACCCCTCTGTACATCACTTTGACAATAAATAATTATTAAAAAAAAAAAAAAAGGTATTCTAAAGCTTCTGATTGGAAGGAAAAACAGGAAAAAAAGACCAGCATTTTGAGAGGAAAGTGGTAGCTTAAGTTCAATAAAATGGAAAGAGTGTCATTTCTTTCCAATAGGAATGGGTCCTTATTGAAAACCTCTTTAATTTTAACTTTTATCCATTGTTTAAAAGAATGCTAAATATTCAAAACAAAAACCACCTAGAACTTAGGGACTATGACTTTTGAATCACTGACCAGCACCACTTATACCCTGAGGACTAACAAGGTAAAAAACCTAAGGTGGACAGGCCATTCAAAGTCTTCAAAAAATCTAAAGTTTCCATCCACCTTAAGACTAAAACTCATTTAGTGATCTATAGAGCAGGTAGTCCAGAATTATTTGACGATAAAGTATCTATGAATGAGTCTAACTGGTCACTTTAAGATACAAGTTGGGCTGGGAATATGGCCTAGTGGCAAGAGTGCTTGCCTCATATACATGAAGTCCTGGGTTCGATTCCTCAGAAAATGGCCAGAAGCTGCGCTGTGGCTCAAGTGGTAGAGTGCTAGCCTTGAGCAAAAAGCAGCCAGGGACAGTGCTCAGGCCCTGAATCCAAGGCCCAAGACTGGGGGGGAAAAAAAATAAAAAATAAGATACAAGTATTGGGGCTGGGAACATGACCTAGTGGCAAGAGTGCTTGCCTCCTATACATGAAGCCCTAGGTTCAATAACTCTGCACCACATATACAGAAAACGGCCAGAAGGGGCGCTGTGGCTCAAGTAGCAGTGCTAGCCTTGAACATAAAGAAGCCAGGGACAGTGCTCAGGCCCTGAGTTCAAGGCCCAGGACTGGGGAAAAAAAACAAAAAAAAAGATACAAGTATTTTTTTCTTGTAGCCTAGTTAAGTACTCCCAGAAGGAAGCTAAATTAAAGCAGCTGGGACCTGGAGCAGATAGGATGCCACAGGCCAGTAGTAATCCCAGCACTTGGGAGTCTGGGGCAGGACTGAGTCTGAGGTCAGCCTGAGCTAAATGGAGACTATTTCAAGATAAAGCAGATGGGAAGGGCAGAGGAAAGAGTGTGGATAGTACACCATGAAATACAGAGTCAATGGTTTAAAAACAGTAAGGAAAGGGGTAAGAAAGGTCTCTCCTTTGCTATTCCTTCTCCAGCCTCATCCCAGTCACTCCCGAGAGATAAACAGGGCTAGTGACTGCTATGAGATAATGTTCATCACTATATGATCTGAGTAGATTCTAAACTGAAGCCAATTGATACACTTAGCTACACTGGGTCACCAAGTCATTCTGTGTAAGAACTCCTCTGAACACTGTAACAGAAATCAACAATTTTAAAGTTAAAGAAGTTACAAAGTTAAAGCAAACATGTGAATGCCTCATCATCTAATGAAAAGGGGGGCCTCAAACCCCCATACATACTGGATATTCCCTTAGTTTTTGCCTAGATATAGTTAATGTGACTTCCTGACAGGAGGAAGCCGAAAGCCTGACTTTCTCTGACTAGAATTTCAATCTTCAGCAGGAAAGCTTTCACTTCATCTACCACTGTTTAATGCTACCAGTCCTTCACAGAAGTCCTTCCTCCATTTTACCAAGTTACCAAAACTACTGGAGAAAACATTCCAAAAATAAAGTTTGAAAATACAGTATTTTTTAAATTTAAAAAAATTCTAATTTTCAAGACAGAACTTCAAAGAGTTCCAATATATCAACAGTAAAATATTCAGATTGTAGCAGCTAATGTTCCCAGTATAAATGTGTGTGTGTATGTGTTTTCTTGTTTTGGTTTGGTGGTTTTGTGTCAGTACTAGGGCTTAAACCCAGACACTCTCCTTTAGCTTTTTCACTCAAGGCTAACTCTCTACCACCAGCTTTTTGCTGGTTAACTGGAGATAAAGAGTCTCAAGGACTTTCCTGACTAAGCTGACTCCAAATCACAATTCTCAGATCTCAGCCTCCTACGCAGCTAGGATTATATGCATGAGCCACTAGCACCCAGCTTTAAGGATATTTCTTGACATTTAAAATCTACTAATAACCACAAATCTTCACTCATCAAGTAAAAACTCATCTGAGAGTGGCATGCGGGCATGAGTTTGTGGGTAAAGATCCTCAGTGAGATACATCTGAAGCACTATTGTAACCACTCTTGATCATACCCATTCCTACACTTGTAAAAAAACACCCAAGTATCTACATTAAGCTCTCTGGGATAGATACTTAGCCTGCATTCCTCAAACAACAAGTTCTGGACACCTAAAAAACTCACCTTCCATCTTAGGGCACCACCATTTTCCACCCCAGGGAAGAAGACAAGCCCACTTGGAGACCAGACACATCAAGCATCAAGCCTCTCCGAAACCAGAATGATCTACTTTCCAATCATCAAAAAAGCTAAACACCTTTTCAAAGTAGGAGACCATAACAAAGATTCCCATCAAGTCTTGTGATTTTCTGGTATACAGTAGGATACGGCATTCTTAGCAGACACTGAGGACCCTGACTATCCCTGAGCCCACATTTAAACATACTGCCATATACCATAGCTGTGGGGTGGGAGGGCAGACGCTTGCTGAGTGAAGCAGTATCAAACCTAACAGAGTATCACAGTGAACTGTCTGTTGATCGCACTATGCCAAGCTATAGATGTTTCACCGCTTTGTTCTGCCAGACTCAGGCTGTGTATAAGTGAATCAGCCGAAGGATTTCTATAGAGAAGAGACATAAATCCTTCCCCAGAGGAGCTTAGAAGTGGACCAGACAAGTAGGGTCTGAATACACTCTTACCTCTGAGACTAAGGCACCTATCTATCTCTCTTCACTCAAATTTCTACAGTTTAGGGGCATTCTTTTTTTAAAGAACTTAACAATGCACAGTTAAGAGCTATTCACCTTAGAAAAAAGACAACTTTGTTCCCTGGGGGAAAAAAATGCATTTATTCTTACTGTAACTCAGTCCAATGCCAACATAATCCCTTGTTGTCTACATCTATTTTGGAGCCAGCATTAGACTTCCTGATAAAAGAAGTGCTACTGGGTCTCTCAAAAGGGATTTTCAAATAGATAGGAAATTAAATGGCAACTTGTATTCTTGATTCTTTAGTGGCTCTTTTTACCTGTTCTGAGAAACTGAACCCATTGTAGGGAATAAGGATCTCATCCAGAAGCTTATAAACTGGTTATGATAATCGGCCCTGTAAAAACTCATTTATCTGACCGCTTAGAAAGAGCCACGGGGGAAATTGTGACTTGAGTCTCAAGCTTACAATTCCAAATGGCCAGACTATAGTGGTGGTTTTGATAAAGAAGTAAACACAACTAGATAAAGCAAACAAATAAATTTCCTTATTTTATATTCTCAGCCTCTCAACATCTTATAATGTTTCCTTCCTGAATGTCCTCCATATGTGTTTAGAATTTGCTTCTTTCAGACAACTTCACAAAATGCAAGAGGTATTCCAAACAAGTAACTTTTTAACTTTCCAATGCCATATACCAGTCACAATTGTAAGAATGTTGTTTAGTTTGAATTGAGTGAGACTCATAGTAAGGAGGGAGAAAGGTTACCTTGCGGAGGATGAATACACGAACAAGGAAGAATAAAATTCCAGACATAATACCAGACAGCAGTGGAGAGACGAACCAAGACAGCACTGGAATAGAACACATTAAGAAAAAGATGTCAACTAATGAAACCTAGGAAGCAAATGCTCTTCAAATGTTGGATGCTCCTACTTGCAAAACCCTTAAATCTGTCCATTTGGTACCATATACTCTCACACATTATTACCACAGTAGCATATTGACAAGAAAAGAAGTCAAGCCATTAAGAATTAAACATACCAATTTTTATCAGTTCAGACCACCTGATTCCTTCTTGTCCCACGGCCACAAGGGAGAAACCAATGGTCGCACCGACAATACAATGTGTCCCAGAAATGGGGAGCTTCAAAAACGAAGCCACTAGTTGCCAGACCGCAGAACCTGAAACAGTCAAATGTTATTAAGTATACAGTCAGACTCTTATGTAAGCGGTACACTCCGAAACAAATGATCAGAAAGGTTCAACACAAAAACTGTAACCACCACTTCATGATATATTAGCTCACCCGCCACTAAGAGCACAATGCCTAAAGAGTTAAGAACTTACCAAACATAGCGCTGACTGAGCCGGCCATCATCGTGGTAGAGTTGTACCTCTCCACATCAATCAAGCCCTTCCGGATGGTTTCACTCACTTTGGCCCCAAGCAAGACTGAGCCCACGGTTTCAAAGATGCTGGCTAGGATGCAGGCTTGTTTCAGGGTCACGACACCTGAGCCCACCGCTGTACCAAACGAATTTGCCACATCATTGGCTCCCACGGAGAACGCCAAGATAAACGCAATGATGAAGCCCAGGATGAGCATCCATTGGTAATCGGCAGTACCCAAGGCCGCGTCTGCTGTCATTCTCTCTAGAATAGTGGTTTTATTCCTTTTCCAACGAAGAAGAGAATCACTGGGCGGCTTTTAGGATGTGTAAACAGAATATGAGGTATCGGAAAATGCTACTAATAAATAATATAAGGATATAAGATTAAATACTGTAAACTACGGCACAGAAACCGAGCTGGGGAGTCACTGCTATACGAGGCTGCAGGGCGTCTGTTGTCTGGGGTGTCTTTGGTTCTGGAGGGCTAAAAGCACGGAGGCGGATTCCATGGCGTCTCACAAAAAGGACCTAAGTTCATCCTGAGGAAGCGAGGGAGGAGAAAGTAACAATAGCACGGCGGTGTCCTTGAGGGGTGGGGAGAGCCCGCCCGGGCCGCCCCGAGGCCGGGCCCGCGGGGAGGGGGGGGGGGAACCGGGAGGGCGCGGGCCGGGACCCCCGCCGGTGCCCTCCTCCCGGGGGGCTCCGGGCTCGGGCGATCCGCTATCCGCCGCCGCAGGCGCCGGGCGGGGCACGTGGCGCCCGCCCGCTTCCCCGCGCCCTCCCGGTGCCCCGCGCGCGCGCGCCCGGCCCAGCCGCGATCGCCAGCGCGCGCGCGCGCCCTCGGCGCGGAAAAAGGCCCTTCCCGCGCGCGCGCGCCGCCCCGGGGCCGCCAAAAAGGCCAGCGGCGGGCGGGCGGGGGGAGGACGGGGGGTAGGCGGACCGCGCGCGGCTCGGCGCGGACCGGGGCCCCCCGCCGCCGCCGCCGCCGCCGCCGCCGCCTCCTCCTCCTCCCCCTCCTCCTCCGCGGCCCGCCCGGCCCCGGGGAGAAGAAAGAGCCGCGCTCAGGGCGGCGCCACCACTCACCGGGAGGAACCGAGCGGCTCAGCGGAGACGACGAGCTCCGGGCGGCGACGCGAAGGGCGGGCGGGCGCGCGCACGCACCTGCGGCCGGCCGGGCAGCGGGCAGCGAGGTCGGGACAGCGGCCCCGGGCAGGCTTCGCGGGGATCCCCCGCGTCCCACTCGGGAGAAGACGGCGGCGGGCAGCTCAGCGGCCGGAGTGGGAGAACGCGCCGCGCGCGCCGGCAGCCATCACTCTGGCGAAGCACGCCGCCGGCCCGTCCTTATAGCCGGCGCCGCGACCCGCGTGACCCGCCGCGCCTCGCGCCGGCCCGAAGCCCCGCCCCCCCGGGCCCGCCGCGCCCCGCCCGCCCCGCCCGCCGCTCGCGCTCATTGGTCCAGCGGCGCCGGGGGGCCACGCCCCCTCCGGCGCGGAGCGGGTCCACGTGGGGCCGCGGCCGCCGCCTCGCCCGCGCGCGCGCGAGTCCCCGGCGGGTCGCCTCGCCCGGCGGCCCGCCCCGCCACCGCGGGGAGACTCTCGTCGGGCCCACGGAGGGCGGCACAAAGGCCACGGCCGGGGTCGTGCCGTGCCGCGCTGCCGGCCGGGTCCGGCGGCGTGCCTCCCTCGGGGCGGGGGGGGGGGCGCGCCCGGGCCCCGTCTCCTCACGTGGTCTCTCTCCACCCCGTCACGCACCCGGGTGGAAGCCGCAAGGCTGAGTCACGCGGGCCGGGCGTTGCGTGCGGGGCCGCGGCTGCGGAGTCCGGGCCTGACCGGCTCGCCGCAGTGTGTCAGTCACCTTGAGCCGTCACGAGGAGCGGAGTGTGGATGTTGACAGACAGACAGACGGACAGTAAGTCTGCAGGGAGTGCCGAATGGCACCTAGCTCCTGGCCTGCCTGCATGGGGGGCCACACTGGGCGGGAGAGGGCATTTCCTTGGCCCTCCTGGAGGGTTTCCTATCTTTTTCTGGTAAAGATTCCTACCCCACCCCCACCCCCCCACCCCTCCCGTGTGTAACAAACACATCTCTGGAGCATAGTTTGGACACCAAGAAGACACTTCTCGGGGGTTTTCCATCGCGTGGCCTAAGTTCAGTCATGCTGTGCAAGGTTTAGGTCGTTGCCTCTTGTTAGGCTTTCAGCTGAGATTAAAAATATTCCATCCAGAAATACCTACCAGGCTCGGGATGCTTGGGAACCCTCACATTTTTACCATCTCGAGTACACTGAGAGGCACTGAGGAGTAGAGACCAACACACCGTAAATTACTACTATACCTGAGTAACCACCACTGGCTTAAACTTCGTCTCAGGGTGCTCCGACTCACCCAGAACATCTAGCACAGTTGTGTTATACAAGACTAGGTCCCAAGGTCATGTCTGAAAAAGTTCGTGTCCCCAAGCAACTGACTGGAGTGCGGGTTCTGGCACCTTCAAAAGTAATACTCCCCCTCCACTTTTATTTCGTTTCACGGTTATAAAAACATTGAATGAATAAAAGGACTACTGAGGTAAAGGGCCTGAGCACACTCTAAGGCAATTGACCAGAACTTTTCCCATGATCTGCTGTTTACAGTATGTTGTCAGTAGTGTAATCGTAGCTCTTAAAGTTGGCAAACACTGGACAGCCAGGGTGGGGCAGTTATGATGAATAGTATCTGTCCAGATGTAAGAACACAGTCCAGGATCCTGGATTGGTAAGGTGCTCAGAGACCTGGGCTTGCTGGAGTTAGGGGAAGAGAGTAGAGCTCTACAGCTAGAAAGAACTTGGGAGAAATGGGAAAGGAAGACGGGGTATGAAGACACACAGTTCTGCCAGCTCATACCCAATGACATTGATTCTAGCCTTATCTGAGTGCTGGGGAAAGAGGTCAGAGGGCCTAACAGTCATTTAATCCTTTTTCCATGGAATCAAGGCATTGCTACACACATGCTCCAGGATCTTGGAGTCCAATGGATGTAGAGAGTGGTTAAACATGTCAGATTATGAAACCAAACTCCTTGCTCTACTACTCAGTAGTTATGACCAGGGACAGATACATTCTCTGCCTTGTTTTCCTCATCTGTAAAGATGGAGAGTCCCTACTTTATAGGGTTTGGGGAAGGACAACATGAATTGAATCTACCAGGCCATCCGAAAGGGCATCTGGCGCATGTAAGCACTTTACTCAGTCGCTAGCTAAACATTGACTGCAGAACCCAAGTCTAAAGTGAGCTAGGTGTCAGGTGACCATACGTCACCCTGCTTCCCTATCCATCTTGACCAAGTTCTCTCAGACTTCTCCCAATACCAAGAGAATAAGAAGCTGTGCAAAATCAGGTTGCTCCTATGCAAGTCAGGGTGGCAGGGGCAATGTGGTCCATGGTCAGTGAACAGACCCACTGGCAGGCCCAGGTCCTGAGTGGTTACAGTATCTTCGGTAAGTCACTGCCACTAAGCCCTTGAACCCAAGGCCCCTCATCCACCCTTACCCTCAGAGGACAAAATAAGACAGCACGTCATGAGCTACAGAACACTAAGCCGCTGGGCTCTGTGAAGCTGGGTTGTGTGTGTGTGTGTGTGTGTGTGTGTGTGTGTGTGTGTGTAGTTACTTCCATGAGCTACTGAGAAATCTGACCTGCAGGAATGCAGACAAAAAGAGGAAAGAATGCCATGTGTAGTGGAGCGCCGAGAGGTTTGCAGTCAAGGAGATACATCTGAGGTCCCCGTGCAGTGCGCGTGAAGTAAGCATCCTGGAAAAGGCCTGCTGGGAAGAAGGGACCTTCAGATGGGCAGGGGAACATTGTATGCCCTAACCAGGAGCATGGACAGTTCCAGAAGCCATATTAGGACTTGGATGAGAGCCAGAGAGAACAACCAGAGGAGGGAAGCTAGGAGCCATCTAGTGAAGACCATCCCGAGAAAAAAGAAAGGATAATAGCAAGATAGCGAGCACCAGGCACTATTTTGGGTCCTCTGCGCTTATCTCCTGTGACACTCTCAACCTCGAAGGAGATCCTTTCGCTTTATTTTATAGACAAAGTAACCAAAGCATGGAGACTGAAGGCCTGGTTGAATCAGTGCTCAGTGCAATTCCCCCGGATGCCAGTAAATCCAGAGCTAAGATGTGAGCCCTAGGTGTTAACTCTTATTTACACTTAAGCTAACACATTTACTTTCCCCTTCTTTCTTCCGTATTTTTATTAACTGTTGCATTGACAGCCTGTATTTTAAGCCTACTCATTTCACCGGGGGAGGGGGGGAGGGGATATCTAGGAGACATGTCTTCAAGAGGCAGAGAGCCAGTGCACTTGGTCTCTCCAAAAATAAAGTTGTAGCCTGACCCAATCTTAGAGTTACTGGAAACTCTGTTTTCTTCAGTCTTTTAAGAAAGAGAGAAACAAGCTGAGCTTAAGCCTATAATCCTAGCTACTCTGGAGCCTAAGATCACAGTTTGAAGCCAGCCTAGTCAAGAGTATCTCCATTTAACCAACAAAAAGCCAGACGAGGAACTGTGACTCAAGTGGTAAAGCACCAGCCTTGAGCAACAAAAAGCCAAGGGAGAGCCCCCAGGCACTGAATTTAAGTCCAGGCAAAACCAACCAGCAGTCAACTGCAGGAAACAGGTTCAAAGTCACATTTCAAGGAGGGACTTCACACCCCCGTCACCTCCCCACCGGCTTTAGAGGCTGCCAGCCTCTGTCTCCAGACATGGCCATAGCCTTAGTCTGCATTGAACAGGACCGGGCGTCTAGAGGCCATGGCTCTAACCCCTCACAAGGCCCAGGGACTGCTTGAAATCTGAGTTGGCGATAGCGACGGAGTCTGGGGTGCTCCTAAGCACCCAGACAGCCGAGCTCTGATTGTAGATACACAGGCTGAGGCTGGTGTCTCAGCAAAAAGGAGCTGGATTTGGCTTTTTTCCAGGCACACCGGTAATCCATTTCTCTTCCAACACAGAACTAGGCCTACCCACTCTAGACTCATGTGCCTCCTCCCCGACAGCTCCGGTCTGGTCTGGCTGCTTTGGTTTCTCCTTCACATAGGCTGATGTGGCGGAAAACCCAGACAGCAGGAAGAGGGGCAGCCAGAATTGGCCTAGGGGTTCACGGGTCTCTCTTGAACCAGCCCCACCCGCAGCACAGCGCTTAATCCGCGCTTGCTCCTAGACCTCTGTGAATGTTTGGTTTTCTCCAAAGCTCACCTTCCAACAGGAATGAAAGGTATTGTGGAAAACTCGGGAGCTATGTTTAATGAAGGTCCTGTGGCTGCCGGGGAGGAGGGGGCGGAGAAAGAGCGGACAGCAGGACGCGGATCGGCAGGAGAGGGGTGGCCTGGGTGTCTCTGTGGCCACCCCGGCTCTTCAGTCACTCCACAAAATAGCCTGCTGGGCATCTGGGCCAACAAGCTTGAGCAGCCTTGCCCTCGACAACACAAACACCTCGTTCTCCCTGGCACAGTCAATGCTAGCCGCAGACACAACCTCACCAGGAGTCAGTCCACTTTCATTCCACACCTCTTCCCGAAGGCCTAACATGAAGGAGGCCCCTGGATGCCCCCGCCCCCCCCCCACAGCAGAGGTGGGGGTGGGGGAGGGAGGGGAGGAGGAAGTGAGGAAAGAATGTAGAGGAAAAAGGTAAAAGTCATCAGCCTCATGGAACACTGGGGTTGTAAGCAAAACCCAATCTCCTTTACATCGGGGGAATTTCTTTCCAGGCTGACAGACCCGCTTGCTGTCTCTGTTTGAACTTTGCTCCTGCAAGTGTGATTGGTCCTGGGCCTGCAAAGGCAGAATCTGCCTTTGGGGGAGGAAAAGGAGGACACTGGGGATCAGCCCTAGGGCCTTGGCTCCGGGGCTGAGCTAAGCTCCCTACCCAACCCCCCTCTAGCAGAATCTGCATTTTAACACAGTCCCCTTGTGATTCCTATCCACATTACAGCTTGGGAAGCAATTACAAGAACAATGATTCCTGTTACTTGGTAAGTTTAGAAACAATTAAGTTTAGGCTTATTTTTTCAGTCAAATGTTGAAAATCAACCACTTTTTTCCTATATTACCTAATTGTCCCAAGCAAGCACTCATCATTTTAGTTAAGAGTAATCAGCACATGGCTCTGATATTAGACTCCTGGCTTTACCATCTACCTGCTATGAGTGTGGGCAAGTTGCCTAACCTCTCTGTGCCTCCATTCCTACTCTGTAAGGTGGAGATAATAGGGTTGTTACAAGAGTTATATGAGTAACGTACTTGGCACAATGCTGGGCAATTAGCAAGCCCTTTTTCGGGTTCTAGTTGTATTTCAGGGTCTCCAGATGCTAGGATGAATTGCTTCTGTGGTTGATGGTCTCATCCACTGTACTCAGATTCTGCTCAGTTTTATTTTCCCAATTTTATTCTTGGGGGCAACTTAACTGTTCAAGCCAGGGAAGGAGGTACATGCCTGTGATCCTACTACTCAGGAGAGAGAAGCAGGAGGATTGCAAGGGTGATGACAGCCTGCGTCACACAGTGAGACCCTGCTTCAGAGGGGGGGGAAGATCCATTTCAGGATTAAATTTATTTCACCAACACCCACCATCTACAGAGAATTGAACTTTTTAACTGTCAACTTGAATAATGCCTTCACCTTTTTAATGATAACAATTTATAAAAGCCTTGAGAATACCTATAGGGCTCACCCTCCTGATTCCAGGACCCTTCAAAAGCATTTGTGTCATTTCACCTTCACAGCTGTGCAGTGTAGGCAGGGCGAGTATCTGTACCCTGCTTTACAAGGAAATGAGAGTCCCAGAGTAAGACAGTAGTGGAAAAAAAAGTGGGAGTCTGGAATCTCAGCACAGTGGGCTCTAAATGCGTGATAATCAGTTCACTGTCCTTCCCACCACCTTGCGTTGCTTCTTGATTTAAATCAGAGGAGCCATTTACAGAAACGAGGGTGGAACTTTCAGGCCACAAAATATGGCTAGCAAGCCCTCATAATTAAAATTATTTAGAGCAAAAGAATCTCCAGATCTTTCAAATTACCATAAAATAATACATGCTCATGTAAATATAATATCACAAAGATGGATTATCAAATTGTTATTGTCTGCGATGAGTCTTAGAACTCAGGGCCTAGGCACTGTTCTGAGCTTTTCTGCTCAAGGCTAGTGCTCTTTCACTTTAAGCCACAGCTCCACTTCCAGTATTTCTGGTAGTTAACTGGACATAAAAGTCTCAAAGTCTCCTGCCTGGGCTGGCTTTGAACCTCAATCCTCAGATCTCAGCCTCCTGAGTAGCTAGGATTACAGGTATGAGCCATCAGTGCCCGGCTAGGATATCCAGTTAAAAGTGCCTATGTCCCTAGCATCTCAGCTTTCTACTCGAACCCTTCAACTTTGCTGGCTCAAAATTCCAGTGTTTGGAGAGCCCATAAAGGAGTTTCAGAGAGAATATAGTGGAGCACACACCTATACTCCCAGCACTCCGAAAGCTAAAACAGGCACAAGCATTGCAAGGAACTGTTTTTGTTTGTGCTGGTCTGGGGGCTGAAGTCTGGGCCTGGGTATGCTGTTCCTGCGCCTTTTTTGCTCGAGGGTAGATATTCATATTTTTCTCTACACTATTTTTCTTGTTTAATGAAATAATACCATGGAGTTATGCAACTTTTTTGGTTCTTTTCATTCAACATTGTCTTAGTTGTCTCTACACGCCATTGTGTGTAGATAGATCTCTATAACTGTGTTCTCACTAAATTCATAATAATCTACTATAAAGTGTGTATGTCTGTCCTTGTGCACATTATCTGTGCACATTATCAGCTTTGTGAATATATCATTTTATATGATATTGCATCCTATTAGATGCCCCCCCCCCCGCCCCGGGCAGATAAGAGCAAATGCTAGGCTCAGTGTTGGGAAACATTTCCTGTAGATCTTAGAGGACCAGTGACAGACACAGCGGCCTGTCTCCATCCCCTTAGCCTCTCCTTAGCGCCTAGCATAATCTTTTGGCTCTCTCCCACAGCAGTGTAGCTTTTTTCTACTCTGGACTTGCAATTCCTGAGCAAGGTTCTCTCTCCTTTGCCTATGTACACTGAGTTCTCTTTTCCTTCCTCCACGGGACTCTCTTCCAGGCCTGTCGCAGACGCGTGGGCTGTGTGTTTTCTTTCTCAGTGCAGTCATCCTCCCCTCCACCCACCCCCCCACCTCCCCCCCCCCACTTGTTGATGTTTCCACCCCCACAGAGCCACGGTGCCCGGCTCTGCGGTCGGTCGGCTCCAAGTGTGTAACCAAATCCTGGACAGACGCAGCTTCCGCATCTGGCTGTGCTCTGCCGACAGCCTCGTGGAGGGGGCGGGCGAGGGCATCTACGCCCTGTGTCTCCTCCACCGGGCATCCAGAGTGTCCCCAGCAGCCACCACAGCAGCTGGACCTCCACCCAGAACGCCAGCCCCAAGAGGGTGCCTCGTGCTGGAGCTTGGGAGTGGCAAGGAAGGACGGCAGTTCTGAAGGACGGCACTGCCTGGCGTGGAGACCGGGGACGGGTTGGACGAGAACTCGCCCGCCAGCAAGCCCGAGGTCACAGTGAGTTCCACTAGGACCAGAGCTGGAGTTAGCACGCAGACACTGTTGAGATGGTCGTGCTGATCCGCAAGCCAGAGTTGTCCCCTTGCCCCTCGGTCACCAAGTGGGCCCTGTAAGGGGGTGTTTGGCTCCCGGGACCAGCGCATAGCCAATGGCGCCCACAAGTTTCTTGTAAGTGCATTGGAGGCGAGGCCAGGACCTGGGCCCCGGCATCTTCATGTGCAGAGGCTCTGCCGGGGAGGGCGGCGTGGCCGTCCCTAGTCAGGCTGCGCATGCAGTCCTGCGGCCTTCCCGGGGCACTGTCACCAGCACCCAGGTACCACCTGCCGCCCTCTCCCTGCGTGAGAAGCAGCAGAAGCCCACAAGACCCCCGTGACCACTCCCGGGGCCACCGAGGAGCACAGGCATCACAGACGACAAGAGAATGTCACCAGAGGACTGCCAGACGCCACCGGGCCGGCGGGGGCAGCGGCGGGTGATTGAAGCCCTCTCCACTTCCCCAGCCTGCCATCAACACCCGCCACGCCCGCGTCTCCCCGTGCGTGCCAAATTCCACATCCGCTCCCCTCGCATAAAAACGCCCCTAGCCAGAGTCACAGTGTTTCTGGTTTTCCTTTTAAACGAGATGATAGTCTTTCCTATTAAGCGCGCGCGCACACAGAGCTTGAGTGCTAACTGCACTAAGTGTGCTTGCTTTGGGAAAGGCTGGCACCCGCTTGCCGCCAGGAGCCTTTGCTCTGTCTCCCTGCGAGTCTCCCCCCTCGCTTCTTGCCGGGCGCCCGACACAGCACTTCACTGACCTGACAACCCTGCGTGACTCCCAGCCACCAGCTCGGATGGGGCCTGAGATGGAAAAGGAGAGAAGATTGGGTGTAGACGGAAGGACTCATCAGTGGTGTCCAGAACCCCAGCCCTGAGCTGAGAACACAGAGAAGGCCTGGGCCCTCCGGCTGCCTGGCTTCCTTCCCCCTGCTGCCTGCCGGTGCCTGGACGGAGGTTGCCGGGGGAGGAGGGGACCCCGCCTGCTCTCAAGTCCAAGATCGGCATCTCCACCACCCCCTTGCCTCACCTGGTTCCTTTCACTCTCTCCCCCTCCGTGTCCTCAGCAGAATGACAACCACTTCCATCTGCTTCAGGCTCCTGGAGATAGTTGGGCTCTGACCTCTCTCCATGCCCCTGCCTTCTCCACGCCTGATGAAATGCACGCCTCCTCCTAGCTCCGGATCCTCCATGTCTAGCTATTGGCAATGTTGATGGAAGTCTTCTTTCAGCGTGGGCTTCTCAGCAGCTATCTCCTTCCTCTCCCGGCTCCCTCCCTCCCCCCCTCCACCCCCCCATCTCTCTCTCCTCACATCTCCTTTGAGAGGCTTGCTTTACTCACCCCCACTCCATTACCCCCTCCCTGCACCTCTCCCCCCAAATCTCTGCCGCCTTGCCCAGTTCTGAATGACAGCTGTGTAGGTTTTCTATCAAATGCATCACAGGAACGCCCAAGGATTGCATCCTCTGACCCACACCTCACGCAGCTGCTCCTTCACCACCCCAAGTTTCACTCATCGGAGCTCTGGGATACTCAGAAGCCTCAAGCCTGACGTCCTATGAGTCTTTCAACTACGCCATGCACCAGTCTACATCCCCGGATTCTCCCAGGTCTCTGCCTCCTTCCACTCCCTCCCCGGCCCCCTTTCCCGGACTCTTTGTGTCCTAGACAGCCCCCCTGTGTACCCCCACGTGCTGCTGCCATCCGCTCCCGGTCCCTGCATGGGGCATGAAGCCCAGGAAGGCAGGCTCTCTCCAGCCTGGTTCCTCTGCCCTTCTCCACCGTGGAACTCCCTCCCTCTCAGCTACCTCACAGCGGATTCCTTCAAGGTCTCTCTGCTCCTCACACCCCCCCCCCCAGGTTCCTTTATCAGGGTCCTTGTGTGATAGCTCTTGTTCAATTCCAACTACTGGTGTCTGTCTTCGCCTTGGGTCTGGGTCATTACTGTGCTTGCTTTGCTATTCCAAACACGCCTCAAGCTCCAGCAGCATGGAGGGTGAGTTCTCTGTGCCTTATTAGGGCGGGATTGTCAAATTCATTATCTATGGACAAAATTAGGAAGACAAACACATGAGATGAAGAAAGGTAGGCAGGGGGCTGGGGATATGGCCTAGTGGCAAGAGTGCTTGCCTCGTATACATGAGGCCCTGGGTTCAATTCCCCAGCACCACATATACAGAAAACGGCCAGAAGTGGCGCTGTGGCTCAAGTGGCAGAGTGCTAGCCTTGAGCAAAAAGAAGCCAGGGACAGTGCTCAGGCCCTGAGTCCAAGCCCAGGACTGGCCAAAAAAAAGAAAGGTAGGCAGTATAAGGAAGGGCCGACCCAGGTGCGAGTGGCTCATGCCTGTAATCCTAGCTACTTAGGAGGCTGAGGAGCAAGGTTCAAAGCCAGCCAGACAGAAACATAGACTCAGCCCAATTAATCACAAAAAAAAGCTGGAAATGGAAAACTGGCCAAGTGGTAGAGCGCCAGTCTTGAACAACATAGCTAAGCAAGAATGTGAAGCCCTGAGTTCAAGTCCCGGTATCGTTAAACACACACACACACACACACACACACACACACACACACACACACGAGAGAGAGAGAGAGAGAGGGAAAAGAGAAAACAAAAAGGAAGGACGAGCCTAGATTGCTCACCCCAAGCCCACCTGTGGGTGGGATGAGCCATGAGCCCCCGGGTGTCCTGCCTACAAATATTTCCTTCTGGCTCTTTCTCCAGAGGCCTGTCTCCCAGCATCCCCCAGGGCACACCCTGACCTGCTTTCTCGGCCCTCAGCCAGCCTGGAGGTGTCAGCCCCTCTTCTCACCCAGCCCAGCCGGCTGTGCCGCTCCGGTGTCAGGTGCTGCCACGTGCTCCTGCTTCCTGCGAGCCGAGCCGCCGGCCTTCTCACTCAGGAGCTAAAGAAAGCCAGGGCCGACCCGGCCACAGCCAGCCAGATGCGGGTCACCCGGGAGCGCCGGCCGCCGCTCTCACCCAACTCCTGTCCACACGCCGACTTGGGCGGTAGAAGCACCCCCGGCTGATAGGGGCTGTGGGGGCTGGAGGAAAGGGAGAGAGACAGAAAGACGGAGGGAGGGAGGGGGAGGGAAGGGCATGTGGACTCTGGGCTCCCAGTTTGGCCTGTCTTTGCTCTGCCCCTTACTGCAACAGCCTTCTGGATCTTCATGCTTTTGGCTGTTCCCCGATCGCTCGCCCCACACCAGGGTGGTCAGCCAACCAGGCGGCCAGAGCAGACGGCCAAGCCATTCCTTCACCAAGCCTTCCCCACTGCCTAGCAGACGTTCCAGACGGGCCGGCCGGGGCTTTCCATGACAAAAATCCTCCTCCGGCCATCAGCTTTATTTTCCAGAGCTTCACAGAGGAAAACTCTCCTCAGCCCAGCAAGACTAGCTCATCACTTCCAACACCGCCCTTTGCACACCGAAGCACGTGGCTTAGCCTTAGAGAAAGATCACCCCTGAGGACCTGAATTCAGATTTCCTTCAGGAAGTGCTCACTGTTTATCATCATTTGGAAGATCAGAAAGTTAACTTACTCCAGAACATTCGTCTCTCCTGTGCGTATGCCCTCTTCCCCTCCTCGTAGCCAGTCTGGATTCCACAAAGGAGAAGCTGGGGCTCAGAAGAGCCTGGTTCCCTTCCCAGCCCCCAGAGCCATGTGTGAGAGCCGCAGTCTTTGCACTCCTCTTTTCCTCTGCAGGCCAAGGTCTTACGAGGAATGCTTGCCCGAGAACACAGACTACTTTTACTGCTTGACAACTGCCATGCGCAGTGGTAGCCTAGTCCGTTCAGGGTGCTATGCCAGAATGCCGTAGACGTGTGGTCAAGGAGCAACGGAAACGGGTTGTTCCCAGGTCTGGAAGCTGGGAACTCCACGATCAAAGTGCACACGGACCTGTAGCTAGTGAAGATTTGCATCCTGGTTCTTAGACATCCATCTTCTCGCTGGATCCTCACATAGCAGAAAGGGCAAGCGAGTTTCTCTAGGAGTGCTTTACACAGACAGGAATTCCATTCCTGAAGGGTCACCGTCATGCTCTAATCATCTCCCAAAGGCCCTACCCGCTCATACCTCCACATCAACATTGAGATGTCAACAGGCGAATGCCGATAAACCAAACATCCAGTGTATTGCAGATGGGTTACAACGGCAACTATGTTAACTGCACAGCTAGCAAAGCAACACCGGGTAAATAGTTCAAAGGAGCATTCTTTTTAAAATAGACTTCATAGGATTGCTCAAACTCTGGCTTGTTTGTGGTGTTTGAGAACCGAACTCAAGGCCTTGTGCATCCTAGATAGGCACTCCATCAGTGAGCTACAACCCCTTCCGTCCCTTCAAAACAATTTAAAAATGAGAACAGCTGCTCCTTGGCAGATGGTACAACCGTGTTCTTTCAGAAGGCATTTGATAAGGTTGAGAGGACAAAGATCCAGCAGAACCTGCCTGGAATCGGCTTGCTGTGGTCGTTTTCTACACAACATTTGAATTCTTGCCTGCCTGCCTGGCTGCCTGCCTTCCTTCCTTCCTTCCTTCCTTCCTCCCCTCCTTCTGTCCTCGTACCTGGGCTTGAACTCAAGGCCGTACACTGGCTGGGCTGTCTTGCTCAGTTGGTGCTCTACTACCTGAGCAACAACTCCACCCTGGCTTTTTATTAGTTATTTTGGAGATAATGTTTCTCAAATCTTCTGCATCTCGGCCTCCTGAACAATTAGGCTGATGGGCGTGCGCTTCCAGCATTGGGGGCTGTTACTTCTTTCTTTAGGAAAGAGGTGTGGTTATACAATCAGTGAGCAAAAGAATCCTAACTTACACTTCCCAGGGTAACCTCACGATATAGGTACTCATTACAGTTCAGAATATACGTGATATCCGACCGCTTACGTCTGGGATTCTGCTGTTAGGTTGGGTGGGGACGTGGTGCTGTCTCCCTCCCATCCCTGTACCCCTCTGCCGTGTGCGTCCTCTGGTGGCCCCAGGTGAACTGGCCAGCACGCCCATGCACGCGTGCACAAGGACCGGGTTTCTTAAACCGTGAGGTTTCTCTGGAGACTGCAGGGATAACGGAGTCTTGTAAACCCACAGTCAGTGCAAGTGTGCGCAACCCGGCCTCTTCCTCAACAGCCCAGAGCCAGTTGCCACCCTCTACCCAGGCGACAACAGAGGCGACCATTGGGTACTTGTAGACCCTGACAGTCCCTCGTCTCTCATTCATCCACACATTTTATTTATGTATGTATTTATTTATCTGGGCAGGACTGAGGTTTGAACTCAAGGCCCTGAGCGTAGTTAGGCTCTGCCGCTAGAGCCACACATACCCAGTCCTTCCCTCCCACCCCCCCCCCCAGTTTTCCTGACAGTCTCAAACTGTTTTCCCCAGGGCAAGTCTTTGACACCAGCCCTTCTCCCACCGAGTCCCGCAAAGCTGGGCCTGCAGCTTGTTTGTTGACTGAGGTGAGATTTCACCAGCGATGAGTACAGGCTAGCCTTGAATCGAGGTCCTCCCGATGGCCACCTCCCCAGTAGCTGAGGTTCCAGGCACGGGCCGCCATGTCGGGCCCTTACCGGCGAGTGCGGATGGCCGGCTTTCCCAGGCCAGGCTTCCTCCAGGTGAACGCCATCCACCTGCACCGGGGCCGCACGGCAGGGCGCCAGGCAGAGCGGGAGGGGTTCTTTTAAAAAAATAATAATAATAATTTACTGGGGCTGGGAATGTGGCTTAGTGGTGGAGTGCTTGCCTTGCATGCATGAAGCCCTGGGTTCGATTCCCCAGCACCACATATACAGAAAATGGCCAGAGGTGGCGCTGTGGCCCAAGTGGCAGAGTGCTAGCCTTGAGCAAAAGGAAGCCAGGGACAGTGCTCAGGCCCTGAGTTCAAGCCCCAGGACTGGCAAAAAAAAATAATAATTTACTTTATTGTTATTATAAAGATGATGTACAGAGGGATTACAATTCCATGATTCAGTAATGAGTACCTTTCCCTTCGTGTCTTCGGTTCCCTCCCTCCCGGCCCCTCCCTTCCGTTTCCGCCAACCAGGTGCACTTTGCCACCTTTTCTCCCTGAGTTCTGCACCTTCCTCCAGGCTCTCCCAAAGATAGATGCTCGAATATGCCATACATAAAGAAAGGAAGACAGCATACTCAAAAATAAAGATTATGACACCAAGGACAAAGGGTGAACCAAGGCAACAGCGATATCCACAAGACACTGTGTTGGAAATGAACTTTACAACTTGTGGGGGAGGAGAGAAAATGGGAGAAAACCAGGGAGGGAGTAACAATGTTCTACAAAAAATGGACTCATTACCTTATGTAACTGTAACCCCTCTGCACATCACTTTTACAGCAAAATAAAATTAGATTTTTTAAAAATTTAAATGAAAAAAAATCTCTTGTTCCCATTTTTGAAGTTCATACATACACACATATATGTATGTATATTTATATTCTCTCTATATAATATATATATAGTGAAGAAGCACATAGCATTGTGCCTTTGTGTTTCTCTCCTAAGAGCATCCTTTAGTCTCACCATGAGTATCTAGATTCCTGTATAACTTATCATATCCCAGTGTATTTTAGATGTAATTCCCACATATCAGAGAGAATATGTGTCGTTTGTCTCTGTGAGCTTGGCTTACCTCGCGTAACATGATTCGTTCTAGTTCCATCCATTTCCACGAAGGTGATATTATTTCATCCTTTCTAATGGCTGTGTGAAGTTCCCTTGTGTAGAGGTGCCCCATTTCTCGGATCCACTCATCGACTGTGGGGCATCTGGGCCGTTTCCGTATCCTGGCTATTGTGAAGAGGGCGGCAGTGAGCGCGGAGGTGCAGGTGTCTCGATCATAGCCTGGCTCCTGATGTTCAGGGCGGATACGTGGATGGAGGTGGAAGAGACAGTGTGAAAGGAGTAGGGCAAAGATAGGGCGCTGAACAGGAGAGCTGCAGACGCAGCAACTTCACTGACCAGTTACCACCCAGAAAATGGAGCTCAACATCTCTATCAGTAACCGCCCCCCGCCAGCCCCCCAAATCCTAATGAGGCCCCATGTTCATAATCTACAAAGCAGAGCTGGCCAGAGCTCTCCTTTGTCTGCAGCTTAATCCTAATCTGATTTGTTTGGGAAGCAAAGCTTTTCTCACTTTAACAAGGACAGTTTTCCACACGCAAGTCCTGAGAGCACCTTGTTGTTGTTGTTGAGTACCTTGTTGTTGTTGAGTACCTTGTTGTTGTTACCGAATACCATGAACACATATCTCCTCTACCCCAACAAGCCTTAGAAAATGAAATAAAAGAGAAAACACCAGGGCTGGGAATATGGCCTGGTGGTAGAGTGCTCCCCTAGAATATATGAAGCCCTGGGTTCGATTCCTCAGCACCACATGGATAGAAAAAGCCGGAAGTGGTGCTGTGACTCAAGTGGCAGAGTGCTAGCCTTGAGCAAAAAGAAACCAGGGACAGTGTTCAGACCCTGAGTTCAAGCCCTAGGACTGGAAAACAAAACAGAACAAACAAAGAGAAAACACCAGAGTACATACAAAACAGTATTCTTTCTTTTATGAACCTTTTTTTTTTTTACAGGAGTATATGTGTATGTGTATAAAGTAGGTGGTAATGTGAATGGTTTTCTTACTGTGGATAGAGTTTGGTGTGTTTTGTTTTTTGTTAAGCTTAAGAAGCATTGCTTTAAAAGAAAACACCCAGCTGGTTGCTAGCGGTTCATTCCTAAAATCCTTGGTACTCAGGAGGCTGAATCTTGGTTCAAAGTCAGCCCAGGCAGAAAAGTTTGTGAGACTCTTATCTCTATTTAATCAGCAAAAAGCCAGAAGTAGAGCTGTGGCTCAAATGGTAGAGTACCAGCCTTGAATGAAAAGCTAAAGGAGAATGCAAGGCCTTGAGTTCAAGCCCCAGTAAAAAATGAGGGGGTGGGGGAAGGAAAGAAGGAGGAAAGGAAGGAAGGGAGGGATGGACGGAGAGAAGGAGAGAAAGAAAGGGAAAATACCCATCTCAAATATTACACAAATCCGATCAGTGTCTTGTAGCTTGCTCTAGACTCTACCTGAAAAGAAAACCAGAAAGACTTGACTCGTGCACTTGGGAGGTTCTGAAGCCAAGGATGAAAAGACAGACATCCCACCAGGACAGAACCCCAGAGCATGGTAAGTGGAGGAGGCCCGAGGAGGAGCAGCTCCGGGAGCTCTGGCTGGGAAAGAGGGGGAGCCCGTCCCACCGGAGCAAGCGGCCGGCTCGGGGACCTCCCCGGCTGGCCGGCCAGGGAAGGGGCTGCTTGGTGAGATCGGGCAGTGGGCACAGGCGGGGATGGAAAGAACAGCAGGGACCAGATACTGGCTTTCTCCTCCGGAGGATGCGAGCTCGTTTTCAAATGGGGACAGCAGAAAACGGCAACTTGAAGGCCAGCTGTTGCTTTTGTCACTGCGTCAAGGATTCTTCAGCTGGATCTGAGCAACAGTCCCGATTGAAAGGTAGGAGACCTTCAGCCCCTCGCCTGAGAGGAAGAACCCGCGTTTGGCATTTCCTCTTGTTTCCTCTCGCTATGCAGCGAGATCCAGCGGTGCTGTCTGGCCCGCACGCGGCTCCGAGGCCTTCTCCACACAGAGGCTTCTCCTCCCGGTTCCCTCTGAGCCCTGCCCGGCCCCAGCTCTGGGGAAGTGTTTCCCGGTGACACCTGTGCTTGCTCACCTCCAGGGTGACAGGCCGCCCAGGCCATCGGGCAGCGGGGCCGAGTGAAATAAAACCAAACAGATTGTAGAAGTGTTCAGTGCTCCCTGTTCTTTTTTTAACTGAATTGAATGGTCAAGGTGATGGACATACCTAAGTCAGTGAGTACATTTCTTGTCAAACGTGTTCCTCCCTCGTTTTTCTCCCACTTTCCCTGCTCCCAAGCCCCCCAAGTTGTACAGTTGACCTCGCTGTTCTTTTTCTATTTGTCCACCTTCTCCCCTTTCCCCTCCCCCTTACAATCTCATTTCAGCTTCTTGACATTCATCTGTTTGTTTGTTTTTGTTGTCAGTCCTGGGGCTTGAACTCAGGGCCTGAGCACTGTCCCTGGCTTGTTCTTGCTCAAGGCTAGCACTCTGCCACTTGAGCCACAGCGCCACTTCGGCATTTTCTGTTTACGTGGTGCTGAGGAATCGAACCCAGGACTTCATGCAAGCAAGGCAAGTGCTCTACCACTAAGCCACATTCCCAGCCCTTGACATTTATTTTGTTAAACTGTTAACACTTCGAAAGGTTTGCTCCATGGAGATTCATACACACAAGCGCATCCTCCATGTGTGATTACGTGGAAGGTTGTGTTTGGGGTCTAAGATCTAGCTATGAAAGAGAATAAGGACCCTTTGTTTTCCCCGGCCTGGCTTGCCTCACTGAATATGTGTTTCAGATCCATTCATCTCCCTGCAAATAACAGAATTTCATTTTTCCTGATGGCTGCATGAATTCACATGTAGATATAGATATATCATATCACACTTCTTACTCGTTCATCAAAAGCCATTCTTTCCATTTATTTATTTCTTCTTGTATTGAAGTTCAGGATTCTCCCTGTACTTCTGCATTTTATTTAACTTTATTTTTATATAAAAAAATAGTAAAATGATTCCAAAAGTCAGATTAGAAGAAAATGTAATAGTCAGAGAAGGCCACTCCCTTTCTTCCCTTGGCCTGTTCCGTCCAGCCCCCGAGCGCCCTGCAGAAACCTTGTTTAGGGTTTTTTGGTTTTTCCCCCCACCTCTCTCTGTTTATTTCTCCTTGAACAAATAGGTACATGTTCTGACTTCTTCCTCTCAAAGGTATTCTGGAGAGAACGTTCCTTCCGGACCAGTTCTTCAGGCCCGTGCCCCTGTTGCGAGAGCACCTGACGAAGGGCTTAGCTATGCACCTGGCGAGTCAGAGGGAAGGTGGAAATGTTTGTGGATGGGGGTTTGAATTCAGGTCTTTCAGGTTTACTTGTCTTGTGTTCTGCACTTGCACTACACTTCCAGTCTTACTTTTTGCTGATTATTTTGGAGATGGAGTCTTGTAGAGTTTTCTGCAAAAGGCTGGCCTCAAATGGTGGTCCTCCAGACCTCAGCCTCCCAAGTAACTAGGATTACGAATGGAATCCACCACCATCCGGCCGAGCTGGGGTTCTTCCTAATGTCAGCTCCATCAGAAATACAAGTGCCCTAGCCCCCAAAGCGCCCCTGTGATCAGTAATTGGGCCGCAACCCAGGTCCTACTACTCAGGAAGCTAGGACCAAAGTTTCATGCCCTAATGAAGCATCTATACCCAGGTCACCAGGGCTTGCTGGGTTCCCCGCGATGACACGAGAAGACTGAGCGTCTGAAAAGCCACCTGCGAAACCAGCGCAGGCACCTACCCCACGTCTAAGTACACATTGCACGAAACAGTACTTAATGTGCCTCATCGGCCTTCCTTTAGAAATCTGAAGAATCAAAACTTAAAAGGTTAACCACCCCAAGTTCAAGCCCCACAACTGACAAAAAAAAAAAAAAAAGGCTAGCCATGTGCCATTGGTTCACAGCTGTAGCCCCAGCTCAGGGAGAACACCCAGGTCCTGAGTTCAAGTCCTAGTACTGGCACACACACACACACACACACACACACACACACACACACACTACTGAAAGGTTTCTGGGTCCTTCTCTGTAAGAATTCATTTCGGGAAGGTTAAAATCTGAGTAAATAGAAGGTTCCAGCCTTCGGGAGGTGGCCGGAGGAAGCAGCGAGCAGAGCGGGAGGTGTTGTTCACTGGAAGGAGCAGTGGGAGGGACGGACTGTAAACCGAGTCTATTTGGGGGCTGGAGTCAAGGCGTCCGCGGCCAGCTTGGAGGCTGTGACTCACTGGGAGGAAATGGAGTGCCGGGCATCCTGGGGGAGGCCGCTTTCTCCAAACAGGAGATGGATGGTCTGGGGAGGAAATTGCGCAGCCCAAGAGCAATTAGCAGCCACAGGACAAGCAGCTCTAAATGCTCAAGCCGTGTCTAATTACCGCTGCTTAATATTGGCCCGCGTCCCCAAGGTATGAGCTGCACTCAGGAGCCTCTGCTGGTGAGGAAGGCGGTCAGGTGTCCCTTCTCCTGGGCAAGTTGTTTACTCTCTCTGGACCTTGGTTTCTTCACCTACAAGAAGTGGTAGATTCTTTCTTCTTTTTCTTTTTTTCCTTTGGATTATTCCCTGCTGTTACTGGTTTTTTTTTATTTCTGAATTGAGGAAGGGAAGGGGAAATCACAGAAACAGTGGGACAAAAGGCAACCAGTTCAACAGTGCTACTCACCAGACACTGTTGGAGATGAACTTTACAACTCCGCGGGGGGGGGGGGGAGTGGGAGAAGATGAGGGAGGGGTGACCTCGTTCAAAAGGAGATGTACTCCTTACCTGTCTTGAGTAACCACCACCCCTCTTCTATCACCTTTACAATAAAGTTTAAATAGAGTAAAGCTGGGCTCCAGTGGCTGACGCCTATAACCCTAGCGATGAGACTGGAGGATTCCAGTTGGAAACCAGCCTGGGCAGGAAAATCCAGGAGACTCTTCGCTCCAATGAACTACCAGTGTGCCACAGTGGGGCCGTGGCTCCCATGGCGAAGTGACAGCCAGCCTTCCTCAAAAAAGGCTAAGGGACCCCAGTACAGGTGACAACGGGGACGAAAGGACAAAGACCCAGGAAGTGGCAGGCTGAACAAGGAGGGAAGCGGCAGCCAGGGCCTCAGCTCCGCTCACGAGCACATTTCCCTTTCCCTCCACGTCAGGAAAACAACGGAACGGGGGGCGTTGTATCCCAGGCCCGTCTCTCTGATCCAGCATGCCCGCGGCCATGTCCTGCCGTCTTGCGCTAAGCCACCCTCGCAGGGGTAGGCTGCTGATGGGGGGTCAATTCCTGAATCAGCATGACACGTCGTCCCTTCCAGCTCTGGGGTGCTAAGAGCCCGCGCCGCCTGGAAACAGGCGCAGCCGCAGAGGGAGGAGGAGGAGGAGGGCACCCTTCATCCCAGGACGCTGGAGAGGGAGGAGGAGGAGGAGGGCACCCTTCATCCCAGGACGCTGGAGAGGGAGGAGGAGGAGGAGGGCACCCTTCATCCCAGGACGCTGGAGAGGGAGGAGGAGGAGGAGGAGGAGGGCATCCTTCATCCCAGGACGCTGGAGAGGGAGGAGGAGGAGGAGGGCATCCTTCATCCTAGGACGCTGGAGAGGGAGGAGGAGGAGGAGGAGGAGGGCATCCTTCATCCCAGGACGCTGGAGAGGGAGGAGGAGGAGGAGGGCACCCTTCATCCCAGGACGCTGGAGAGGGAGGAGGAGGAGGAGGGCATCCTTCATCCCAGGACGCTGGAGAGGGAGGAGGAGGAGGGGAGCACCCTTCATCCCAGGACGCTGGAGAGGGAGGAGGAGGAGGAGGGCACCCTTCATCCCAGGACGCTGGAGAGGGAGGAGGAGGAGGAGGGCATCCTTCATCCCAGGACGCTGGAGAGGGCCGTGTGGCGGGGGCCAGCGCTGAGCATCTGCCAGGCAGAGCTGGCACAGCGCAGGAGGGGCTCCCAGCAGCCTCTCCCGCAGCCTCCCGGGGCGTCCTGCTTCTCTAGAGCTGCCGCCACCAAGTGGGCGCGTGCCCAACCTTCAGTGGGCCGCGAGGGGGCCAGGAGCGCATCCGCCCTGTTTCCTGAGCAAGCGGCTGGGCAATGGTGTCCAAGCTCCGGCTGCCCTCTGCTGGGCAAGCGCGAGCACTGCAGCGCAAAGGGGAACCGAGACCTCCAGCTCCTGGGTTTTCCACTTCGGGCGTGGGGGGGGATTGGGGGGGGGGATGGACCATGGAGGGGGCTTCTGTTTTCCTGTCGCCTTCTCGGGCCTCTCCGTGTGGCGTCAGAAGCTGACGTGGGGCTGCGGGACGCGCCCCCCCCCGCGGGCCACGCAGTGCGGGGTTCAGTCAACACCCGGACTTTCTTCAAGCCTGTCTCAGTGTCTCCGACAGCCGCCCCCCAACCATCTCGCCGTTCTCGGGGCACGGGTGCCTTTCTGATCACTCTTGTAACGCGCTTCCTTAATCGCTGTTGGAAGGACCCAAGTTCAACTCACAGGTGGCCATGTCCGAAGCGCTGCGGTCTGCGCTGGTGCACCGTGCGGGCCGGCTCGGGGGGCAGCTCGGCCAGTGGTGGGGCACTGGCCCAGCACGCGTGAGATCCTGGGTGCAGTCCTCATCACTAACCCCCCCCCCATGTATTCAGCCTCCCACTCGTGCCCTGTTTTCCCTGCCCCCAGATGTCTGCTGCCATTTTTATCGTGAATCCTTCTGAAAATCGTGCTGGGAATAAATCTACCTATGTGTAGCCCTGCATCCAGACAGGGCTTCTGGGGTGCTGTCGACCGTCCTGCCCAAAGCCTAGAGCGGCCCTGGCTCTAGGGGACTTGTCTTCTAAGAAGAAGTTGGGGGACCAAGGGGTACCTCGGCCTCAGGTCAGTTGGCTCTCCGTCCCGGCCTCCTGGCAGCCCTGGTGGACGCCCCTCACTCCGCTTCTGGTTGCTGGAGGACAGCGACCAGTTAGGGGGTGACCACCCCAAGTGCTGGCCGGAGACTCTCCCGGCAGGTGTCATGGCTGCCATCTTGAACTTCTCTCCTGATTCAGTGTGCGCTGCAGAGGCTGTGCTGCTTTGAGCGGAGGACGCCAGACTGTTGTGCGTCAATCGCTCTCCAGGTGCAGCCGCGGATGGCAGCGCGGGGGACAGCTCTCCCCGGGGGCCTGCGGGGACTGCGCGCTGCCAGCCCCCTCCCCCCCCCCCCCCGTCCTCTCCTGCTGGAGCTGAAAGCCGCGCAGGGCGCGAGGCCCGCTCAAGGCTGAGATCCTCTACGCTGCACAAGTGCGCGATCAAGTCACACGCTACTCACTAGGGCCCTACAACCGCACCATAGTGAAAATATTTCCAAATTGAACCAGTCCTTGACAGAAACTATAACCTAGCGCTATACATGATGTGCTAATGAGTGAAAAGTAATCTTAAAGCTGCCATTGTGAAAGTCCAAGGTGGGACGATCTCAGACTGGAGGCCAGCCTGGGCTATGCAAGCAAAACCCTGTCTCAGAAATAGTAACAACAGGGGCTGGGAATGTGGCTTAGCAGTAGACTGCTTGCCTCACACACATGAAGCCCTGGGTTTGATTCCTCAGCACCACATACACAGAAAAAGCCAGAAGTGGCGCTGTGGCTCAACTGGTAGAGTGCTAGCCATGAGCAAAAAGAAGCTCAGAGACAGTGCTCAGGCCCTGAGTTCAAGCCCCAGGACTGGTGAAAATAACAATAATAATAACAAAGAAGAATCCATTTTTAGCTGTTATTATTATTTTTTTTTTTTGGCCAGTCCTGAGCCTTGGACTCAGGGCCTGAGCACTGTCCCTGGCTTCTTCCCGCTCAAGGCTAGCACTCTGCCACTTGAGCCACAGCGCCGCTTCTGGCCGTTTTCTGTATATGTGGTGCTGGGGAATCGAACCTAGGGCCTCGTGTATCCGAGGCAGGCACTCTTGCCACTAGGCTATATCCCCAGCCCCTTAGCTCAGTTATTTGAAACTAAGAATCAAAGCAGTTCAATGGTTCGTTCTTTCTTCCTTTTTCTTTTTTCTTTTGGAGTCGTGGAGCTTGAACTCAGGGCCTGGGCGCTGTCTCTGAACTACTTTGCTCAAGACTAAAGCTCTACCACTTTGAGCCACAGCTCTACTTCCCATTTTCTGGTGTTAATTGGAGATAAGAGTCTCACAGACTTTCCTGCCAGGGCTGCCTTTGAACCACGCTCCTCAGATCTCAGCCTCCTGAGTAGCTAGGATGACAGGTGTGAGCCAATAGTGCCCACCCGGCTTGATTGGTTCTTACTCTCTATCTAATCCAGTGTAGGATGACTTACTTATAAGTTCTACTATTTTTCAAACAAAGGTGGGGATGTGGCAGGGCACTAGGAAGCACATCTAGCATGTGAGAAATAAGTTCAGCTCAGGCGGTGGTGGATCACCTGCTATTAAGGGCAAGGCACTGAGTTCAAACTCCACTACCACAAGAAAGCATCAAATACGAATTCTTAACCATAAGAAATGTTATTTATTATTATCATTCTTAAAATAATAAATCATTTCCATCCTCTTTATACTTGGTAAGGACACCGATGGTCACTTGACATGTGTGGTCTTATTGCTGCAACACAAGCAACTATCAGAAAAATGTATTTGGCTCCAACTTGCAGATAAGCAAAGCAAATCAGGGAGCTTAAGGATCTTGTCTGATATGCACCTAACAACAGAGAGGAAAGGGGATCCTGGTCTTTAATCTCAAGCTGTGGCTCATTTTACTGGAAACCACATTTGTAGATAAAGGAACTTATTTGAGCCTAATCCCTGTAATGTCTGTGGTCCCCTAGACAGAGAGATTTTGAAAATTCTGTAGGTAAATAAGCCTTGGACAGAATCTATCTCTCAGTGGACCAAAGCAGCTCCCATATGCAGGTATGGCTGCTCTGCTGGTCTCACTTTCATTACCAGGGGGATGGGAATGATCGTAGCACGAACAGCTAATTAGTGTCCTTGAAAGGACCACCTATAGCCCAGACAAAAACCTTAATTCAATTCTGTGGCTCTGGCAAAGTTGTGACGGCTCACACCTACAATCCTATCTACTCAGGGAGTGAGATCTGAGGATTCCAATTTGAAGCCAGACCAGGCAGAAAAGGCCATGAGATTCTTCTATCCAGTTAACCAACAAAAGCACAGAAGTAGAGCTGTGGCTCAAGTGGTAGAGTGCCACCCTTGAGCAAAAAAGCCAAGGCAGAGCCCAAGGGCTTGGGTTCAAGCCCCAGGATTAGCAGAAAGAAAAGCAGGGAGGGAAAGAGAGGAGAAAAAGTAATACATGTTGTAACATTTTGAAAGATGCCAGGCTAGTAAACCAAAACCAGAATGGTAAAGCAATTCTGTGCCTCCGAGGACCCTGCAGAGGTAGAAAGAATCCAGGCTAGTTCACTGATCTGTCTTTGGAAGGATAAGGTGGGGAGGGCACGGAAATGGAGGGAGGAAGGGCGAGCAAATGCAGCCATGGCGCTCACTAGACACGATAGTGCAAATGAACTACTGCATGAAACTTGTGGGCGCAGAAGGGAAGGAAACACGGGAGCGAGCCAGGGAAGGGGGACACTGTCCCGAAAGAAATGTGCTCTTTACCTGGCTGACGTCCCTGCAACCCCTTCGTTCGTCACCTTTATAAGAGCAAATAAAAAATTTAGAAGCAGGGTTGTGATTGAAGGGGGGAATGAAGAGTTAGGGTGAACCCCACTTTCAGGCAGCCCCCGTTTTGTTGTCTGAGCAAACCCAGGGCAAGCTTATTAGGGCCCAGTTGGTCTAGAACTCTAACCTCTGGGAATGCTTAACTCTAACTGCCCCCAGAATGCCTCGAGGTCTGAGCCAATCAGATTTGTACCTGTGTCCTAATCTTGCTTGCTTGAACACCTGATTGCTGTAACTTTGTCTTTTGCCTTTATAGGCCCTGTGTAATCGCAGCTCGGGGCTGGCTCCTAACCTCCGCTGTGTCAGTGGTAGGACGTGGCCCGAGTTGCAGCTCGCTTGAATAAAGCCTTGCCTTGCTTTTGCATTTCGGAATGTGTGAGTCTCGGTGGCCTTCTTGGTGGTGGTTTCGCGACTTGGCACAACAGTGATGTCTTTCATGTTCGTATGCACTGCACCTATTTGGTGAGTCAAAAGCCCAGTGGGAGGTGGGGAGAAAAGGGAGATTAACATCTGCCTGTCGTGAGCAGGTGTTGGCTTTCGCTAGCATCACTTCACAGGTCTTCAAGCGCTTCCTCCATAGCAATGCTATCCTAGGAA
Organism: Perognathus longimembris pacificus; assembly: GCF_023159225.1. Classification (NCBI taxonomy): domain Eukaryota; kingdom Metazoa; phylum Chordata; class Mammalia; order Rodentia; family Heteromyidae; genus Perognathus; species Perognathus longimembris. The sequence continues at coordinate 3,178,921 of NC_063168.1, read as the reverse complement.
TATTCTCTGATGGATCGTACAATAACAAACGACACTGGGCACGGATGGAGGCCGGGCGTGCCCTGGCGTTCCTCCATGCCAGTCTATCAGCGGGCAGGTTCATAGACGCCATTAGGGTGGCATCATTGACTTGACACCTCCATCTGTAGGGTGTGTGGTGTCCCTAGAGAACCATCCAGAATCTACCACCAGGACCAAAAACCAGTCGTCCCTTGAGCTTCTGGGGCTCTGACTGCTAGTGGCTCACAGGCCAAAGCAGCTAGGACAGGCGTGCCCAGGGGCGCCGTCCAGCAAACTGTGAGGACCGTCCTTCCCCCCTCAGGGCAGGTGACCCTACTGTGAAGCTCCCAGGCACAACCAAGTCACCCACCCTGTAGTAGAGGACGCTGCTCCGTAAAAGGCAGCCGCCGTGTCTCCAGATCGCTAGCAATTCCAGTTTTATGGGGCCAGCGACACAGCGTGGCCCCTAAGAGTGCTGGAGCTTAGTTCACACACCGACCCAGCTAGGTTAAACAGTGATGGGGTGCATTCGGCCCCTGCAGATATACAGCTACAGAAAAACTGCTCAACATGCGCGCAGAGGGGAGAGGGAGGTGCAGAGAGGGGGGGAAGGAAGGGAGGAAGGGAGGGAGGAAGGGAGGGAGGAAGGAAGGAAGGAAGGAAGGAAAGGGAAGGAAGAGAGAAAGATGAAACAAAAGAGAAAGGAAAGAAGAAAGAAAGAGAGAAAGGAAGGAAGAGAGAGAGAGAGAGAGAAATATAGACAGACTTCCCACTGGACAGAGTTTAGGACTGTGGATCTTGTGTTGAAAAATCATTCCAAAACCCACCTTGGTGCGCGTTCCCTGATAGACTGCCGTGTCTACTCGTGGGTGCTAGACAAGCGTATGATGAAGAGACAAGTCCTATGGTGGCGAACATTATGACACTAGATGTCACAGAACTCATGGCCTCCATTTGTATCTGATGTGGATGTCCTTAAAAATAAGCAGGAGCTGGGCACCAGTGGCTCACACCTGTAATCCTAGCTACTCGGGAGGCAGAGAGCTGAGGATCGCAGTTCAAAGCCAGCCAGGGCAGGTGAGGCTCTCATCTCCAATAAATGACTCAGAAAAAGCCAGAAGTAGTGCTATGGCTCAAGTAGTAGAGCGCTAGTCTTGATCACAAAGAGGCTCAGCAACAGTGCCCAGGCCCTGAGTTCAGGCCCCAGGACAGGCAAAAAAAAAAAAAAAGCATGAGTGAGCTGGTCTTGGTGGTGCACACCTGCAATCCTAATAACTGGGAGGCTAAGGCTGGAAGATCACATGTTCCAGGCCAACCTGGAACACACAGCAAAACCTCCTCTCGAAAACAGCCAGGCGCTGGGGGCTCATACCGGTAATCCTAACCATTCAGAAGGCTGAGATCTGAGAATATGGTGTGAATCCAGCCCAAGCAAGAAAGTGTGTAAGGCCCTTCTATCCAATTAGCCTCCAAAAATCCAGGTGTGGCTTAAATGATAAAGGGATAGCCTTAAGGAAAAAAACTCAAGGACAGTTCAAGCCTCAGGACCAGCACAGAAACCAATAAACAGCCTACTGATCAAGCCTGTGCCATTAGATAGGAACCTCTGGGCATCCCATTGCACAAGCTGGGACGTTCCAAGGGAGGTTCAAAACAAAGCAAAAGCACCCCCGGTAAAATGTACCTACTAATAGACTGGCAAAGGAAACTCAATCTGAAGCACTAGATTCTATTCATCCCTGGAAAGTAGGACTACATTATCGCCTATATTTCCCTCCTCTTGGGAATACACAGTAGATGCCTTCCCAGATAGGCCTAGCAATTTACGCCTGAAGTGGGGAGACTGGGTCTAGGCTTCCTGTAGATAACTGGCCCTTCATTTCCCCTGATCGTTTCCCTGGCTGGCTGGCTTCTCTATTAGGTCTAAGTGTCCTCGTCTGGCCTGCTTTGCTTACGTATAACGCTGTTGTTAGATTTGACTCCACACACCTTCGTGGTTTCGGCCTATAGAAGCTTTGTGCTAGCTGCATTCGGGGCTGCTGCTCCTTGAGACGGGAGTCCACCAGGAGTCCTCGGCTCTCCAATAAGGACTCACAATTTGGCCTTTTAAGTGGTGGCTTCTCCGTTTCTCGTGACTGAGTTTCGTTACAGCACATCATTAGTGGGTCTATATTTAGAGCCAGCAGGGGCCACTGCCCTGGCTTGTAATGGGGCAACTCAGGTCCTTACTACCCACAGGTGGTAGCTGCCACTGGAAGAAGGAACCGATGGTTAAAGGAGAAATTTAAAATTCTGAAGCACAGACAACCAAACCTCAAACTCTGACAGAGTACACACTTAAGACAAACGACATCGATGCTAAATGAGCACATTCTCGGAAAGAGCTTCTTGTTTCAGCAGGACATCCAAGAATGAGTTTAGTTTTATTATCCAGCTAACAATCACAAACCTCAAAAACATGAGCAGTGAAGGCAGTCATTCTTATTATGTTGCCAACCTTTCTCTTATAAAAGCCATGGCTTTATATTGTTCATGTAAAGTTATATTTATCTTGGGAGGAGGATAGCACATATTTAGCTTCACAGCTTGTTAAGCTTATTTTTAGCACAGATAGCTCTTGTCTGTGTTTATTTTTCTTTCATATAAAATTCACTCCGAAGGCCGAGATCTCAGGATTGCAGTTCAAAGTCAACCTGAGCAGGATTGTCCGCAAGACTCCTACCTCCAATCAGCCACCAAAAAGCCAGAAGTGGAGTGTGGCTCAAGTAGTAGAACACCAGCCTTATGCACAAAAGCCCAGGGAGAGCGAGTCCAGGCCCCGAGTTCAAGCTCCAGGACTGGCACGAACACACACAAAATCTCATGTCTAAAATGCCTGTGGGAAGGTGTCGTGGTCAGACAGCTAAGTTGGGAGGTATGTATTACATCACACTGGGGAGACCATGAGGGAAACTGGGGTTATCACTGCGTGGGGGGGGGGGGCGGTGCGCACACCACCTCAAGGTGATGCCATTGGGTGTCCTACCCCTCCACAAACACAGGTTATAAAGGATCTCTTCTGTGACCCCAGATTCTCTCAGGGACTCTGAGCAACTGGAGACAAGGAGAATGAAAACACGTATTCTTGATGCTTTCTCTCCAATCTGACGTGGCCTTAATGCCTACAGAATTATGCGCATGAGGCGGTGTGCAGGGAGCTCTGGGAACAGCCTCTCCCTGCCCGGAAGGACATTCGCATGATCTTCATTCTCCTGTGTGACTTCATCAATCGTTCTGAGATAAGTGAGGACACTGTAGTCCAAATTCTAGACTTAGAGGATCTTAATAGAAACCAACAACATGCTTTCATTCCCAGTTTCTCAAGGAAGTTGTTTTGAAAATGGAGAGCCATAAAATGTGGATGCTTGTAATTGAATAGAAGAAAAGAATTCGATGAGAAAGGGGGGAAATGGAAACATTTAATTTAGTGGGTACAAATCCTTGGCATTTGTGTCCTCTTTTTGTCGTGCCTGAGTTCTCTCCTACATTGCTGCAGCGAAGGTCTCCAGGGCCGCAAGACCTGGGAGGTGGGAGGGAATCCCTTCAACGCAAAGCTTCACAAAGCTGCAGGACATCGTAGATGGAATGGTAACGTGTAGGACGTTAAAAACCCAAAGGAGAGCGGAGAACCGCTAGCACGTGCCTATCGCCCTAGGCAGGCGAGGATGTGAAGCTTGAGGTTAGATGCCTCATCTACACACCCATCTTTCTTTCACGAGCTATTCAAGAATAAGGTACATTGGTTGTGAGATTACCTCTGGATACCTCAGTGTGGATCTCCCAACAGCAAACACATTGCTTTCTATTCCCTTAATAGCATTATCAAACTCAAGACATTCAGCACCGTGCGTTACCACTGCCTGATACACAACCCGCCTTCCACCCTCCCCACAAGCGGCAGGAGTGGGTCTCAGCGCCGGCCCAGCGAGCACACTTCTTAGTCCCTTTTACTTGGGTACCATTTCCCGGCTCTTTCTGTCCCTCGAGACACGGACAGTATTGAAGAACCCAGGCTCGCCATGGATTGACTCTCTTCGTTTGAAGGTAATGTTTCTCACTGGCGCGGCAGCCAGCCCTCGGAGGAGGGGGGCCACGGGCAAGGCTGTCCAAGGACCTGTCTGATCTCCAGGGGCTCCCTAAACACCCTGGGCTGTAGAGAGGCGCAGCATTCCAGGCTAAGATACTGTAGTGGCCAACAGAAATGATAAGCAGGGGAGATGAGCAGCCTTCTCTTTGGACATCTTAAGTCAGAGGACTTTCCCTTGGAGAAATCTAAGTAATGACTCATCTAGGCAAGCGACGCCCAGGTCAGAGGCCTAAGTTGGAGTAACCATCTGTGGGTCAATCACTTGTTCCACATGTGCTGTGAGTGAGATCAGTGCACAGAACAGAGAACAAAGTCCTGGCTTCACCCTCAAAGAACCTCCTTACGTAACGCCTGAGTGGGAGGCCGTGGAGAAACAGGTGGATGGATAGGAGGAAGCTGAAGAGTGTATGCTAAGAAACACAAGGGCAGGACAGTTCCAGGAAACAAGAAAGGAGGTTAAAGAAAAAATATGCTCATAGTTGTTCAAATGCTAAAGAGAGGGCCGGAGGCAGGGCAGGACTCGCCAGCCGGTGAGAGAAAGGGTCAGAGCCTCGTTGGAGTCCTGGTCTTAGAAACAAAGAAAACCATCAAATGGTATGGAGACTTTCATTCAGGAAGACTGCTGTGGGGATATTACAAAGGGAAAGACCAGGCTCAGCTCCAAATATAAGGAGAAGTTGGGATTTCTAGCCAATGTGTTGAGTGCTGAGAAGTTACTCTAGGTAGGAAAGTCCTCGCTAAATCCAGCTAACAAGGCAAGTCAAGCGCATAGGCATTCGAGGGAGAGGAAGAGGAACGCCATGAGGAATCAATGGTCAGGAGATTCTCACTGAACGGACTTGACAAGAGTCTCTGCTTCGCCGGGGCAGGCCAGTAGAGTCTAGTCAAGAAAAGGGCTCCGAGGAGCTAACTGAAGTTTGGCCAGTCAGTCTTTGCCACGGGCCGTGCCTCCAGAGCCACGGAGAAGAGAACTGAATGGTGCAGCTCCATGGAGGTTGCTCGCAGCCTTCGCTGCTGTCCTATATATAGATTTGAAAAATACTTCAAGTGAGGTACAATTCCTTCTGTATATTCATGTAGCCGTAAAAGGATGAAAGGGCTATTTATGTGGAATAGGGGACGATTGCCAAGTTAAATTTTTTAGGTGAAGAAAGGAAGGGGGGGAATGATATGTATAGTAAGTTCGCATTTTTATGAAAATAAATCAGGGGACAAAAATATGCATATATACATGTGGAAGCATGCCTGAATAGTTATGCATTTGCTGAATTTGCATAAAGTGTTTCCAAAAACTTGTAATATTGGTTGTCTACAAAAAGAAGAACTTAGACCCAGAGCAGGGTGAAAGGCTAGCTTTCCAATGCATAGACTTTCGACCTTTTAAAACATCATACCATGTGAAAGTAGTATTTACTTTTAAGCTTATAAACCAACACCCAGTCAGGTGCTGGTGACTCACATCTATGACGTCAGCTACTCAGGAAGCTGAGATCCAAGGATCATGGTTTGAAACCAGCCCAGGCAGAAAGGTACATGAGGCTTTTAGCCCCAATTAACCATGGAAAAGCCAGAAGTAGAGCCGAGGCTTCAGTGGTAGAGCACTAACCTCAAATAATAAAGGTTGGGACAATGCCCAGGCCCTGAATTCAAGCCCCAGGACTGGCAAACACCCCCCCACCACACACACACACCCCACACACAGAGAAAACTGAAAGTAAAAATTTAAATTGTAAAGCCCACTACTATAAATTTTCCATAATTATGTGTGTAAGTCCTGTGTATTTACATGTGTATGTCTTAAAATTATTTGTGCATATGTGCATACGTAGACACACCAAGAAGGGGAGGTAATGTATATAACATAGAAAGTATATATGTGCACCTGATAATACAAAATAATCTTTATCAAAATGAACTCCAGAAAATGAAAAGAGGAGGGGGCTGGGAATATGGCCTAGTGGCAAGAGCGCTTGCGTCGTATACATGAGGCCCTGGGTTCAATTCCTCAGCACCACATATATAGAAAATGGCCAGAAGTGGCGCTGTGGCTCAAGTGGTAGCGTGCTAGCCTTGAGCAAAAAGAAGCCAGGGACAGTGCTCAGGCCCTGAGTTCAAGGCCCAGGAATGGCAAAAAAAAAAAAAAATGAAAAGAGTTGTTTTTTCTTTTTTCTTATTTTTGTTTTCCTTCCTTTTTTGTTCTGCATGTTCATTTATGTGTCTTTGGGAAGGTAGGGGGACACGGAAATGGAGGGACACAGGGCGAATGAGGACCGGGATGATACTCACTGGACGCCATGCTGAAAATGAAGGATACAATTTGTGGGTGGGATGGGAAGAAAAACCTGGGAGAGCGAGAGGGAAGGAAGGGGCCACATTGTCCATTCTACTCCTTACCTGACTTCCGTAGCGGTAACCCCTCCACATCCCCTCTATAACAATTATTTAAAATTAAAAAAGAAAACGAAAGTAAATCCCATGTTATCCTTCTCCCATAATTGTGAATCAAATTGTATTTAATAACAGCAGGAAGTACCCAGCACAGAAGTGTTGGTGGATGGCTGACCCGCAGGTGCGGGGTGGATCTCGGACGCTGAGCAGCCACGAGGTCTCAGAGCTGACCACCTTCCCTACGTCGCTGCTGGGTGCATGGTCGCCCTGTGTTCACGGTCACCTCTGAGGGCTCACTGTTGTGCTTTGTTTTGAGACACTGCCAGTTTAGTGTTTTAACATTGTGAATCTCTTGACCGTGTTTTCTAAGAGCTTCCATCGTGGCAATGAAAATGTTAACAAGACCAATGTCAAAATGACCCAGACATCATTGAAAACAAAGACTAAGTGATTATGTTGCTTTAATAACAAAAGGAAGGGCTCACAGACATGAAGTGGAAACTATCCAACGCAGTTCACACTGCACACTCTGTAGGAAAGAGCCGAGGGTCGGCGAGTGAAAGGGGCCGATGCGTGCACGCGTGGAGACCGAATCGCATGAGGTTAACACTTAGGGTTTCTGGGTTTCCTACTACAATAGAAAAGAAAGTATTCCTTTAAAACTTCAGGTAGTTTAGAGAAGTATTACTGAGCAAGAAAACAGAAAAACAAAATAAAATTATTCTGTATCATAGGGCAGAAAGAATTATAACACTGTTGCTTTTTTTTTTTGCCAGTCCTGGGCCTTGGACTCAGGGCCTGAGCACTGTCCCTGGCTTCTTCCTGCTCAAGGCTAGCACTCTGCCACTTGAGCCACAGCGCCGCTTCTGGCCGTTTTCTGTATATGTGGTGCTGGGGAATCGAACCTAGGGCCTCGTGTATCCGAGGCAGGCACTCTTGCCACTAGGCTATATCCCCAGCCCACACTGTTGCTTTTTTAAAAATTAAAGATAATATCCAGCTTACTTAGTACTGTTGTATTTACATTCCTCTTAAAAGCCTTGCATTTATGTACCTCATTTATGTATCTCAAGCATTTACATTCTTGGGGCCAGGAATGTGGCTTCGTGGTAGAGTGCTTGCCTAGCATGCATGAAGCCCTGGGTTCGATTCCTCAGTACCACATACACAGAAAAAGCCAAAAGGGGCACAGTGGCTCAAGTGGTAGAGTGCTAGCCTTGAGCAAAAGAAGCCGGGGACAGTGCCCAGGCCCCAGGATTGACAAAAAAAAAAGGAATATAGATTCTTGTTGCAAGGCAACGGGCCATGTCTCTAATCCTAGCTACTCAGGAGTCTGAGATCTGAGGACTGTGCTTCAAAGACAGCCTGAACAGGAAAGTCCATGAGACCCTTACACACACACACACACACACACACACACACACACACACACACACGTTATCACTATATAGTATATAAATCTCTCTATATATAAATTACTATGTATATTGATATTCTGTATGTGTCATTATGAATATATATATTCTTCCCTAGGTCCTTAGACTCGAGCTCACGGGGGCACAGATTCCTGGGGAGTGTTTCTTCTTCTTCTCGTCTTCGTCAGCGCCCTTCACTGTGGAACCACAGCCATGGATTATAGCATCTTCCCCGGCAGTAGGAGGCCGGACTGCTTGCCCATGTCCTTGCCATGTTTGTTGTTAGTGACTACTGTTCAGGGTTTTTCTTTAGATCTAGCATGCGGCCAGTAATTTTAATCCATCAGAACAGAAGAGATTTGGTTTTGATTTGTTTGGTCATTCGTTTATTTTGCTTGTTTTGATTTATTTTTCTCATATACCGCCACTTCACTGGTAAATCCTGTCTGTCTGTCTGTCTGTGTGCATGACAACGCAGTGGGCAGGAACTCAGGGCCTGGGCACTGCCCCTGAGCTTTTATGCTCAAGGCTTAAAGGTGCTCTACCTCTTGAGACTGGAGCTAAGAGCCTCGTGGGCGTTCCTGCCTGGCTGGCTTCTGGCCCTCAGAGCTCAGCTCCTGAGCAGCTAAGACTTCAGGTGCTCCCCGTCGGCACTCAGCTGCACTGAGAAATTCTTACTGAATTAGACTCCCCGCCCCCCCCCCCCCAAAGCATTCTGACTGTCGCTGGACACTGGGAAACTCTGTCTTGGGCAGTGCTGGAGAACAAGTTTAGGACCTTGTGCTTTCCTTGAGACAAGGCGAGCCCAGTCCCCAGCCCCGAATTCCATGGCTCCAAAGACTTCAAAATAGATTTAACAGCCTTGAAGACCTTACTTCCAAACAAGTTAATATTATAAAAAACACTGCCTATCAAAACTTAAAAACCCCACCAGAGTGGTGGTTCTCAGTCTTTGCTGCCACTGATTTTAAAATACTTGTTGAAAAATTACAACGTATAGGTCTCAAATAAGAGATTAAAATGTTTTATTAGTATAGATTAGTTGTACCAAGTAATGGGTTTCATTATGACATGAAATGCTCGAGTTCGGATCCCCCGAGAGACCACCAGAGACCAAGACCAATGCAAGCAGCAGAAAGGGCGTTTATTTCGGGCTAGCTCGTCCTCCGCGCTCAGCGGCCCTGAGCCTCGGGCTTCTAGCTGATTTATACTTTTCGGGGCAGGCAGGGACTTAGCATACATCACAGCATCTTTTTAGCAAATCATTACACACCGCGGGGAAATTATAAAATAATTCTGAGGCGTGTTTGGCGCATTTGGTGGCGGGAAGGAATCTGGAAAGGGTCACTGCTCAGATCAAGGGACCGGCGCATCTAAAATTGATTGGTTAGGAAGTCTAGGGGTCTCTTGGTTCCATATCTTGACTCGCATCTATGTTTGCCGGCATCTGGTTTTTTCCTAACTACCAGTCACCTTAGGATTAAGGCGACCTGACGGCATTCCGGAACGTTCCCCCGAGGTGGGGTAGTTCTCGGAACGTTTCATTGCTGTTCTCGAAACTGCAGACTCGGCCGGAGGCTCTTTCTGGAAGGGTTTCTATGGTCTTTGTCACCCAGCTGTGGGAACCGTATTATTTGCTTCTAGGGAAAAGGGGGGGGGGGGGCGAGGGGACAGCAAGCAGCAGGCAGGTTCACAGAAGCAGAATGTGCGGTTAATATCAGTCAATGCAGCTTCACTCCTTCAGACATCCTCATACATGTTCATAATGTCACGTGATCCCCCCTTTTCCCCATTACCCTATCCTCTGTTGTCACCCCCTTACTCCTCTTCTGTGTCTCCTACTCTTCACAACTAGTCCTCATAGTTTCCTCTCTCTCTCTCTCTCTCTCTCTCTCTCTCTCTCTCTCTCTCTCTCTCTCTCTCTGTTGTGTATGTCTTGAACTCGGGCCATTATGTTCTCACTTGGCTCTATCCAGAAAGAGGCCCCAAAGGGTCGTCCCCCCTAGTTGTTTCCGACGGCACGATGCAGGTGCTGACCCCCACACAGTCAGGATCAGCTGAGATGTCATCATGAGTGTCGTGATCATGTTGTTCAGCAGAGACGGGGATCCCGTGGCAGATTCCCCCACGGCAGCTCGAGGGTCATCGCCAGTGACGCGATGGCCCTGGGAAGAACACCCCGCCCGCACCCTCACACCCACCTGGCGCCGACCGCCCAGGCCTGGGCACCGTGGGCTCACCCGCTCACCCGCTCACCCGCTCGCCCCGGCCGCCCGTGGGCCGCCGCCTGGTGGCGCGTGGGACACTTTCTGTTTTTAAAGACTTCCTTTATTGCCATTCTAGACGTGACGAACAGTGGGCTACACGTCCACGCGCCAGGCACTGGGTGCGGTTCCTTCCGTACACAGTCACCCGCCCCCCTCCCCCCACCTCCACGCGGGCTGCACCGTTCCCCCCGGGGCACGCCACCCTGCACTTTCCACCCCTTCTTCCTCGGGGTGGCCGCCCCGCCGCCCTCCACAGACGTGCGTGCGAACACCCCGATGCACGGCGGAGAACAGAAATCAGAACAAGAAAGACAAAGTGGGGAGAAGGCCCCCACTTGCCTGTCCCTGGAGCCCATCGGGAACAGCGCCTTGTTCCATCAACGCGTCGCCCGGTGGTGGTGTCGGGAGGACAGGCCGCTGACAGAGCCGGGGGGCGGTGACGAGAGTGACATCCAGGAGAGCTGGTTAAGAGGATGGCAGCCTCCACGGGGGCCACGCTGGGGCAGTGCCCACTGCGGCAGTGCTGGTGGAGCGAGGCCGGTGGCCAGTGCCGCCCGGGCAGCTTCTCCCCACCGCAGCCCGCGCTGCCCGTCTGTAGCAAGCGGCCCCTGTCTGGGGGTGGGGCGGGGTGGGCATCCGGCCTCCAGTCAATCCGGGGACAAATGCCTGATGGGGTGAGGGCAATCGCCCCTCGAGGGGCATCTGTGTCCACTGCTTTTCAGAGTTCCCCAGGGATGCAAGCTGTTGCCCACCATGGTCATCTACTTGATGGAAAGCTGGTGAACGGCGTTGCTGCCCCGTCTCACTTTCCGCCGCCCTCCCGGGGCCTCAGTTTAGGGTCCCAAGCTAGAAAAGCACATCATTGACAAAACCCCAGCAAGTGCCACGCCAGAAAGCCTCAGCAATTCCAACAGATTGAAGTCACATAAAAGATGCTGCCAAGCTGCTTTCAATTGGACGAGGTAACCAGGAAAATTCCCGTATGCGACGAAATAAAGAAATCTAATTCTAAACTTCAAAACCATCTGATATCAATGAAGAAATAAAAATATAAAGCCCTGTTTCATGAAAAATGTAATACATAGATCAGAAAAGAAGGAAGACTGAAAAACAATAAGGCAAATATTCAGTTTAATGAAGCAAAGAAGAGAACACTAAAATCAGAAGAAGAAGAAAGCCTGTTATGATGGTAGATGCCTTCCACCCCTGCACCAGGCCAAGAGGATGGTGCGCAAAAGAGCGGGGAGCGGCGCTGTGGCTCAAGTGGTAGAGTGCTCACCTGAAGCAAAAGAAGCTTAGGGAAAGCGCCCAGGCCCAGAGTTCAAGCCCCAGCACTGACACCAAATAAATAAATAAACCCTACAGCAAAACTAAGATGACAATTCCTGCTTTGGAATATCAGAAGAGTAAATTTACCACACACCAGTGGCTCACACTTGCACTTTAAGAGGCTGAGATCTGGGGGTGTAGTTCAAAAGCTAGCCTGGGCAGGAGAATCCACAAGACTGCTGTCTACAGTTAACCAAAAATCCAGTAGCTCAAATGGTAGTAGGCTAGCCTTGGCCAAAATCGTCAAGCAAGAGCACAGGCCCTGGGTTCAAGCCCCAATTCTCATTCTCTCTCTCTCTCCCTCACATACACACAAATTCAGTAAACTTTAATGTGAATATTATGAATTATTTAAATTTGTGGCTATTCTAAACCATCAGTAATATGAAAAACTCTTAAGAAAAGCACAACTTACCAAAACAGACACGAATAGAAAACCTATGCATTTGTTGTGTTAGTTTACACGTGGGCATAAATTCTCTGCAGCCCAATGCCAGCCAGCAGTGCTCTCCACCCTGGCAATGTGTGGCTCGCGGCTGCTTGCACCAGTAGAATGTGGGAAAAGTGATCTTCCAGGTTTCCATTTTCACTCTTGGGCCACAGAAACCACCTTTGATAAGGAGGCCATTCTAGCTTATTGAAAGAGAGGCCAGAAAGAGTTGTTCTCAGATGTAGGCTGGATCACCGTTTTGTCTTTTCCTTTCACACTTCTATTTGCATTCAAGCTCAGTCAAGCAAACATCCTCCCCAATCAGAGGGCTTTACTGCCTAACCCAGGAAAACAAGCAGGTAGGAGAAAGGCAGGGAAGCAAGGCAGCCCTTTGTACACCACCGAGAGTGACCACAGCGCTCTCCTGTCTCAACCACATAGCCTCTGTCTGGCTTAACTTAACTGGCTTCTAGACCAACAGACCACTGCTTTTGTCTTAGAGACTAATCCCTAGGAAAGGCTCTCAAGAACCAGGATCATTTTTTTCCAAGCAGAACACGTTTAGAGGTGTTTTCTCTTCCCCTTTGTTACATTAATTTGGTTGTACTAAGGTTTGAACTCAGAATTTGCTGAGTTTGCTAAGCTAGAGCTCTACCACGTGAGCCAGACTCCCCAGCTCAAGTCTTAGATTTTTTTTTTTTTTGGCCAGTCCTGGGCCTTGGATTCAGGGCCTGAGCACTGTCCCTGGCTTCTTCCCGCTCAAGGCTAGCACTCTGCCACTTGAGCCACAGCGCCGCTTCTGGCCGTTTTCTGTATATGTGGTGCTGGGGAATCGAACCTAGGGCCTCGTGTATCCGAAGCAGGCACTCTTGCCACTAGGCTATATCCCCAGTCCAAGTCTTAGATTTTTAAATGGCTCCTCATGTAATTTCTAGAGGTCTGGAGTCACCTAAAAGGGCTAAGGAATTTCTGAAATAAAGGGGTCTATTGAATCACTAGCAATAGTAGTGGGAAAAAGAAAGCATCAGGTACTGGGACAAAGCTCCTGCAAAGACCAGCAACACGACTAAGCAGCAGTTAGGAAATGTCAGAGTTAGAAGTTGTTGTGTTTGGGAAGGAAAGCACTGTCGCTCGTGTTGCTATACAGTTAGAAAGCATGGGGGAATAGGGCAGTCCATAAAGAGAATTGTTGGCTGGTGTTGAAAAAAATCTAAAAAGTCGGCTGGGAATGTGGCTTAGTGGTAGAGCGCTTGCCTGGCATGCATGAAGCCTTGGTTTCAATTCCTTAGCACCACATAAACAGAAAAAGCCGGAAGTGGCGCTGTGGCTCAAGTGGCAGAGTGCTAGCCTTGAGCAAAAAGAAGCCTGGGACAGTGCTCAGGCGCTGAGTCCAAGGCCCAGAACTGGCCAAAAAATAAAATAAAAAATGAAGGTGTCTCATAGACTTCCTTGCCAGGCTAGCTTTGAACCACCATCCTCAGATCTCAGCCTCCTGTGTAGTCAGGATTACAGGTGTGAGCCACCAGCACTTGGTGACACTGTGGACTCTTTTTATCTGCATATTCAACTCATTGTTCTGGGGTCTCTCCTACATAGTTTTCTGTGTTCTGCACTGTCACCTGTACCCAGTGAGCTAGGTCTGAAAAAACCTGTGGTTCTTAGGAGAAAGATTAAGGCAGAACTGGTCAGCTGCCATTGGCATCTCTCCTGTATGCTAAAGGCCACTTGTCTGATCCTAAAACTAATTTAGCCCTCTTCTGCTGCTGGTAGCACTCGGGCCCAAACTGGCCAGAAATGGCAGAAGGCCAGTGACCAGGGCAAGTGTTCCAGTAACAGATGTGCAATTGGTGGATAAGCACCCCAATTTCTTTGTCCCTAAGCAGTGAGAATTCTATGCAGTGTCCCAGAGGTCCCCAGTGGAACTGAGCCCATTTCTCCTAAAAGGAACTTGATAATGCACTTGCCATTGGCTGTCTTCTGTCTCCTTTGGGAATACTTCTGGGTTCAAATTACAGATTATCTGCAACCCAATTGTCAGAATTGGTTTTCTGAGGGGATGAAAACCTAGACAGTACAGTACAGTGTGTGTGTGTGCTGAGGCTTGAACTTGTGGGCTAATGCTCTTGCCCAGTTTTCTGGCTCAAGGCTGGCACTCTACCACCTGACCCACACCACCAATTGTGGATTTTTGCTGGCTGATTGGATGGGTCTCTTGGATCTGTTTGCTCAGGCTGGCTCCTGATTAGCTAGGATTACAGCTGTGGGCTTCTAAGCCACATCCTTCCATGCAGTTGTTTTCGATAGGGCCAGTATCTTCTTCTCCATCAGCCACAAGTCATGTTTCTATTGGTCAAATGGCTTTGAATTGAGCAAGGCTATTTAGTATCACATCCTCTGCAAGGAAACTCCATACAGATTTGGAAGGGTAAACTGAGAAAGGGCCTTTTCCATCTACAACAGGAGCAAGGAAAGACCCTTTGGAAGTGTTGATGAGGAAGTCTGTTGTGGAGGCTCAAACCTGTAACCCCAGCTTCTTGAGAGGCAGAGACTGGGGGATCACAGTTTGAGACCAGCCCAGGCATACGCGTTCATGAGACTCCATCTGAACCAATGGCTGGAGGATGGCATGCTTGTTATGGGGGAAACACAAATGGCTGGATGTGGGAGTGAGCCTATCCACAGCAACACAGGGAAACACAAGGAGGCTCACAGCCCAGGCAGGACTGTACCCTGAAAATAACCACAGAGAGGGGATGGAGGCATGGCTCGTTGGCGGAGTGCCTGTCTAGCATGACATAAGGCCTTGAGTTCATGTCCAGGACTACCAAAAGAAAAAGAAAACAGGGAGGAGGGTAATTTTAATTTGTGACCAGGTGAACAGCTATAACATCAGGCTCCTCCTGGACCGTTCCTTGGCAGGCCAGGTGAAACTGTTAGTGGATGGATGAGCAGGGTTTCTGCCCAATCTGCTTTCCTCGTGCCCCTCAGGTGCTAAAGGCAGAAGTCAAAGCCCAGTGGTCTTTATTTATTGGGACTCCTGCTGTCCAGGGAAGCCAGGCACACCCCCAGGGATTCCACATGGCCACCTTGCAGAGGGTGGGGGCATCACGGAGCAGTCCGCTGTTGAGTTTCTCTGAAGTCAAGCACCCTTCAAGAGGCAGGGAGCGGCTGAGCCTGTGGAGAAAGCACAACGGTATCTGCTGGAGCCTCTTCTGTGCGTGGCCTTGAGACGGCTGCGGGAGGGTGCTGGCCTTGCACAGTCCCGTCTGGAGGGAAAGGGTATCTGGCAATGGCCTTGGGGAACAGGAGAGCAACATGCAGTTTACTGAACGAGCCCCACTGGTGCCCACATTGCTCCAGGCGCTGGGGAGCCAGCCGGCGGAAGCAGGAAAGACACAGACTTCAGGATGTTTACGGGAGCCAGAACAGAGACCAGAGCAACCCAGAGAGAGAGGTGGGGTCGGAGATGCTGGGGATCCAGGCTGTGCTGAATTTGAGAGCTGGATTGGCAGAACCGACAGCTGTGGAGACATTTCTAAGTAGAAGTAGAATGCCAGACTCACTCTAATCATTCTGGCACAATCAGAGAAAGGACTAACAAGGATCAGACAGAACACGGAGGCCCAAGAAAAGGCTAGTCTACTGGTATGAGGAAATAGGGTTGCCGGGGCAGAGAGGGCCCCATGAAAAGATGTTCCAGGGAGCTGGCTAAAGACGTTAAGTTTCTTTTAGAGATGATGGTCCATAGGGAAAGGTAGGAAATACCTAAAGGACCATTTATCACTTTTTTCCACTACTGCATTCCAAGAAGACAATAAGTAACAGCCTCATCCAGAAAATTTTAATTCTCTCAGATCGGCTGCCTGCTTGTGCATTAAAAAAGGTGGAAGATGTCAGCTTGGGGAAGAACACGGGACACCCGGTAGGACCTGGGATTTCATTTTCAACGTGAATGAAAAGCCACTGGAGTAATGTGGCTAGATTACACACCCCTGTGTGGGGGTAAGAGAGGAGAGATTTACATAAAGTAGGGAGGATAAAAGGGCAGATAGTCTCTGCCGAGGAAGGTTGGTTAAGGCAGGAGCGGGGAGGTAGGGGAGAAGTGACCATGTTGTGGTTTCTGGATGCAGGGGAAGGCACGTTTGGAGTAGGGGGGGGCTGAGCACTTGAAGGTCTTTACCATGAACAACTAGAAATATGAACGCGGTTATGAGGGGATAAACTGTGGCTGATGATCTGGCCAGCCTCCTTTTACCTCTACAGTTGTGGGGGAAGGTGGCGGCTGCACCTGCTCCGCACACTGCAGGAAGCGCTGTATATGTTCAGCACAATTACCAACCGCGGCTTCATTCTGCCGAAGACACTCTTCAAAGGCCTCGAAAGGCTTAGCGCAGGCCTGGCGGATCTGCCGGATGATGGGGCTGTGGGAACAGGGCGTTTCAGACCCCAGGACCCTCTCTGATCGCACGGTCCAGCCCCTTCCCCTGAACTTGACCATACTCACTGGGAAGACGTGCACCGAGCCATGCTCATCTTAAGGTGGTGACAGTCCCTCTGCCATGACTCTGGCTTGGCTGCCACACATTGGCCATACTGATCGAGCTCGCGGCCGCAGTAACGAGCGGTGACCTCCAGGGCTGCCTGCCTACGGGACGGGACAGGACAGGCTGGGGATAACTTCAGACAGCAGGCAGGCAGAGAAAGGTTCTGATGTCCTGGGCGGATCTAGGGACCTTGGGAATCCTTGGGGCAGGGCACTAGGTCTGGTTATTCCCAGGCGAACTTCGTGATGTTTGGGGGACCCGAGAGGAGGAGGGTCTGTGGACCCCTCTGCAGGTTACTCGGCCGGGGAGTCTGAGGTGGGAGGGAAACGCAAGGGCCCTGGAGGGGAGAGCGTGGGCTCTGGGATGGGTTCGGTGGCTCCGGGAAGCGACGTGGGGGTCGCAGAAGCACGGTGTGGAGGCGGTGGACGGCGCCAGCCTCTGCGGGAGATGCCCAGCGCCTTCCCGGGGAGGTCGTGAGGTGTGGGGGACCCGGAGCGAGGGCGCCCGGGGCTAGGAACCAATCTGTGAGTCACGGCTCGGCGGCCCCGGGTCCGGAGCCCGGAGCTCCACCACGCGCAACCAGACAAACGGCGTCGGGAGCCGGCGGGCGGCAGCCGTCCCGCAGCCCGGAGGGGCGGGAGCCGCGCGCGGGGAGGCCAGGCCCGCCGGGCCCGCGTCCCGGGCGCCGGGGAACGGAGGGGCCGCGGCCGCACGGCCGCACACCGGGGCGCGCGCCCCGCTACTCACATCTCCAGGCCCGGCGCCGGCGAGCGGTCCGTCAGTCCGCGGGGAACGGCCCGCCCCTTCCGGCCGTCATGGCGGCGCCCAGCCCGCTCCGCCCCGCCGCGCCTTTCCGGTCGCAGAGCAGACCGGCAGCACCTTCCACGGGGGATCAACGCGTCGTGGCGGCGCCCAGTGAGCGCACTTCCGGCCACGCCTTCCGCCCTGCGCGGCGAGGCCCCGGAAGTGCTGCGTGCGCTGGCTTCCGCCCTGCGCGGCGAGGCCCCGGGCGCCGGAAGTGCTGCGTGCGCTGGCTTCCGCCCTGCGCGACGAGGCCCCGGGCGCCGGAAGTGCTGTGTGCGCTGGCTTCCGCCCTGCGCGGCGAGGCCCCGGGCGCCGGAAGTGCTGCGTGCGCTGGGTTCCGCTGCCGGGACGGTGGCCGTGCGGGGCGGCGGCGGGCGGCTGCGCGGCCGGGGACCGGGGACCCGGGCCCGCCCCCGCCCCGGCTCCCCTGCTCTGCTCCCCCCGCACCGCCCCCCCCACGCGGGAAAGCTTCCCCACCGAGCACTGTCAGCCGCACCCACTCGCTCGCTGGCGTCTGCGGGGGGGAGCAGTCCCTCACGGCGGGGAGGGCTCGAGCTAGGCCGGGCCGGGCCGGGGGCCCTGGCCAGCCTCGCGCGCCCGCCCGCCCGCAGGACGCGCTCAAGCTGCTCCCACCGGGGCGGACACGCCGCCGCCGCCTCCTCCTCCTCGGTGTGAACGCGCGTGCTCAGCCAGCTCCCACGCGAGCAGCTCGTGGTGGTTTCCGTCGTAAACCCCTGTAACTTGGGATCGTGGCTATAAACTCGAGCCTTTCGTAACATCTGTGTTTCTCGGTGGTCTTGGGGGGAGGGGAGAAGGACGACAACAGTCCATAATACCCTTACTGTCAGTTGTGAATTAGCCACCTTCACGTTTTCATTAAAAAAAAAACAACCACCTGGAACGCACCTGGGGCGGGGGGGGGGGGGGGGGGGAATGGCTCCAGACTTGTTAAAGGAAATACACATGGAATTTGTTTTCTTAACAAACATTCCAACCGAAGACTTTAGTACTTACACCGGAGACTCGGAAACCTTCGATTCTTATCTGTTTTTCATTTAAAGTATGCAAACCCTTGAAAAATTAGTAACCAAGTAATAGTATCCTCACTGAAATAGTTATATTTTATTATTTCGTGTGCACACACGTAGGCTGGCCCTAGGGCTTGAACTCAGGGCCTGGGTTCTTTGCTTGAGCTTTTTTTGCTCTATACCTGAGCAACACCTCCACTTCTGGCTTTCGCTTAAGTTTATGGGAGACAAGAGTCTCATGGGCTTCGCTGCCTGAGCTGGCTTCAAATTGTGACCATGAGATCTCGGCCTCCTGAGTAGCTAGGGTTCCCGGTGTGAGGAACCATCAAGTGGCTTTTTCAGATCTCCTAATCAAGCTACATGACATCCAGTTTCACTTTGATGTTCATTGCTGCCAGTTCAGCTACAAAATACCGGAAAACGTAAGGCACAGAAACAGTGTCAATGGTGTCGCTGCGATTACACAGCGTGCAGTTGTACTTCCGGTTCCGCATGGCAGACCAAGAAGGGGGTGGCTTCTCCAGCAGTGGAGAGAGCAGACTGCCGCACTTGACACACACGTGAGCGACTGAGCGGTCAGAGCAGTTGAAGAGGCGGTCGTGAAGAAGAAAAGATGTTCCATGAGCCAAGAGAGCATCCCGCTCCATCTCCCCAAAACGGATTCCGCCCTGGACATTTCTTCCCCCGACTGGCTGGTTGGTGACTTTGTCCCTGGCTCCAGTTGTCCGAACTTGAAATTTGTCAGATACCATGTGGCGCAAGCGTTGGTAATAAACTACACCTATGAAAATGTCTGCTTCCAGTTCTGCCCCACTGATGCCACTGTACAACCTCTCAGTGCCGTGGTAGTTGTAACCGGCCGCCTTCAGCATCTCACCGAAGCACTGGAGGGCCGGGTTCTCCTCCGAGAAGGTGAAGGGAGTGGCGTCATGGCAGAGCCCATGCAGAGCGGCAGACTTGCCGGCCATACTCTCGATGAGCATGCCGATGGTCATGCGCGACGGGAAACCGTGAGGGTTGAAGAGAATGTCGGGCACCATCCCACTCTCAGTGAAAGGCATGTCCTCAGCGGGCCACAGTCTGCTCAAAATGCCCTTCTGCC
The DNA here is from genome assembly GCF_023159225.1 of Perognathus longimembris pacificus. Taxonomy (NCBI): domain Eukaryota; kingdom Metazoa; phylum Chordata; class Mammalia; order Rodentia; family Heteromyidae; genus Perognathus; species Perognathus longimembris. The sequence goes on along the minus strand of NC_063168.1, from coordinate 3,159,488 downwards.
CGTGACGACTGGCAAACTTATCTCCGATCGTCGGGTTCCGGGGGACCCGCATGGTAATGCAGATGCACTTGAACTTCCCGTTCCCCGAGTCGTTGCTGCACACCTTGATGTTATCCACTACGCAATTCTCTTTACTCCTAGGGAGAAACAAAAACAAACGTGCAGCGATTATGCTACTGGCTTAAAACTGCTGTGTCTTCAGTTTCATTAGTATAATTAGGGCTCAAAAAGGGTATTCATAAAACTTATTCTCAGTTCTGCCCACCAACAGGAATAGAGTTGATACCCCCTCTAAACCAAAAGTCCTACCGATTATTTGTCTGAAATATTACCAAAAGCAAAGATGAAACTTTGTTATAAAAGCCTACTAAGATCATTTTCATTATCTCATGTTGTAAAAGCCCCCCCCCCCAAAAAATTACTTTCACCCACTGGTAGCTCACACCTGCAATCCTAGCTATTCAGGAGGCTGCGATCTGAGGATTGTGGTTCAAACCTATTAACTTCAAAAACAAAAAGCAGGAAGTGGTGCTGTGGCTCAAGTGAGAGAGTGCTAGCCTTGAGCAAAAAGGCTCAGACATAGCACCCCGACTGAGTTCAAGCCCCAGGACTGCACAAAAAACAAGTAAATTTTAATGAGGCATAATGAACCTAGTATTTTTTTTCCCTAGGAAATAACTACTGCGGCTGGGAATGTGGCTTAGTGGCAGAGTGCTTGCCTAGCATACATGAAGCTCGGGATTCAATTCCTCAGCACCATATATAGAGAAAAAAAGCCAGATGTGGTGGCTCAAGTGGTAGTGCTAGCCTTGAGCAAAAAGAAGGCAGGAACAGTGCTCAGGCCCTGAGTTCAAGCCCTAGGACTGGCAAAAAAAAAAAAAAAAGAAACCCTTATCACTATGAGATCAGAGAGTTCCAGTAAGTCCCACATATCAGACTGACCAGAAAAGCAGATGGAACGTTAGACCATTTAAGCAATCCAGTTTAGCTCTGATTGGAGCCTAAATGCCATGATTCGAATGTCTGTGTCCCTCCAAAGCTCATGGGAAACCTAATCCCCACTGTGGTGGTAGAGTCAAAGCTTTATCTGGTAACCAAATCACAAGGACAGGACCCTCAGCAGCACAGTGACCAGAGGAGAAAGGCTTGAGGAGACCTCCACTCAGCTGTGTCCTTCCACCATCTACCATGTGAGGCAGTGCCCCCAAGAGGAGGAAGTCCTCATCGGGCAACCAACCCACCAGGGCCTTGATCCTGGGCTTCCCAGCCTCCAGATCTGCGAGAAATAACTTTGTTTTCTATTACTCAGTCTTAATTCTGTGATGGTAACAGGCTTAGAAAACAATTGAATTACTACCTGTATTTTTTTCAAAACTTCTGTGGTTAAAAGATAATGAAGCTGGGTGCTGGTGACTCAGGCTTGTAATCCTAACTACTCAGGAGGCTGCAGGAAAGTCTGTGAGACTCTTTTTTTCAATTAACCATCAAAAAGCCAAAAATGCAACTATGGCCCAAGCATGCGTGCGCATGCACGCGCACACACACACACGATACCTTTGTTTTTTGTTTTTTTTTTTTTTTTTTTGCCAGTCCTGGGCCTTGGACTCAGGGCCTGAGCACTGTCCCTGGCTTCTTCCCGCTCAAGGCTAGCACTCTGCCACTTGAGCCACAGCGCCGCTTCTGGCCGTTTTCTGTATATGTGGTGCTGGGGAATCGAACCTAGGGCCTCGTGTATCCGAGGCAGGCACTCTTGCCACTAGGCTATACCCCAGCCCAACGATACCTTTACACTAAGAAATAGCACAGAACTGGGCATGGTGACTCAAGCCTATAATCGTACCTACTTGGGAGACAAGAAACTGGGGAATCACACTGGAGGCCAGTCACGAAGCCCCATGTCCGTCAATGGCTGGGTAGGATGGGGCACACGTCATTCCAGGAGCATGTGGAAGTACCAGTGGGGAGATCTCAATCCTACTGGCCCCGGCACAGTCGATAAAAAAGGACTGGTGGAGTGGCTCAAGAAGTAGAGTGCCTGCTTAGCAAGCAGCAGGAGCTTAGTTCAAACTCCAGGGCCATCAAGAAACTAGATCCCAACACAGACCTCCAAACTTACTTATAGTAAACCACGAAGCTCTCCCCAGTGTTGAGGTTTAGGTAGCTGTAATAGGGGTCTCCGTGTTGCAGCTTTGCTCCTATGAATGGCAATCCATCGTCGTCCAACTTCTGCACAATCCGTGCGTCACCAGGTTTGACCCCAAACACAAGGCTATCATCTCCTTGTTTGATCTTTTCAGAGAGGTCTATGAACTCTGACTTGTAGACAGTTCCATGCGCAAAACCACGCTCCCAGGAAGCCTTGTTCACAATCTGTGAGAGCAGAGAACAGAAGAGAGTGAGGAGAAACAAACAAGGATCTTAAAAGAAAAAATCAGGCTTCTACTAGAATTTGATTTGATTTAGGAAAAATGGTACTTGATTTTAAAACTCTGTATTTTTCAAATTACCAATACTATTAAAATCTAATAACTAATCACACCTAAGCGTAAAAGATCTGTCCAAGCCCATACTCATTCAACATTTGCTAATAATATGTACTTAAACATGGAAGAGATATGCACACCTATTTAGTGAATCTCCCTCAGTCTACCACTTTCCATTTAGTCCAGGAATTAGTTAATGGAACAACTATGTGCCCAATACACGGTACTTGGGAATACATAAATAAATATGCTTTCAGTGGTCACACACACACCTGGTAAAACTTACCATGGCGTCTTCCATGTCATAGCCAGTGTAAGAAATCACAGCGACGATAGCGTTGGTCCCTATTGGATAGTTATCCATGTCATAATAGTCGTACATGAATGGCCTCACTAAAGGGCTCTGGGGAGTCTGAAGACGGTAGAGTTTATTATCAGATCGGTCTTGGTAAGTGAGAAGTGGAAAGCCCATAGTCTGTTTACCTACAGAGAAAATGAAAAGAAAAAATCTGTACACTTCTGGTGTTTAGTCCTCTACTATAAAGGTGTCACACAAGACCAGAAACAACCAACCCTCATCATAGAAGGTGATCATGCTTACTACAGATCGATACTAACTGTGAAGTATCTGCCTGTATCGGCATGCTCTGACCTTGGAAGCCATGCCACTGACAAGAAGCACAAAATGATCTTTAATGCTATTATGTCTATTTGTGATACCAATTATTTGTGATTCCGAATAATTCGGTATTTATGGGCACAAGAACAGAAACATTGAAGGGATATATAAAGACTATCCGCAAGCTAGAGGATACTTCTGAGAAAGGGAGAAAGATAGCAACTACTCAACTTCTCAAATTACTTCAGTACACATAGAAAAACGTTACAAATGTGTAAATTTTGGGGAGTAGAATACAGGCGTATGGGTCAGTTTCTTTGTATTACTTTACAGAGAGTCATTGCAGAAAAAAACGACTTTAGAAACTAAAACATATATATATATATATGTATATGTATGTACATACATACACCTAATAGAGCTTGAAAAAGTTAGGAAACAGGACTTCAGCAATCGAGGCCTACCATATATACACTTACTCCCTACTTGAACCACTGGGGAGTAGCCAGAAAATGAAAGGAATTTATATATGAACAAAAGGAATTGTCCTGAGCAAACCTGTTTGTTTTTTGGGGGGAGGCGGTTGTTTTGGTTTTTTTTTGCCAGTCCTGGGGCTTGAACTCAGAGCCTGAGCACTGTCCCTGGCTTCTTTGGGCTCAAGGCTAGCACTCTGCCACTTGACCACAGTGCCCTTCTGGCTTTTTCTATCTATGTGGTGCTAAGGAATCGAACCTAGGTTTCATGTATGCAAGGCAAGCACTCTGCCACTAGGCCATATATTCCCAGCCCCTGAACTTGTTTTTATTTTCCAGTTACTTTGTCTTTTCTTTTTTTTTCTTTTGCCTCCTGGTGCAATCAGTGTAACTGAGACACTCACAGCCTTCCTGCTTTGAAGAGCCAAGAAGGAGCTCAGAGCATGACAGCAATGGGAAGTAACTACCAATTTCAAAACCAAGGGAGCTACAATGAGCCTTAAATTCTTCACATAAAGGGAGTCCAAACTTCTGGTGGATTCCAGAACTATGTATGCCTGAGACAGGGCCAACGTGCCCACGGAGACTCAACACCTGCGCTGCTCAGCCTGCCATGCTCAGCTAAGGGAACAATCCATTACAAGTAAACAGCCAGTCCTCTTCAGAAAACCATCATGCAGCCTGTGGTTTTAAGAACATATTCACAATGCCCACGATACAGTATCACTGGCCACACGAAACAGTAACACATGATCTAAACGCAAGGAAAAATCCGAGCCAGGTATGGGAGCTGACACCTGTAATTCTAGCTACCAGGGAGGAGAGAAAGAGGATCATGGTTTGAGGTGAGCTGAGGAGACCCCATCTCAATACGCTGAAGGTGGGAGCAGGTGCCGGCCACCCCAGCTACACAGAAAGCATCATTAGGAAGCTCAAAGTCCAGGCTGGACTGACCTAAGCAGGCATCCTAGCTGAAAAGTAACGGAAACAAAAAGGGCTGCAGGCCTGGCCCAAGCGGAAGTGTGCCTGATTGGTCAACTGGAGGCCCGAGTTCAAACCCTGATGTGCACTTGTTTTTAATTTCAACAAAGGATGAACAGATGCAGTATGATACTCACTAGATACTATGTTGAAAATGAGCTAGACAACTTGGGGGTGGGGATGGGAGGGAAAAACTGGGAGAGAAGGGCAGGGGGCAGGACACTGTTCAGAAAGAAATGTACTTATTACCTGACTTATGTAACTGTAACCCCTCTATGCATCACCTTTATAATGACAATTTAAAAAAAGAAAAACTCAATTGCAGCCAGGTACCAGTGCCTGATACCTTTAGTCATAGTTGCTTGGGAGGCTAAGATAGGGAGGATTGTGGTTCAAGGCCAGCTCAAGTACCAGAGTTCCTCAGACCCTGTTCTTACTGGAAGTTGGGCATGGTGTCTTATGCTTGTCACTTTCTCTCTGATGGGAAGCATAAAACAGAAATAAAATGAGAAGAGATGGAAGGGAGGGACAGGGAGGGAGGGAATGAAAATACTCAATAGCTTATGGGACACTATCAAATGGCTTACCATAAGTGATATCGGAAGAAAAAGAAAAGGCAGAAATAAGTTTCAGGAATAATGGCAGAGAACTCTCCAGTTGATCAACTTGCCTTTCTTACAGATTCCTCTGACAGGGACAAACACAAAGAAGATCACATCTGCATGTATCATAGTCAATCTCCAAACAAACAAACACCAGAGGGAAAATGACACACGGTACACAAGGAAACCTAATATAACCACTGCCTTCTAACTGGAAATGACAGGTCAAGAAGAGACAACACAGCAACTTTATAGTGCAGAGAACGGGAGCTGTCAATCAGATCTTCACAGCAGAGGCTGTGAAGATTTCAGAAAAATGGAAAGCAAAGGAGTTTAGTCAACAAGCGGCCTAAGAAAGGCAAGGGGAGCCGAGTGGGGGGGGGGGGTACCTCCACCTGGGAGGCAGAGGCAGAGTTGGAAGCAGGAGTTCGAGGGTAGCCTGAGCTACAAAGTGAGATCCTGTCCCTCTCACACAAAAAATAGTCAAAGTAATTTTTTTCAAATGTAAAGGAATTTGTGCATGGCAAAAACATTAATCTTCAGACAGATACAAGGACACTAAAATGGTAATTATGTGGGTGACCCTAATGGCTGTGTCCTCCAAAAACCCAGCCAACGGGCTCTCAGGGAAACTCAATTTATGTGCCCTCTACAAGGGAAGTGACCTTTTCTGTAAAACTGGCAACATGAGCCAGGTGCCAGGGGCTCACAATGGAAGCCTAGCTCCATTCCTACGTAGGCTGAGATCTGAGGATCACAGTTCAAAGCCAGCTTGGCCACGCAAGTCTGTGAGACACCAAGTTCCAATTAACCATCACAAAGTAGGAAGTAGAGCTGTTTCAAATGGTAGAGCGATAGCCTTGAGCAGAAAAAAAAAAGTCAACTTTAAAAAGCCAAAAACAAGCTGGGCAGTGATTCTACATTAAAAAAGACTAAGACAAGGAAAAAAACACTTCATAAACTGGACTGGTCCGCATTTGGGTAAGAGCTAAACTAGAATATTGGTGTGAAGTGTTGGGATTCTGACAATGACCCTTGGCTGGGCCGTGTAGGCCTCTGCTAAGCGTGCAAGGAGGACCATGGAGAAGCCGGCGTGAGCGGAGGACACACTCACGGCACTCTTTCTCAGCACTACGCTCGCTTTTCTCTAGGTTTGAAAACACTTCGCTTTTGTGTGTTCGCCAGTCCTGTGCCTTGAACTCAGGTTGAGCTTCTTGTGCTCAAGGCTAGTGCTCTACCACGTGAGGCTTTTCCTGTGTATGTGGCACCGAGGAATCGAACCCAGGGCTTCATGTGTGGCAGCAAGCACTCCACCACGGAGCCCCATTCCCAGCCCGGTGTGAAGACACCTGGCCTCCCCATCGCCCCCTTCATCCGCCTCACCCATCTGGCACTGGTACATGTTCCGGGGACTCTGGTTGTGGTCAGAGAAGGGGATGAAGTTGGCTATCACACTCAGCAGGCTGTGGGGGAAGAGCTCCTGGTGCGTGGTAATGCCCGCAAGAACCTCGTCTTCAAAGATCGCAACGTTCATGAAGAGCTGCAGGAGAGGAAGACGGCGCAGTTCAAGGCATGACGTAACCGGACCGCCGCCATCTTAATCTTCCAGTGTCTCACACGTCAGCACTGCAGACTGCACGGACACTCTCCTCACCCAGCACCCCGAGCCCTAAGCAGAGCCGGTGCGAAGCGCAGGGACGCTCCCACCAGAGCCGGCTGCCCCGGGGCGCGGTGGGGGCGGGGGCGGGGAACAGAAACAAGCACCCCGCTTCCCAGGTAGCACAGCGCCCACAGCTTTTCACAGGTGTGAGGATGCAGGTACAGACAGACGGGCGAGTCTCACAGTGTCTGTCTGCAGACGGGGCAGGGCCAGGAGCAAAGGGTTCTGGGGGCTGGGTGGAGTGGGAAGGGTGGCAGTGAGACCTCCAACTCGCCCTCGGGTCCCACGGAGTGAGGCACGGCACGAGCGGTGCTCAGTGCGGTCAGAGCGGGGAGCCGCGACTGGCTTCCTTCCCTTCAGTGCCTTGAAAGACGCGGCCACGCCCCGACAGCCAAGCAGCGCCCGCTCCAGGTACCTGTTCCATGGTTCCGATCAGTTCTTCCCGGCCTAGCTCCAAGTTCTGCACAGGCCGCACCAGTCTGCAAGGGGTGGTGAAGAGAAACAGCCCGGGGTACAGACTCGGCTTTCCTGTCATGGGAATAAGGACCACCTCCATCCAGGGAGGGATCTTTTTCTCTCTTAATACCTGTTTTCAACAAAGAGAACTCAATGAAGAATACACGGTATGCTTCACGCCCCGCCCCCCGCCCCGCCCCCCAAGTCCCCAGAAGGCAGATTCAACGAGGGGACCAAGCAGTATCTTAAGAAATCAAGACAGCAGGTGCCAGTGGCTCACGCCTGTCATCCTAGCTACTCAGGAGGCTGAGATCTGAGTGTGGTTCAAAGCCAGCCCAGGCAGGAAAGTCCATGAGATTCTTATCTCCAATGAGCCACCAGAAAACCAGAAGTGGCCCTGTGGCTCAAGTGGTAGAGCGCTAGTCTTGAGCTGAACAGCTTAGGGACAGTGCCCAGGCCCAGGGTTCAAGCCCCACGACTGACAAAATAAAGAAACTAAATTAGGCCTGTGCTCCAAAACCCTGGGCATCCATGCCCATCTCACCCCACATTCTGAGATGGCACTTGGGGGTCAGCGCAACTCTCAGCCAAGCCGCTACACTGGGGAACAAGAGAGCCAAGTCTACCCCCAGAGTTCACTTGCAATGTATCACAGGAGAAGACTTTTCCACCCAGAAACTAAAGCAATTTCTGGGTGAAGGGAGTTCACTCCAGGTATCCTTGTGGCCACCTCATTAACTAGAAAAAGACTCAGAACTAGGGTTGAGAATGTGGCTTAGCGGTAGAGCGCTTGCCTAGCATGCATGAAGCCCTGGGTTCGATTCCCCAGCACCACATATATAGAAAAAGCCAGAAGTGGCGCGTGGCTCAAGTGGCAGAGTGCTAGCCTTGAGCGGGAAGAAGCCAGGGACAGTGCTCAGGCCCTGAGCCCGAGCCCCAGGACTGGCAAAAAGAAAAAAGGCAAAAAAGACAGACTCAAAACTAAAGGCCAGAGGTACAACCAATCACAAAGACTCCCGATCACCTTAAAATGCCGCAGAGAACCTTCAACGCCAGGGGCAAGGTCCTTATCCACCCATCCCACCAAGACACCATCCAGCAGGACAGGGTAGCACTCGCCGTAGGGCCGGTGGGGGGCTCCATCTACTGGGGTGACTCCTGGCAAAGGGAACACACGGCACGATCACATCAGGTTTCACCCAGCTTTCCAATCCCCTCCAGTGAGTTCAGCAGCCGCGTCACTGGCCCCCGACTGGCGCTCTGTACTGCTGCCCAAGTACGAGGGCTGCTAGGACGCTAGCCGGGGGCGCGGGGAGGCTCTGCGAGGCTCTGCGCCGGGGACCGCCCCACCTTCTGATTTCTGATCCACACAAATGTGTTGGCTGCTTCAGAACAAAATTCAAATTGCAGTCGACCGTGCCTACCGGCTACGTGTGTAACCACACACTGAACACACGGGCACGTCAAGGTCACGAACATGAGTGGCCAGGGCACGCGCTCTGCCTCTGGCCTCGGCTCCCCCATGGTACACAAGTGTCCTCTTGGTTTTTAGAGCGTGTTTACAAGGGCCCTCAAGTGCGATGTCTGGTGTTCCTAGGCACAGGGTAGCTCTAATGTATCTCACAGGGAAAATACGTATGCTAGTTTGTGTGTGTGTTTATAGCTACGGGTGCTGCTGGCCTGGAGTTCAATGTGAGGGCATCCCTAGGCTGGGTGCTCACGAATCCCGCACTGGAGATGACTGCACAGAATGCGAGGACGGAACACTGGGCTGGCGGAGGGAATCAGCTGGTAGGCCATCAGCCGAGCAAGTGGAAGGCCATGAGTGAGGAAAAAAGCCAACCTGAACCAACCCAAACCCAAACCACCCATCCAGAGACCGCAAGAAACAAGAACTGGCTAGGCGTCAGGAAAGAAGCATACTTTCTCACGGACCACAGCTGCTTTCTGGAGAGAGTCAAGTGTGTTCCTGAGTGTCACAGGGTCACCCTAACATGGCCAGGTCTAGTTAAGTCTTTTCTGTCTTCCTCTCTAGCGTCAAGGAAAATAACCTTTCCCATCTGTTCTCCTATAGCAGGATCTGTTTTGTGTCTTCACTTTCGGTGTTTTACCCTTTTATCCTCTCCTAGACTCTGACATTTGTTTACTTATTTTTGCCAGTACTGGGGTTTGAATTCAGGGCATTGGCCTTGATAGGCATGTGTTCTACCACTTGGGCCTTTGCCTGACTGACATTTTTAATCACTGGTAGAAAACAAGATTATTCTTTTCCTTGTAGAGAGTGAATGGACTAAAACTATATTGACTGTTATCTTAATTATTTTGTCTGGGCGCTCCTCTCACAGATGACTCTAACTGCAGAAATGCTTCTTACACAGAAATTTCTTGACCCCAGGCTCGCTGGTTGCTTGAGAACAGCTACCATCCGATCCCTGGGAGCTGCAAGTTTTCTGTACAAGCACGAATCAAACTGGAAACCCCGCACACAGACCCCAGAGACAGAGTTCTGGTTTCCAAGTGACAACTAAAAACCCCCAGGACCAGAATGCTGGCATGGCAAGGGTTTTCTAAGTGACAACCAGAACCCCACCCCCACCCCGCCCCGCCACCAGGACTAGAAAAGGCCGATATCTTCAACTGGAAGGTAAATGGAACCAAGTATCAAGCCTGAGAGGAGAGCTTCTAGCTAAGCGGAGCCAGCAGCTTCGAGGCCAGCTGCAGCAAAGGCTACTAACTTCCCTGATGATAGCAGAGCGCACAGTGAAAAAGCTGGTTCTTAACTCTTCCTGTAGACCAACACTGTCTCCTACTTAGAACTGCAGGGGTCCACCACATGCTGCTAGAGAGACTCCCACAGAGACACAAATTCAAACTGCTAGTCTGCTTCATGTTGTAACATTTTTGTTTTAAGGAAGAGAAGGAAATGCCAACATTTCCTCCTATTTCAGATGAGAAGCCAAGAAAGTAGCCTAACTCCTGCATGGAAGAGTAAGGAAGAATCCTTTCAAGACATCTGGCTGCATGACCAAAAGATGTGTAACTTAATGGCTTGCACGGGTTCCGAGCCGTCGGCCCCAATGCGGTGGCTGAAGGCTGTGAGCACGTACCCAGGCTGCAGAGCAAGGCGGGAATGGACGTTGTGTACACAGACTGGGTGACGACCTCGCATATGGCAGTTAGGTGGTTCATCAGCCCGCAGGGCTCCCCGTCCGGGGTGTGCACAGGACAAAGGAAGCCCCAGGACTCGGGCAGCAGCCTGCGGACGGTGGTGGTCCTCATCTTGGCGAAAGCGGCTCCTCTGTGCACACAGCGGAAATGGGAGAGATAGCGTATGAAGTTCAGCTTGTCAGCCACGACGCACAGGCCAGAATCTTGCAGGAAGCCAAGACCTTAATGAAATAAAAACTCACTCAAAAACAGGCCCAACGTAGAACACAAAACACAAAACGACTTGAGATGCCAAAAGCCCAGACCACTTTACTGAAATGCGCTCTGTACTAGTTCTGATGAGTGCAAATAAACAAAAAATGTGTTTTTAGGGGTGGGAGTGTGGCTTAGTGGTAGAGCGCTTGCCTAGCATGCATGAAGTCCTGGGTTCAATTCCTCAGCACTACATAAATAGAAAAAGCCAGAAGTAGTGCTGTGGCTCAAAGTGGTAGAACTCTAGCAAAAAGAAACCCCAAAAAAACACTCAGGGACAGTTCAGGCCCTGAGTTCAAGCCACAACACTGGCAAAAACTAAAAAAATAAATTCATCTGAGAGAAATCGATGCACATGCACTTGTTAACATGCTAACAAAAAATTCTGCATCAGTAACAACTAAGTTAAAAAAAATAAACAAAACAGGTTTTTGGACCTCAATCACAGAGTCAGATTCCCAATTCATTCTGAAACAAGCTGTTTGGGAAAGGACTTTCACATTTCACAGGCTTCCAAGCAGGGGGGGGGGTCTCCTTTCATAACCCAATGGTCTTTAAGTTTTCTACAAAGTCAGTGGAACATTATTTACATGAGAATTGGATTCCAAGGTATGAGAACAAACACTCTGTCTAAAACCCTTCAAAAGACAGACACTGAACATGAAATTTGTCTTTGCTTTTAAATCCGATACATAAATTACGCGAATAATTTGAAAAACAAAGTAAATGAAAATGAAAGTAAAAGTAAAGAAAAGTAAAATGAAAAACAAAGTAAAATTTAATTTCACCTGTTTTCGAACGCAGATTCCCAGTAGCAAGGAGATATTCAAATGGTCTTGTGAGGTCTGCTCCCATGCTAAAAATCTTCATCAAATTTTCACTGTTTATGGACACGTTGGTTTTCTGAGCCCTTTTATCTAAAGCTATTTTAATAGACACTAACCAAGTTTCCATTTTTTCCTAAAAGAAAAAAATTTAAATTTGAAACAGTATGTCTTAATTGTCACAAATTTCATTCACTCACACATAAAGCCACTAGTTTATACATATGATGTGAAAACACTTCCACCACAAACCTGAAGCAATAGCTCTGTGTGTATATACATACATGTGCGTGAGCGTGTATGCATGTATGTGCACATGTGTCAGTGTTGAGGCTTGCCCTCAGGACCTGGATGCTGTCTCTCAGTTTTTTGCTCAAGACTGCCTCCATACCGCTTGAGCCACTTCGGGCTTTTTGCAGGTCAATTGGAAATAAGAGCCTTTCCTACCTGAACCAGTTTCAAACCCTGATCCTCAGATCTTAGCTTCCCAAGTAGTTAGGATTACAAGCATGAGCACATATATACCACATATATTTTCCAGCAGAAAAAGCCAGAAGTGGCACGAGCCTTGGGCAAAAGAAGCTCAGGGAAAGTGCCCAGGCTCTGAGTTCAAGCCCCACGACTGGAAAAAAAAAAAAAAGTACAAATTCTGGAGCACACCAAGTGTTTCTACCCAAATATGCAGTGCAATAACCAGATCCAGGTAAATAGCATTCTCTTTCTAGCTAACTTGCTAAGACAAGGACCTATTCCCAGAGCACACACTAGAAACAGACCCTCTCCATGTTTCTTCAACCTCTCCTCAACCTCTAGTCCACAAGCAGTGTGTGACAGGACCACAGTCTTGGATGAATATATTTCAGTTTGAGAATTCTTCAGGCCTTCAACAGCAACAAAGTGAGGTTGGGAAATGTGGCTTAGTGGTAGAGTGCTTGCCTGACATGCATGAAGCCCTGGGTTCAATTCCTCAGTACCACATACACAGAAAAAGCTGGAACTGGCACTGTGGCTCAAGTGCTAGGGTGCTAGCTTTGAGCAAATGCAGCTCAGGGACAGTGCCCAGGCCCTGAGTTCAAGCCTTAGGACTAGCCAAAAGATGAAAGAAAGCACAGTGCATAAACTATGAGTTATCTGTAAGGTTCGCCAGAAAGGAAACCCACCACATGATTTATTGCGGGACAGAGCAAACTGCCAGCCCACACAAGAGGAGGCATGGGGAGACAGAGCAGAACGAAGAAGAGAAAAAGAGGGAAAGGATAGAAAAAGAGAGTAAAAGAGGAAAGGAAAGAGAGAGTAAGAGAGGAAAGGAAAGAGCAAGGGGACTTGTGTTGTGCTGGATTATACTGGGAAAGGTGGGGGATGTGGCCAGGTGGGCTGGACGTGGCCTCAGAGAGGGGGAGGTAACTGCCTCCAGGTGTGCCAGTTACCTAGGTAACGCAGGTACTGGGTACAGACTTAAACATCTGCACGGAGCCCTCCCGTTGGGAGAGCTTACATTACCCAACAGCCACGGGGCTGTTAACAGAGGCACAGACTGAGGGGTCATCAAACACACTTCTACAGTACAATGCCAAATAATAAAAGGAAGAGAGCTATATGCTCCTGTAGGATCAGGTCCGGTTTTACTGCCAACTGGCTTTTTTGGGTTCTAGGATTCTTCTGGTGCTGGGATAGCAGATATGGAATGGGACTTGTTTGTGCTGATCACACACCTTAGTACAAGCAGCAAGAGCAGGAACTTCTAAAATGCCTTCCGTGGTGTACAGCAGCCTTTGAACAAAAGGCAGACAAGACGGGCAACGACAAGCCACACCTGCCTTGTCTACACAGAAAGGCAGAAGGGGTAGCTTGTCAATGCCTCGCACGGTCTCCTCTTTCCCCTTTTCTTGGCAGTACCAGGGCTCGAACTCAGGACCTTATGCTTTCTAGGCAGGCAGGCACTCTACCACTTGAGCCTGGTGCTTTATTTACTTTTCGGACAAGATCTTCAAATTTGCCCACCGCCGGTCTCAGACCTGGATCCTCCATCTACTGTTTCCCACATATGAGACCACAGGTGCTGAGAGGGGGGTGGCACTCATTTTTTTTGTCCAGGCTGGCCTCAAACCAAGATTCTGTCCACCTCTGCCTCCTGAGCAGCGGGGGTGACAGGCGGCCCCATCCAGCCGTCCCGCAGCGTGGACCGCGCGAGTCGCGTGGAAAGCCTCGCTGTCTGCTGAGCAGGCACAGGGCAGGCTCCGAGGACGCATCTGTTTCTGTCGTGTACCTTCCCGAGGGCTTTTCAAGTCTCAAAATCACAGGTTTACAAGGCGAAACACAGCGGGTGAAACCAGATCTCTTAAACAATAGATTATCTGAAAAAACAATCCAATTTGCACTTCACTGCCCACAGTGCTGACACAGGTGACGTCAGCCACGGCGCGCCTCTGATGACGCGCGGCGGACAGGGAGTCAGGTGAGCGCCGCGCGTCAGTGCGTGGCGAGGACGCAGGGACGGGGCGCTCAAACGCAAAGCCTTGGCTTGAGAGGCTACAGATAACAAGCTCCTACTAGGTTTTGGCGTTTATTATGGAAATTCTAAATTATTTTTTTCCTTGCCAGTTGAGCTTGAACTCAGAACCCGGGCACTGTCGTAGAGCGTTGCCTTGCCCATCCTCCGTGGGGACACAGGCCTCTCTGCCACGTCCGTGAGCAGAGAAAGCACTGGGGATTGACGACGGCCTCACAGGTGACTCCAGTGAGCAACTCGGAACACATACCGGGAGGAGTCACTGCGGTCCACATGTAAGCTGTGTGCACTTTCACATCAACGATATGACCAAGGAAGACGCGCTGTGGCCTAAGTGCTAGAGCACTAGCTTGAGCTGAAGAGCTCAGGGACAGCACCCAGGCCCAGGGTTCAAGCCCCACGACCAACAACAAAAAAGTTACGACTGAGACTGCAAAACAAAGCACGGTTCGGTGGTACTCGCCTGCAATCTCAGCACATGGGAGGCTGAGGTAGGAGGAGAGCCTGGGCTACAGGAGACCTTGTTGAAAAGAAAATTCTGAACCTTGGTTCAGGCATGCGGGCGTGCATATGTGGGCGTGTGCACACGTGTGAGTGCCAGTCCTGGGGCTCGAACTCGGGGCCTCAGAGCTTTTGATTCAATGCCAATACTCTACCACCTGAGCCACAGCTCCACGGTGAATTTTGCTAGTTAACTGAGGATAAGAGTCTCACGGACTTTCCTGCCTGAACTGGCTTCGAGCCACGATTCTTAGATGTCAGCCTCCTAAGTAGCTAGGATGACAGGCACGAGCAAATGGCACCAGCCTTTAAGCTAGATTTTTTTTCTTTGTAAGCCCCTTATCACACGAGAAAGACTGAAAACTGCCCAAACTAGAAATGATTTACCACTCGGACAATACCGCACGGCCCGGGTGACAGGGAGGCCCAGAGCGAAGCAGCGTACCTTGAGAAACCTGAGGAAGAGCTGGCCAGGCGTGAGGACTTCTTGATTCACTAAACTGTCAGGATTGTCCTCCATGCACTCTCCTCTGGCTAAAGCAAAGAGCTTTCGGGTCATGAAACAGAGCTGGTAAAACTTTTCGGTACTGGTGTTCAAGTGGATGCAGATGCACTGGCTGCAAGCACAAGAAAGACCTTTAAACAACGGGAGCCGTCGATGAGCCGTCGAGCCCAGAGTCTTCTTAATGACCAGAGTCTCAAATTCGTGTTCACTTTTCATTTTTCCCGGCAGTGTTACCAAAATAACATCACAAAGCCTAGAGCTGTGTTGGAATAGGTAAGCAAGTAGCCACGGTAGGTAGCCCTTTCTTACTAAAATGAAGTAAAGTGAGGAACTGAGTTTCTCGGTCGCACTGGCCGTATCTCAAATGCCCAGCGCGTGGCTACAGCCGGACGCTGGACAGGGCTGTTCTGCAGCAGGGCTCCTTCACTCGTTTTTTATACAGTGATTGTGCATGGCAAAGTCCTGGATTCAGGGAAATAAAGTGACACGATGCCTGCCATTTCAAACAATACAGAAAGAACCCAGCAACACAAAGGAATCAAGCAAATGTAATAAGAGAGAACATTAGTGACTCTTAAATTCAATCCCCTATTTGGACGTTGTTCTGAAGTCTAAAATTATTTCAAAATAAAAGAAGCAAAATGAAATGAACCAGCATAATGAGAAGGGTAAGGATAGCCACAGAGAAAAAAAACCCAGCCCCTGCCAGCAGAGTTCCTGGCGCTATCCCAGGCACTCTGAGTTCTAGATGATTCTCAGCACAACTGCCCTCCACGCAAAGGACCGCGGACACCCCTCAACCCGCACGACCGCGGACACCCCTCAACCCGCAGGCCCCGCACACATACTTAAACAGAAACTCGGCAGCTTGCTCATTAGGGTACCAGTCGGGAAGGTTGAGTTTTACTCGGAAGCATTCTCCCAGATAGTTAAGGACCTGCTTCTGTGTGGAACAACCCTCCTCCATCACCATCCTCAACATCTGGGAAACAGAGTTCCGAAAGAAAGAGTCGTCCTCTTTTCCTTTGATGAGCTCCTGGAAAATCTGATAGTCAGAAAAGTTGACAAGTGCCTAGGAGAGAGAGAGAAAAAAAAGCTTTCTGTTAAATTGCCTGCAAATAATCATAAATATATCATTCACTTAGTTACCATTCTCTCCTCTAATGATTTTTCCCCCGAGTCCTGGGGCTTAAATTCCAGGCCTGAGCACTGTCCCTGGCTTCTCTTTGCTCAAGGCTAGCACTCTGCCACTTGAGCCTCAGCACCACTTCGGGCCTTTTCTGTGTATATGGTGCTGAGGAATCGAACCCAGGACTTCATGCATGCTAGGCAAGCACTCTACCGCTAAGCCACATTCCCAGCCCCTCTGCTCTAATGATTTTTAACCCCACCAATTAGCTTCCACTACTGCTGACTTGAACTCTCCAAAGTAAAAGCATTCAGCCAGACACTAGCACCCTCCTGATAGGCAATTTGGATAGTCTTTTCTCACACTAAGTTATGGATGGCCTGAGACCCAAAAATAGAATGGAAAAGGTAATGTGAAATTCTCAAGTCTGTGTGATCAAGGGCCCGGTGGCTTCCACCTTGATTGCTGGCCAACTCCTGGCAACAGATGGCTGAAAGGAACAAAGACCTCCTACCAAAACCCAGCACGGAGTCACCCACCAGTCAGGTGACCTCTCGTCAAGTCTTCAGTCCTCACTGTGACCTTCTGAAAGCCCACGCCACAGGTCTAAAGTCAAGTCACTCCCCAATTAATCACCCACAGAAACTGTGAGCAAGGTTCATCGGTATTTTAAGCCAGTGACTTTCAAGGCAATTAGAATGGATAGTTTCAATTATTTGTTTATTCAAGCCAGGTCATTTCTATACCAATTACCCAGGCTGGCCTCAAAATTCACTATCCTCCAGCCTCAGCCTGAGTAGCTGGAGTTACAGGAATGAGTACCACAGGCTACACAGCATGCATTAAAGAAAGAGAACCTGTGGCTGGGAATAGGACCTAGTGGTAGAGTGCTTGCCTTGCATACATGAAGCCTTGGGTTCGATTCCTCAGCACCAAATATATGGAAAGAGCTAGAAGTAGAGCTGTGGCTCAAGTGATAGAGTGCTAGCCTTGAGCAAAAGAAGCCAGGGACAGTGTTCAGGCCCTGAGTTCAAGCCCCAGGACTGGCCAGAACAAAGAGAACCCATCCGATCTGCAGAGATACTGCCTTCAATTAATCAATCTCTTCATAGCATAAAAAAAATCACAAGTCATACCTTAAGTGCAAATCCCAAAGGAAGAAAAAACAGTTCCTTCTGGTAAATGAAGTTCAAGGTAACGGTGCCGTTCTCCACATAGTGAAGGTTCATATTGACAGCAGAGTGCTCCTCCCTCACACAGTGCATGGAGACTCCTGCCCAAACCAACAGAAACGACCAGCAGTTCACTCTCCTCAACACACTGCAAACCAGTAGGGGCAGCCACGGCGGCAACCCAAAGTCTCAGCATCACACCAAATCCCCTTCTCCCGTCGTCAAACGAATACAAAACGACTGACAATATCAATTCAGCCAAGCTTCCCCATTTCCTCTAAAAAATATTTAATTGGTAGACTACAAATATTGAAGTGATAATTTTACACACACACACACACACACACACACACACACACAGAGCGCAACTTAATGAGGAGTCAACTCGTGGTTCTTTAAGGTTGTGATGGTTCAAAACCCACACCACTCCCAGTCAGCAAGGTGAACAACTGCTAGCATACAACATACGGTGCTGCCAGTGGTTCTGTTTGAGGATCCAACCCTATCTACAAAAATCCCAGCTGTGCACACACGAGATGACAGACGCTGTGTTATAAATCAGACCTCAGCAAACCAACTGTGGACTAATGCACGTGACTGAGTTTGACACAAGTGACTGAGTAGGGTAGGCCGGGCCAGGCTGGCTTTGATATTTGGTAGATCTGATGTACCTACATGCGTTTTGTTCTGTGGTGCCAGGACTTGAGCCCACGGCTTGTGCACGCTAAGCAAGGACTGTGCCAATAAGCTATGTTCCCAACTTCTAAGGCATCTTCGACATAAGGTACTTTCAACTCACTATGGGTTTAGTAGAGCAAAACCTGTGCAAGTCCACGTGTGAGGTCAGGACACTTTTAAAATCTACTCTTAATACAGTTTGAATAAAGAATAGTTTTATTACCAATGTGACAACACTGTACACTAGCACTGAACACACTCATCCTGCAACTGGAAATGTGGATCCTGCTCCCAACATCTCTTTATTTCTTCCCCTACTTCTACTCAAAATCTTATAAACAAAAATGCTAATAGAACACAAAAATTATTTAAGAGAGAAACGTGAAAGATTCTCTACAGATACCATTTCCTTTAAGAAAAACAAAGGCTGTAAATTTTTCTACAAGAAGGCTGCAATGGTCACCAAGACTCACCAAAGTGTGTATAGCCCGGGCCTCGGCTTTTCCATTTCGGTCTCACCATGGCAATGGGGAAATTCCTCCGAGGCATGATCAGCATGCGGATGACTTTCTCAATGCCATTGATAATGAAATAGCCTCCCATTTCCTGCCAAAGAGATGCACACCACGTTACACGCACCTGCGTTACACAAAGGCATTTGAGTAGCTGCACACCGGGTGACGAGCACAGAGGTGTGTGAACCGCAGCTTTCTCAAACACAAAAGCTAGGTCGCGGGAGGGAAGCGCTCACTGAAGGGCACCTCCCCCTACCAGAGGGCTCCGATTAGCCTGTCCCTGCCCCCCACCAAAGTGATGCCCAACTTCCAGTGACATCAAAAAGAAGGACTTACTCCAAGATGAAAATGATAACCATGTTATTCCTATATGGTTTCTCAAACAAGTTTAAAAAAAAACAAAAACACTGGACTGTATGAAAGCTTTGCAAACCAGAAATTTTAGGTTCACTAAAGAAAAACATTTCCCACAGTTTCTGGCCCGTCACATTTCTTTAATAAGAGGAGTTACTCCTTATTAACTGCCTGTCACAGCAGCGAATCCTTGTAAGAATCCTGTACGCATGAGGACACCAGTGAGGCCTGTTTTGAGCAGAGGAGGCTGAGGCTCGAAGGCCGGGGGCTCCGTCCGTTCCTAACACCACACCCTCTCCCCAAGGCCTCACAGTCTCCCTGTGACACACGAGGCGGAACACCCCGCCGAAGCTGCTTCAACTCCACCTTCCTAATCCCCCGAGGCTGAGAGCAGCAAGGAGGGAAGCCGCTCACCTCGTGCACCCGCCACACATGCGCTCTCACGACAGTTCTGAAGATGTTTTAAAAAACCCACACAAAACTATTTCCCCCCTAGACCTATGTCTCTTTATTTTACAACTTGGAAAATTAAGAGCTTTGGGCGGAGCTCGGTCAAATGGTCACTCTCAACATCCTCAATCCCCAGGAGGAGGAAAGAAACGAAGAGGAGACTCTACCAGTTCTTTCTCAAAAACAATATCCTCTAGAAACCTACAGCCACTCTTCCGTTTTGCTGCCTCATCCATACGCGGTGTGCGGACAAGACGTGAACCCCATGGAACCTCTGCAGAAACAGCAGCAGAGACGGCGGAAGCGCTTCTGCGTTCTCGTTCCCACCAGGCCCCCAAGACCGTTCCTCGGCCCCCGCCTCTGCCTTACCTCTGCCTCCTCGTGATGCTCGATCAGGGCTTGCGGAGAAAGGCCGTGTAAGTTGCAAAGCTTGGACTTCACCATGATGGGGACGTAGCCAAGAAACTGCTTAATGACTCCTTTTGTGATTCCATTCACCGCCCAGCTGATATCAGCCTAAATAAAAGGAAAAAGACAAAAATTATTTGAAGCATCTGAACCTGCAAGAACAAATGAGTATTTCACTTATTTTTAAATGTTGACGGACTGTCGGCATTACTGGGGTTTGAATTCAGGGCTGCCAGGCAGGTGCTCTACCCCGTGAGCGGTACCACCATTTAAGCCTTCTGCACAGCTGAGATGACAGGATGTGCCACCACACCCAGCTGAGGTGACTAGACGCTGTGGATGGATGACCTGGGCTGGCCTCAAACCATAGTCCTCCTGATCTCTTGCTTCCCAAACAGCTAGGACTGTGAGTACTTTAAAATGAGGAACAGCAGAAATGTAAAAGGTGGGATCTCTTAGATGACAGCATGAAGAAAGCAGAATTCTCCTATAAACCTTATGAGGCCTAGCGTCCAAAGTGTGCAGAGAGAGCCAGGGACCGTCGCCGGTACTCACGGTCAGCTTCCCGCGGTAGGTGCTCCTCCGGCCTCGGCACTCCGCTGGATAGATGTTGAGCTCTTTGCAGATGGCACCTTTTGGAACGGTGGGTGGAGTGATGACAGCATCCACAATAGTGAGGGAGATCCGTTCATCTTTGAAAGCAAATTCAAAGGGAGGGATCGCCTGCAAAGCAATTCCCATTAGCTAACTGCTTGGGTGGCCAAGGCACTGTTTTTCTAAGGCTCTAACAAATCCCACGTGTTATACAGCACTAGGCACTGGGCTGGTGGTGTGTGCGTCGAAAATGGACAGTTAAAGCGACACCCAGTCCCCTCATAACTTCAGCAAGCACCTAAATACTAAAACGTACTGGCTATCTGACCATGCTCTACATGCCAGAGTCTGTGTTAAGCTGTAAAGAAGTGGCATCTCTAGGCCAAGTACTGACCTTTGCAGAGCAAAGCAAATGAACTGCTGCTACCACAGAAAGGACTGGGAAACTTCCCTTCTGACTTAGGAACAGGCTAAAGCGCGCGCGTGTGCGTGCGTGTGCGTGTGCATGCGTGTGTGTGTGTGTGTGTGTGTGTGTGTGTGTGGACTTGAGCTCAAGGTCTTGTATTCTTGTTTGGCTTTTTCACTCCTGGCTTGGACCTCGATTCTCAGCTCTCATCCTCGCGAGTGGCTAGGATTTAGGTGTGAGCCACCAATGCCCAGGTCCAGGGCTTGGTTTTAAAAATAATAATAATAAATAAAAAATAAAAATAAAACATTGGGGGGCAGTGGTAGGGGCTGAACTCGGGGCTCTGATCTCGCTAGCCAGCCCTCTCTGCGCTGCTTGGTTTCTGTTCCCTTTTCTGCGGGTCCACCGGACCCTCTGGAGCCACAGCGCCACTTCCGGCTTTCCCGGCGGCGGCGCGGAGGACTCGAACCCGGGGCCGCAGGCACGCATGCACGCACGCGTGCGTGCGAGGCGAGCACCGCACCGCCGGGCCACGTGGGGATCGTTTCCGGAAGGACGGACTCGGCGGCAGCAAGGCGCGCGTGCCGGGCACACCCACCCCGGGGGGAACCGCGCGTGGGGAGGCCGTATTCCCGCCCGGTCTTCCTCGGGTGGGGGTGGGGGGCTCGGGGGGTGGGGGGGCCCGCGCCCCCGCCCGCCCCGCGCCCCGCGCCCCGCGCGCTCACCCGCACCGCGTGGCCGAGCCCCTCCAGCGCCGCGTAGTTGAACGAGTCCACGTGCGCGCGCGTCAGGTCCTGCAGCGCCGCCTTCTGCCGCTCCGGCGGGACCCGGTAAGAGGGCGCCGTCAGGTGCTTCAGGCTGGGCCCGCGGGGCAGGTGCGCCCACCGGCCTCCGGAGTCCATGGCAGCCCGCGCGCCCCGCGGCCCCCGCGGCACCGGCACGCGCGAGCGGCGGCGGCCGGCGGGAGTCCCCCGGCCCCGGGGCCTGCCGGGAACTGTAGTTTCCTCTTGCTTGGCCCCGCCCCTCCCCCGTGCTCCCGCGTCCTCCGGTCGGCTGGGAACCGGAACCGCGGCGGAAGTGGGCCGGCTGACACAGCCGAACGGGGCGGGGCTTCTTCCCTGGGCTTCTCAGGGGTGGTGAAGGAGTGAGCCAGCGGGGTCGGGCCAGCCTGCTCCCCATCTTCTCTCCGAAATTGCTGTTACTACCATCAACATCATCATCATCATTATTATTATTATTGGTGGTGCAGGAAAAATTACTCCAAACAGGCCCAGGTCAGCAGGCCCCTAACCATGGGGACCCACTAACTGTGGCCTGAACTCAAGATAACCAACTGCCGATGCTTCTGCAGATAGTCTTCTCACCAGAAGCTTCCCACACAACCCTGGGGCCTGGCCTCCCACCCCTACCCCTGCACCACCCCACAAACTCCCTGTAACCCTAATATATGCCAGGGGCCCAGAATCCCCAGGGTGAGCCCAGAAACCTTGTTCTCCTTCCCCGAGCGTGGCTTCAACTCAGAGCCTGGTGTATCCCCGAGCACTTTTTTACTCAGGACCATTGCTATACTACCCCACAGCTCCACTCCTAATGTTTCGGTGGAGAACCCCAAAAGCGGACCAGGTATAGACAGGAAAAGAGCTCACAGCATGCAGTCTCATAGCACAAGAAGTTTCTAGTGAATAGCAGTTTCCCATGAATGAAGCCCTTTCTATCCTGAGATTAAGTGTCTAAGGTATGTGAGATTTCTAAGAATCTGTTTTTTTGTTTTGTTTTTGGGCAGTCCTGGGCCTTGAACTCAGTCAGGGCCTGAGCACTGTCCCTGGCTTCTTTTTGCTCAAGGCTAGCACTCTGCCACTTGAGCCACAGCGCCACTTCTGGCCGTTTTCTGTATATGTGGTGCTGGGGAATTGAACCCAGGGCCTCGTGTATACAAGGCAAGCACTCTACCACTAGGCCACATCCCCGGCCCAGAGATTTCTAAGAATCTGAAAACTTGGCCTTAGTGAAGTGCTCAATAAGGATCTCTGGGGTTTGGGGCTAGTTTATGGACGTAGCTTCATTTCAGAAACTCCTTCAATACAACCCTCCTTACAAGCGGCAGGCTCATGTGACCACGTATACCACAGTTCAGCCGATTCACAAACCTGTAAGAAATGACGGACCAGGGCTGCGAATGTGTCAGGCATTTGATGCGCCAGGCATTTCAAATATTCATAAAACTGCCTGTTTCCAAAATGGGAGAGTGCTTGCCTAGCATGTGTGAAGCCCTGGGTTCGATTCCTGAGCACCACATACACAGAAAAGGCCGGAAGTGGCGCTGTGGCTCAAGTGGCCGAGTGCTAGCCTTGAGCAAAAAGAAGCCAGGGACAGTGCTCAGGCCCTGAGTTCAAAGCCCAGGACTGGCAAAAAAGAAGATGATGGAGCAGCTTCTGGTAGCTTATTACTCAGTGTTTCACCATAGAGAAGCTCACAGTTCTGAGGACAATCTGGACAATCTGTTGTGTATGTAGTGAGTGAAAACCCCAGGGTGGGCAAACTCTGCCCTGTCCGGCTTGTTTTGTATAGTCTATGAGCATAGTTAGAATTATTTCTTACACTTTATGAGAGCTGGGGAAAAAGAAACAAATACAGCTGGGTACTGGTGGCTTACGCCTGTCACCCTAGCTACTTAGTAGACTGAGATCTGAGGCTCAAGGTTCAGTGCCATCCAAGGCAGAAAAGTCT
Organism: Perognathus longimembris pacificus; assembly: GCF_023159225.1. Lineage (NCBI taxonomy): Eukaryota > Metazoa > Chordata > Mammalia > Rodentia > Heteromyidae > Perognathus > Perognathus longimembris. The sequence goes on along the minus strand of NC_063168.1, from coordinate 3,136,022 downwards.
GTGCGACTCTAACCTTCCATCAACCATTAAAAAGCCAGAAGTGGACCTGTGGCTCAAGGAGCAGAGCACCAATGAGACTATGAGGTCCTGAGTTCAAACCCCAGTACTGGCACATACAAACAAATAAACAAAAAAAGAATATACAACAATGCAACACAGGCAGTTCCGATTTGCAAAAGCCTGGCATATTTACAACCTGGCTGTTTGCAGGGAAAACCTGCTTGCCTGTGGGTAACGGTACCATGGATTTGAGTAACCAATGACATGAAAAAAAGAAGCGAGGAGGCAGAACACTTGAAATATCATTTTACTTTGATGCGCCAGGCATTTCAAACATTCATCAATTGCCTTGTTTCCAAAACCAGCTCCTCACAGGGCAGCTCCCGTCCAGGGTCAGAGACGGGCCCGTCCCTGGGTTCTCCCTAGGACCCCCAAGCTGCCGGCCACCGACTTGGGCGCCTCGTCCTTGTCTCCCCATCTCGGCCCCACGCCGCACCCACAGACCTCACCCCGGTGACCGGAGGGAGCCTTGTGGGGCGCCGCTGCCCCGGGTTCTGCGGCTCTCAGGGCTGGCGTCCCCTCCAGCTCCCGCAGACGCCGGGGCGCGTGGATGCTCTTGGTAAGATGCACTCGCTGTGTAATTGCACGGGAGGAAGCGTGGGGAAGGCGTTTCCCCTCATGACCCACGAATGCGTATTGAACAGACTCACCAACTCATCCGTCTGAACTGTTTACATCGATGAAGGCAGATGTGCATTTCCAGATACCAGGGTAGGAAGCAACTAGGGAGCCCGCGTCAACAGTACTCGCTTGAACGAGGAATGCTGTATGTGTGCCAACGTTTGGCTGTTCTTAAAGAAATAAACACTTGCTTTCAGAAAGAATTGTGTGTGTGTGTGTGTATGTGTGTGTGTGTGTGTGTGTGCCGGTCCTGAGGCTTGAACTGAGAGCTTGGGTGCTGTCCCTGCTTTTTTTTTTCTCCTCAAGGTTAATGCTCTACCACTTGAGTCACAGCTCCACTTCCAACTCCCTGGAGTTAATTTACGATAGGAATCTCACAACTTTCCTGCCTGGGCTGGCTTCAAACCATCATCTTCAGATCTCAACCTCCTGAGTAGCTAGCCACAAGCACCCAACAGAAATCTTTTTTTTTTTTTTTCCCCCAGAGCTGAGGACCGAACCCAGGGCCTTGGACTTGCCAGTTACTTTTTGAAAGCCTTAAGCTTTGTGTGATATTTCCAAAGTATAATGTGTCTGTCTTTTCCTGTCACACCATGGTTCAGGACTTTCCAAGACATGGCTGCCTGAGGCTCGGATTTAATTGGTCAGGGGGCGAGGGAAGGGAGCCAACCTGTTTTAAAATCTTCCCAGGAAATTCCGGCAGGTACTCAGCACTGAGAACCTTGGTACTAAGGGTTCTTGAGTCTCTCCTACTCTCTCCTATGCTCCCCCCTCTCTCGCCAGTCCTGGGCCTTGGACTCAGGGCCTGAGCACTGTCCCTGGCTTCTTTTTGCTCAATCAAGGCTAGCACTCTACCACTTGAGCCACAGCGCCCCCTCTGGCTTTTTCTGTCTTTGTGGTGCTGAGCACTCTACCGCTAAGCCACATTCCCAGCCCTGTCTCCTACTCTCTTGTTCTCACAAAAAAAAAAGCCCTGGAGGTAGTCCCCAGCTCCAGCAAACATCTCTTCCATGAGATTAGAAACTAAGGCACAGAGAGGTTCACAAACGCATTGGTACAGTCAAATGGCAGCACTGAGGTTGGAATCAACATCTCCAGAGAACTCCTGAGAGCTTCCCCCGCCCACCGCTCTGGAAGCACTTCTGTGATTTAACATAGGAAACCCGGAAGACCGAGGAGCTGGACACCGCCATCTGTGCTAGGAGACTGGGGAAGGGGAGGCAATATTCTTCCCACCTGATGGGGAAAAAATGTATAAAATAGGTACGTTATTGAGCTGGGCACCAGTGGCTCACGCTTACAAGTCTAACTACTTAAGGAGGATGAGATAGGAGGATCGAGGTTCCGAAGCCAGACCAGGCAGACAAACTTGTCTGTAATTAACCAGCCAGCAACAAGCCAGAAGTGTGGCTCAAGTGGCAGGGCACCATCTTTCAACAGAAAAACCAAGTGAGAGCATGAGACCCTGAGTTCAAGCCCAATACCAACATGGACGTACACACATGGGCGCGTGCACAAAAGAATAGTTAAACCACGTGAGGAATAAACAGGAGCCTTTTCTTTTTCTACAGCCTTTCATCTCTTACTTATGTGCCATGAATTCAGGTTTCTTAGAAAATCCACGAGGACTTATATATGCCCTAATCTTATCTAAACTCTTCGTTCTGTTATGGTAAGAGCGGGAAAAAATATCTCAGATGTCTCTGCGGCTTGGGTTCCAAAGCACACAAAACCTTCCATGCTGTCCCCGCCAGCCCGGCTAGGCTGGCCACAGATGGGGCACCGCCACGCCGCACACAGGCCTGCATCTTCCCCCAGCCCACGCAGATCCCTCCCGGTGTCTCCCAAGTTCCCTGGCCCCAACCCCGACCCGCAAGGCCCTGGGTCTCCCGGGCTGACTTAACACTGCCTGACCCACTGTGCTCTGATCCGAGCGAGGTCAACCAAGTTCCCCGAGGCAACCCAGCGGGGGCTTCCGTCCACACTCTATTACCAGATGGCTGCATCTACCCAACCATCTCATCATTATTCCTTTTCTCTGGCGTCCTATTTCAGGAGGAAATGCTTTTCCTCCTCTTTTGTAAGAATCTCACTTGACTGCAGAACCTGTCAAATAAGAGCCAATAACGGATCAAAATACTGCACTAGGGAAGAATCAGCTCCGCTCCGGGGACAAATGTGTCTGTCGTGACTTCCAGGACACTGTAAGAAGAGCTGTGTCGCCTGTCATCCTAGCTCCTCGGGAGGCTGAGATCTGAGGATGGCGGTTCAAAGCCAGCCCAGGCAGGAAAAGTCTGTGAGACTCTGGTCTCCAATGAACCACCAGAAAACTGGAAGTGGGACTGTGGCTTAGTGTGGTAGAACGCCAGCCTCGAGCTGGAGAGCTCAGGGACAGCGCCAGGCCCAGGCTCCTTCCAAACCCCATGCGTGACCAGAAAAAGAAAAAGGGAGAAGAGAGGAAGAGCTGCGTGCCTCCGCTCATGCTCAACATGAACGGGCCCTGGTGGCTCACGCCTGTCATCCTAGCCACTCGGGAGGCTGAGATCTGAGGATCCTGGTTCAAAGCCAGCCCGGGCAGGAAAGTCTGTGAGACTCTTATCCCCAACAAACTACTAAACACACACACACACACACACACACACACACGCAAACAACAGCCATAACAAAAAAGCCCTGAAGTGGAGCTGGAGCTCGAGTGGTAGAGCAAAAAAAAAACAAGGCTTAGGGACAGCACCCAGGCCCCGGGACTGGCACCGAAATAAATAAATACTGCCTCAGTCTCCCCATGCTGACCACGTGGCCTCCTGAGAGGCCCACCGCGGACCACTCACACCCCTGCGCGTGGGCCCCGGCCTCCTCGGGGGAACACAGAGTCCCTCGGGGCGCGGAAGCCGGCCTCCCGGGGAGGGGGGCGCGCCTCGGAACCCCACCTTCCCCGACTCCCCCCCCCCAGGGTGCTACGGTGAGAATGGGAGGCCACCCCCCCCCCACCCGAGGTCAGTTGTTGGCTCCCCTCTCATGCTTGCGCTCGCAGGCTGGGGGGGGACTCGCGGCTTCCGAGGGCGCGGGCGCCGGGCGGGCGGGCGGGCGGGCGCGGGACCCCGGCGGGCGCCGGGGAGGCGGCGGAGGCAGGGGCCGGCGGAGAGGCCCGAGCGAGCGCGGTCCGGAGCGGAGGGCGGACGGCGCGCGCTGCCCCGGGGCTGCGGGGGGGGGGGGGGACACCCGGGGCACCCCACCACCACCACGCCCTCCCGTCCAGTCCGCGTCCCTGACCGGCGGGCCTGCAGCTGGGCACACGACTAAGGCACTACCGGGCTGCGGCGGGCGGGCGGGCGGCGAGGCGGCCCGCGGAGGCCCGGGGCCCCCCGGGCGCGGGGGCGCCCCCTCCCGGCCCCCCTCCTCCCGGTGCGCTCGGGGTGCCCCTCGGTCCTGGGGAGCGGGGCCCCGCGCGCCCGTCACAGCTTGACGAAGGCGGCCGGCGGCGGCGGCGGCGGCTCGGCGTCCGGGGCCGGGAAGACGCCCGCGATGGCGATGTCCACGATGCCCTGGCACAGCTCCGCGTACAGCTTCCTGGGAGGGGGTTTCAAAACGACACTGAGCATCGGTGCCAAGGCACGAGCGAGCCGGCAAGGGGCTCGAACTCAGGGCCTGGGCGCTGCCCCTGAGCTTCCTTAGCGCCAGGCCCGCGCTCTGCCGCTGGAGCCACAGCGCCGCTTCCAGCTTTCCTGAGTAGGTGACTGGAGATGAGAGTCTCGTGGGCTTCCCTGCCTGGGCTGGCTTCGAACCTCCACCCTCAGATCCCTGCCTGCCTCTGGAGGAGCTAGGATGGCAGTGTGAGCCACCTTGCCGGGCTTGGCGGGGACACCGGGAAGACTTCCTGACATGGACAGTTAAGCTAGGACTTGGGAACGTCTGTAAGTTAGAAGAGGAAAAGCCAAGAAGGAGAACTTCCCCCGCAGTCTCTCCCGGGGAGCTCTGAGCCCCTCTATCTCCAGCTTCACCAGGACACACCTACAGGGACTGATTCTGAATCAGGAAAAACGGGGCGGGGGTGGGGGGCACCAATACCTCACTCTTGTGATCCTAGCTACTCAGGAGGCTGAGATCTGAGGATCGTGGTTCAAAGCCAGCCAGGGCAGGAGACTCTGCGAGACCCTTATCTCCAACTAACCACAGAAAAAGCCAGAACTGGAGCTGTGGCTCAAGTGGTAGAGCGCTAGCCTTGAGCAAAAGGAGGTCCGAGGCAGTACTCGGGCCCTGAGTTCAAGCCCCAGGACTGGCCCCAAGAAAGGAATGGGGGTGGGGGGAGTGGGGCACGCACGATCTGAGGAGGGAACCCTACGTGGTGGGCCGCTCTGGGCCAGGTGTGCCCGGGCACACAACCCACTACGCAAGCCAGCCGGGGCAGAGGGCCTGTCCTACTGTCATCTCCAGAAGATTCCACATCCCGATCCCTTCCTGCCTCATGCCCATCCCTCCTGCTCCCACACACGACCTCTTCTCCCGCCCCTGGCCCCAAGGCGGGCAGGTGTATGTCCCAGCTCGTGGGAGGAGCAAGGGCTCCCACGGTCCCTCTCGAGAAGCCCCACGCTCCCGGCCTCTGTCCAATCCTGTCGACAAGATGGAATCTGTTTTATCTTCTACCGCCTGCGATGCATAACACAACGACGGGGGCGGGGTCTGTCTCCCTCATCCTTGGGAACCCACATCTTAACGGCTCCCACACCGCTTTATCCTCCGTGGATGCCACGCGGATGGTGCACGGAAAGAACCCATCAGACCCGAGTGACGGGGAAGAGCCGGGAAACGGAGACGGAGCCCACAAAAGGGCAAGTCCTGCTCAGCTGAGCCTCTCCAGACTTCCACAGAGGCCAGCACAGAGCAAGTGCTTGAGAAACCCTTTCCTGGTACCCCCAGTTCCAGCTCCACCGTGTCTCCTCTTCCTGAGGGAGTCCCTAAACCTCACCGTCCCCCAGTCACACACAGCATCCTCCGGCACATGTTTTGTCCTGGACTCCTGGCATCTGCTGCCCACCTAACCACCGGCACATGGAGAAAAGACCAACCCCCCCCACCCCACCCCAACTCTCGCTAGCAGGAGTCCTGTCGGAGGACGGTGTGCCACCGTGCCATTCTTCCTGACAACAGCCAAAAGATCTAAGTTTGAGCTTCTCCAGAGGCTGAGAATCTGAGGACCGTGGTTCAAAGTCAGCCCAGGCCGTCAAATCTGAGGGACTCTCATCTCCAGTTAACCAGAAGTGGCACTAGGTTTGAAAAAAAAAAAAAAAGCTAAAGGACAGCACCCGGGTCCTGAGTTCGAGCCCCAGTGCCAGTTCAAAATAAATAAGTAGATAGACAGGCAGGCCGACAACAGGTGTGTGCTTGAACACTGCGGGCCAGCTATCAGAAGTGCACCCCCAACTTCCCGCCCGAGACCCAGGCTTACTGAGCACACGCGGGGGCGCCATTGACCTCAATGAGCCAAACCTTCAGCTCTTCATCTACCATGAAGTCGAAGCCAAAGAGCTGGAAACTCTGGTAGGGGAGGTGGCGGGTGCTGATGGCGGGCTCCACGCTCAGGAGGCAGCTCCTGCGGGAGAAGGGAGACGGCGGCTCACTGAGGCTGCGATGCGAGAGGCGGAGGCGCGCGAGACAGGCCCCCAAGATCTCACGGTGTCCAACGTGCATAAAAGCTGGATGCAGCTTAATTCTCCTGAAAAAGAACTTAGCACCGGTCGGGTGCCGGTGGTGGCTCAGGCCTAGAATCCTGGCTACTGAGGAGACTGAGATCTGCGGATTGTGGTTCAAAGCCAGCCCAGGTGGGAAAGTCTGTGAGACTCTTATCTCCCATTAACCACCAACAAGCCATACCAGCTTTTTGCTGGAGGTGTGGCTCAAGTGGTAAAGCATAGCCTTGAGCAAAAAAAAAAAAGCTCAAGGACAGTTCTCAGGGCCTGTTTAAGCCCCAGGATGGGCATTAAAAAAAACAAAACCCAAACAACAAAAATACCCCATCTGAGCACTAATAGACCACTCAGGAGAATGCTACTTATCAAGCAAGACTCTGCCTGCAAACATTCAAGGTTACAAGGCAAAGGCCCGATGGGCAGCTAAGCATGGAGCCACCGGGACCCCTAGAAATGCAGATTCCCCCAACAGGAAGACTTCAGCGACACTGGCTTATAACAAATAAATCCATTTCCTGTTGTCCAGCCATAAAAAACTGGGCTGACTGCCTACCATCTGGAGAAGAGGATAATTTGCAAAGAGAACAGTGGTATCATTCATTTCTGTCAGGAGCTCCAATTCTTTCACCAAATTATTGCCAATTAAAAGATTCAAGAGCCATGCACTAGGCGGGGGCTCAGGCCTGCCGCCCTGGCTGCCCAGATGGCTGAGAGCCCAGGGCTGCAGGGTGAAGCCACACCCAGCAGGCAAAGGGGCGATACGTTCATCTCTCCTGAACCAGCAAAAAGCCAGAAATGGAACTGTAGCTCAAGTGGCACAGCGCCATTTTTGAACAACAGAGCCATGTGAGAACACAGAGCCTCAGTAATGGCGCATACACACACACACACATACACACACCACACACATACACATACACACACGCGCACGCGCACACACACGCACACACATACACACAAATTAAAGAGCTACTCAGGTTAAAACAAAATATTGAAATATAGCACAGAATTGCCATCTGCATCTATTACTGTTTGCAAAACGTGTCAGTGACACAAAAAGCAGCTCAAAGTGAACATCAAATATGTAATCAAATAAGTACATGAGGTCTAAAGTTAGGCCAGAATCTTGGACAAGGTTTTTAACCTTTCTAAGCCAAATTCTACTTGCCTTACTTACAAAGTTGGGGGTAATACAGAACCTACTGGTAGTGTTGAGACTGTTCACTGAGATAACTGCATAAGAAACTGAGGGTAAGTCCCAGTTACTAGGAAGCACCCAATGATGTTGGTTTATTTGTTTATTTATGATGCCAGTTCCAGGGTGTGGATACAATGTTTACACCCCATTCGGCTTTCTTATTCATGACTGGTGGTGCTCTACCACTTGAGCCCTGCCTCCAGCCTTGTGCTGGAGAATACATACAAATATATAAAAATATCTTGCACTTATTAATACTTTTACCTCTGACGCATTTATGTTTTTATTTATAAATAACCAATTAAATTTTTTTTTCAGGCAAGGGGGAACTACTAGGGTTTGGACTGAGGGCCGATACCACGTGAGCCACACCCTTATCCTTTTTTGCTCTGATTATTTTGGCCAGGCCAGCTTGGATCACGAACCTCCTGTTTTCCATTTCTCATAGGAGCTGGGATGACAGGCATACACCCCCATACCCTAGGTGCGTATTTAAGTGACTAAGATGACTCCTTTTCAAAGTTATTCCCAAACTCCCAAGTCTTCTCCATACCTCCGCCCCTCAAATTTCAATCTCCTCTCTGGGTCAGAGAGATTCTTGTGGAGAAGTACAGACACGACACTTCATTCTAGACAGAGTGTAGGCCTTGCATAGAAGACACCGGGTCAGCTCGGCACCATGACTCACGCCTGTAATCCCAGCTACTCAGAAGACCGAAATCTGAGGACTGTAATTTGAAGCCAACCCAGGAAGAAGTCTATGACATTCTTATCTCCAATTCACCACCAAAAATCCAGGCGTGGAGGTGTGGCTCAAGTGGTACAATGACAGCCTTGAACAAAAATGCCCAAGTTCAAGCCCCAGTGCTAGCACAAAACAAACAAACCCAGATGTCTATAGATTATAGAAGGGGAAAACTGGAATGTCCCATGACAGAAAATTACGTGGCAGAGCAGAAAGGACAAGTCATGGAGAGCTGAGGATCGTGGTTCAAAGCTAGCCTGGACAGGAAAGTCCATGAAACTCTTATTTCCAATTAACTACTGAAAAATTAGAAGTGGAGCTATGGCTCAAGTGGTAGAGTGCTATCCGTGAGCAAAAAGCTCAGGGACAGAGCCCAGGTCAAGTTCAAGACCCAGAAGGGGCACCAAACGGGGTGGGGGGAGGGGGGAAGGAAGAAGCAACAAATCCCTGCTGTGGGGCAATAATAGAGATAGAAGTCATCGACAAAACCTGGTCAGAAAAAAAGGCTGAGCAGGGCTGGGAATGTGGCTCAGTGGTAGAGTGCTCGCCTAGCATGCGTGAAGCCCTGGGTTCGATTCCCCAGCACCACATAAACAGAAAAGGCTGGAAGTGGCACTGTGGCTCAAGTGGCAGAGTGCTAGCCTTGAGCAAAAAGAAGCCAGGGACAGTGCTCAGGCCCTGAGTCCAAGGCCCAGGACTGGCAAAAAAAAAGCTGGACATAAAATTAGGACAATGGTCTAATTTCATCATGTATAATTTAAGAATACACAAAAAGGAATATGTGGGAGAGAAGTCAGCAGTGACTATCTTCAGCATGAAATACATATTTTGCGGGTTTCAAAGGAGTCTTTGGGAATGCTGCAAATGTTTCATTTCTTGATAAGAATCATGGTTAAGTGAGTATATACTTAGACACTCATAATTTAGTATTATTTATATATATTACAATTGATTTCTAAATTCACAACTGGACTTAGTAGATTGTAATAAATGAATCCGAACACCAAAAAGCTATTTCTAACTTGGGTGCGATGGCTCATACCTGTAATCTAGGACCCAAGCAGAAGGTCCTATTCCAAAATAAGCAGTGCAGATGAGGACTGTAAGCATGGCTCAGGGTAGAGTGCCTGCCCAGCAAGTCCCCATGTAACCTGGCCCCACCAAAGCCCGCCTCTAGGCCTATTAAGAAATAGGAGCACCGGAAGTGCGGCTCAAGTGGTAGAACACAAACTGTGAGCAAGAAAGCTGAGAGAGCACAAAGCCCCGAGTTCAAGCCCTAATATCAGCATGCACGCATAAAAGAAATTAAGAACAAAAGGAGGAAAAAGAATAGAAAAGGCCTAGGCTCAGGGTGTGGCAGAACAACAGAGTGCTTACCAAGCAAGCAAGCATGAGGCCCTGAGTTCAAACCTCAGTACTGCCAAGAATGGAAGAGGAGGAGAGACGGGGGTGGGCGGGGAGATGGTGGGGGTGGGAGATGGGAGAGACAACAGACACTGGGCAGAACTGTCCCTAAGGCACAGTTTACTGGTTTCTGTACGAGTAAAGCAGACTTTAGAGTTGTCAGACAAGGACATTAAAGAATTACCACTAATGTGTCCAAGAAAGTATGAAACTACTGGAAGAATCTTACGAGGGACGCACAACCTATACAAAGAAGAAATGGAAAGGATGTGGTGACCCACGCCCGTGATTCCAAGCCCCTGGGAAGCAAAGGGCAGGAAGATCTCCGTCCCCTGTCACTGAGAGCCCATCGCCACAATCAAGCATTAACATGGCGGTTCACCGCAGCCCAGTCTACACGGAGGACGACTGCAGGGAAAGCCGCAGACTCTACCTCAGAAACAACCAGAGCAAAGGGGGCTCAAGTGGCAGAGTCTTTGCCTAGTAAGCATGAGGCCCTGGATCCAAACCTTGGAACTGGAAAACAAAATGCATAACCAAATTCAAGTTCTGGGATTGTGGTTCAAGTGGCAGAGTGCTAGCCTTGAACGAAAGAAGCTCAGGGACAGTGCCCAGGCCCTGAGTTCAAGCCCTATGACTGGCAAAAAAAAAAAAAAAAAAAAAGTGTGTGAAGGAGCATTATTAAAAGAGGATGGGGGTAGCTCAGTGGTAGAGCACTTGCCTAGTTTACAGAGTATACATACACACACACATTAAAAGGGGGGTAACAATAATGAAATGATTCCTAGACAAATGACAGGAAACACAAGAAAGAAAAAGAAACAAAATAGAAATTAAAATGTATGGAGAAATCCAAAGAATATTAAATATATATTATATATATATATATATATATAACAAAAATGTAGTCAAGTGGTAGAGCACTTGCTTAGCATATGCAAGACCTTAGGTCCAATTTAAGGATGGAGGGAAGGAAGGAAGGGAGGGAGGGAGGGAGGGAGGGAGGGAGGGAGGGAGGGAGGGAGGGAGGGAGGGAGGGAGGGAGGGAGGAAGGAAGGGAGGGAGGGAGGGAGGGAGGGAGGGAGGGAGGGAGGGACTGAAATCTTCAGAACTGAAGGAAAAGCAAAAATAGAAATAGCACCTTAGTAAATACAACAGAATATTTTCTTCTTTTCTTTTTTAAATTTTTTTTCTTTTTTTTTTTTTGGCCAGTCCTGGGCCTTGGACTCAGGGCCTGAGCACTGTCCCTGGCTTCTTTTTGCTCAAGGCTAGCACTCTGCCACTTGAGCCACAGCGCCCCCTCTGGCCATTTTCTGTATATGTGGTGCTGGGGAATTGAACCCAGGGCTTCATGTATAGGAGGCAAGCACTCTTGCCACTAGGCCATATCCCCAGCCCACCTTTTTTTAATTTTTTGACTAGTACTGAAGCGTTGGCTTGCTTACTCCTGGCTAGCTCTCCACTTAAGCAGTGCTTCCAGCCTGACATTTTGCTTGTTATTTGGAGATTGACTCTGTCAGACTCAATATGCAAACATCCTTACATCCTTATGAATCCCTCCCTCTTCCCTGCTAGGAGCTTCTGTGCTCGAGGCTAGCACTCTGCCACTTGGAGCCACAGCTCCACTTCCAGTCTCTTGGCGGTTAGCTGGAGATGAGACTCTCAGAACCTTCCTGCCAGGGTTGGCTTTGAACTGCAATCCTTAGGTCTTAGCCTCCTGAGTCGCTAGGATTACAGGCATGAAATACCAGCGCCTGCCGGATATTTAAAAACATTTTGACAGGGTAGAAATAAAAGTATAGCAAAAATCTGTGAAATGTAGTTAATGTAGATTTGGAGGGTTTTCTTTTTCCTTTTTTTGAGGTAACTCTTAGATCAAAGATCTAACTTTTCACCTTAAGAAATAAGAGAAAGAACAAATTAAATCTCCCCCAAAGAGCATAAGGAAGAAAATAACAAAGATCATAAAAAGCAAAGAAACTGAAAATAAAATAATAGAAAATCAATAAAGCCAAAAATCTGGTTTTAAAATAAATATTTAAAGTCAGGTTTTTGGTGGCTCATATCTTATAATAATAGCTGAACAAGAGGCTGAGACCTAGAGGATCATGGTTCGAAGCCAGTCTGGGCAGAAAAGTCTGCAAGACTCCAGTTCCAATTAGTAAGAAAAATGTCAGACTGGAGGTGTGGCTCAACTGGTAGAGTGCCAGCCATGGGCAAGAAGGTCAAACAAGCTAGGCACTAGTGTCTCACACTTGTAATCCTAGCTACTCAGCAGGCTAAGATCTGAAAATCATGGTTTGAAGCCAGCCCAGGCAGGAAAGTCCGAGAGACTCATCTCCAAATAACTACCAAAAAGCCCGAAGTGGAGCTGTAGCTCAAGTGGTAGAGTAATAGCCTTGAACGCAAGGCTCAGAGACAGCACCCAGGCCCCAAGTTTAAGCCCCAGAACTAGCACAAAAGAAAAAAAAGGTGGGGAGGGGGGAGAGAAGTCAAGCAAGAACATTAAGCATCATGTAAAATCCCTGGTTCAAGCACCAAAAATAAATAAATTGCTGGGTGCTGATGGCACCCAGCAATTCTAGCCACCAGGATGCTGAGATCTGAGGATCATGGTTCAAAGTCATTCTGTCCATGAGACTTTTAACTCCAATTAAACAGCAAAAGGTGGAGCTGTAGCTTATGTGATAGAGTACTAGTCTTGAGGAAAAAGAAGCCAGGGACAGTATCCAGGCCCTAAGTTCAAGACCCAGGACTGGCACACAAAAATAACAGTAATAACCCTATAGTCTATCTACCCAAGTAAAATGGAGAGAAAATATAAATTATCAGGCTGGGAATATGGCCTAGTGGCAAGAGTGCCTGCCTCATATACATGAGGCCCTGGGTTCGATTCCCCAGCACCACATATACAGAAAATGGCCAGAAGTGGCGCTGTGGCTCAAGTGGCAGAGTGCTAGCCTTGAGCAAAAAGAAGCCAGGGACAGTGCTCAGGCCCTGAGTCCAAGCCCCAGGACTGGCCAAAAAAAAAAAAAAAAAAAAAAAAGAAAATATAAATTATCAATAACTGACAAGAAATGCCATCATTATAGATCCTTCCAGATATTACATTGAAAATAACAGAATATTCCAAATACTTTTTGCCCATAAATTAGACGATGTAAGTGCAACAATTCCTTGAAAGTCATAAACACTCGAAGCTCCTTTGAGAAGAAAGAAGCCAAAAGAAAGGTTACAAGTTTACCTTATGATATGTTTGATTTGTAGCAAGATACTATTTTCCAAGGTGATGTTCAAAGCACTTGTGAGGTACTGATTGAACTCTTCGAAGAACATTTCATTCCCTTCTTCATACTTCCCATAGTTCTTTGAGTACTCTTTCTGAATGCAGTGATTGGTCAAGTGGCAGGTCTTGTCTTGGAAATTATCAACATGATAGGGTTCTGAAGCAGTCCGAAGCACGCCCTCTCTGTAGAGGTAGATGTTATACTGATGGTCCAACAACACCCAGCTTCTGAAATTCAACAAACACACTGGTTTACAATATAGGTACAGGGATAGGTGTATGTGTGTGTGTGTGTGTGTGTGTGTGTGTGTAATAACCTCACATGCTGAGGTTTTTTTGGGGGGGGTGGTAGTGAAAGAATTAGGTGAAGGAATGTGACTCAAGTGGTAGAGTGCTAGCCTTGAGCTAAAAGCAGCCAGGGGCAGTGCTCAGGTCCTGAGTTCAAGCCCCATTACATGGGACATCGTGGTTTCACGCCTGTGTTCCCAATCCTATGGGCGGTTCTCCGGAGGATGGCAGCCGCAGGGAGGTCTGCCTGGGCACAAAAGGTGGAAGAGCTTCTCCAGTTATTTTCCCAAAAGAATGCATTAGGAAGAGCCAGGTGGCCTGTGCCTGCGCCCTAGCTACTGGGGAGGCTGAGATCTGAGGACTGTGGCTTGAAGCCAGCCTGGGCAGAAAAAGGCCACGAGGTTCGTATCTTCAGTTAATCACCAAAAGGTCACAAGTGGAGCTGTGGCTAGCCTTGAGCACAAACACTCGGGGGAACAGCATCCAGGCCCCGAGTTCAAGCCCCAGGACCTGCACGAACACAAAAAAGAATTCAAAAATGAAACCCATAACCTCGGCTCTATGTTCTGGAGAGGACGGAGGAAACACTGAAACGCAAACAGGAAATGAGGTGCAGGAGCTCAGGTCTGCTCAGCTGCCCTCCGGCTGGTCACCACGCCTCGCACACAGGCAGCCAGGTCCTCACAGGGGGCCCTGGGCTGGCCGCACCCCAGGGCATCCTTTTCAGATGAAGAAAAGCTCAGTGCCAGGGCGCTGAAGGAAGGATTACCGAATGTCAAACTTGCGGTGACCCGGCTCGAGGAGCAGAGGGCGCTCCAGGTACTTCTGGATCACGTGCACCTGGCCCTGGTTGTCTATGAAATCCAGGAGCTCCGAGGCCTCTGAGGAGATGAGGATGCCTTCACCTAGCAGAGCAGGGGCAAGACAGAAGCTAGTCCCGTTCTTCCCACCAGGCAGATCCCTCCGCAACGCCAGACAGGAGAATGAGGAGGACGAGGGCAGGAGAAATCCCAGGGAGGCTGGCAGTGACCTGGGTACTCCCTCCCCCTCCCCCTCCCTTCCTGCTCCCTGTCCCCCTTCCTCCCTCCCTCCCTCCCCCTCTCCCCCTCCCTCCCCCTCCCCACGGAGCTTCTGCTGCAGTCAAAGCCCCCTCCACAGAGCACGCCCCATGCTATCCCACTCCACCCACGAAATGTCACTTTCACAAGGACTGGAAAAATCCAAGTTCTGGTAAAATGTGACTCTAGTCTTGAGCACTAGCTCCAATAAGATTATACACAGCCTCTGATCGACACGCCCACCTCTACGACTCTGTCTTGTAGAAATCAGGAGGTTAGAATAGAAATGTGAGAGCGCACAGTCCTTGCTCAGCACGCGCAGGGACCCGAGTTCAAACCTCCTTAATTCCAAGAGGAGATGCGGCTCAAGTGACAGAGCTCCAGACTTGAGTAAAAAAGGTAAGGGGCAGGCTGGGTACTGGTGGCTCACGTTTGTGATCCTAGCTACTCAGGAGGCTGACATCTGAGGATGGTGGTTCAAAGCCAGCCCAGGCAGGAACATCCGGGAGACTCTTGTCTCCAATCAACCAAAAACTGGAAGTGGCGCTGTGGCTCAAAGTGGCAGAGCTAGCCTTGAGCAAGAGCTCAGAGACAGTGCCTAGACCCTGAGTTCAAGCCCAACAACTGACAAAAAAAAAAAAAACCCAAAAGAACAATCATATACTTATTTTCATATAAAGGAAAGTCCTGTGGATTTTCCGGCTCAAGATTAGAAGGCTCCTCTAATGTTAGCGAGGTGTGTGCTACTGAGCCTGGTTATGGGTGGAGAAGTGGTCTCACAAACTACCTACCTGGGCTGGACTCAAACTGTGACACTACCATTCTCAGGCTGGCGAGTAACTACGTTTGCAGACTTGAGCGACCAGTACCCAGCTTGCTCAGTTATTTTTGAGATAGAATCTAGGTTTCTGGCCTGGGCCAGCTAGGACCACCATCCTCCTATTTATACGAGGATGGCAGGCAGCTGGTACCACACCTAGCTTTTTCTCTTGACGTAGGGGGTCTCATGAATCTGTCTGCCACCTTCTGCACTGCTGGGATAACAGATGTGTGTTCACTGTGACACGCTGTTAGTGGATACGGTCTCTCTCACACACTTCTTGCCGGAGCTGAGCTTGGACTTTCAGCCTGTAGATTTCCGACTCCGAAGTGTCCGTGCGTGCAGGGACGAGCCATGCGGCAAGCCTCCACCTTCCTTTTCAAGATCACTTAAGCTATCAGACTCAGCTTTTCCGTGCGAATTTTAGAAGCGACATGCAAACCCTGCGGAGGTTTTACATTACATTAAGCCTGTGGGCCATTCTTACTGCTTAGAGTTCTCCAAAGCTCTCGTCCATGCCCATTTTGTAATCTTCAGCAAACTTGTACATATTTTGTGAAATTTCCCCCTTCAGATCTCATTGTCACAGAGGAAAAGTGTAAGTGGTATTGTGTTGTGACTTTGGTTCCCACATATTATTGGTCTATAGATATATGGAAATGGTGTGTGTGTGTGTGTGTGTGTGTGTGTGTGTGTTGGGAATGGGGCTTGAACTCGGCCTTATGCTCTCTCTTAGCTTTTCTTTCTTTTCTTTTTTTCTTTTTTGGTGCCAGTTCTAGGGCTTACACATAGGGCCTGGGCACTGTCCCTGAGCTTCTCTGTGTTCAAGGCTAGCACTCTACCACTTGAGCCACAGCGCCACTTCCGGCCTTTTCTGTGTATGTGGTGCCGGGGAATCGAACCCAGGGCTTCATGCACGCTAGGCAAGCACTCTACCGCTAAGCCACATTCCCAGCCCCGTCCCTGAGTTTTTGTGCTCAAAGCTAGAGCTCTACCACTTGAGCTACAGCTCTACTTACAGCTTTTTTTGGTGAGGAATCAGAGATAAGAACCTCATGGCTTTGAACGGCGATTTTCAGATCTCAGCCTCCTGAGGAGCTAGGATTGCAGGCGTGCACCCCCAGCGGCTGGTTTGCGTAGCATTTTTGCTCAAGGCTGGTGATCGACCACTCGCGCCACACTTCCACTTCCTTTTCTCAACTCTTACAGCAAAAATTCAGTTCAACATTTTATTTTCCCTTTACTGCCCCCTGCCGCTAAGCATTCTTCTTGCCTTGTGAGGCCGGGGACTGGGCAGAGGCCCTCTGACAGGCCTTCCTGGCTCTCAGTTCAAACCCACAGATGGAACCCAGAACGCTGTGGGTGTCTATTTCCTCCCCCACTTCCTCCATTAATCATCAGAAGCGGGCAACGTAACTCGAGACGAGGTCACAAGGGGGAAAAGAAAAATGGTGAAGTACCTGGCTGTGGCAAGATTCCCGGTAATGCCATGCTAGTTGGCAGAAAAGAAAGTGAGGTCTACTCACCAAGGATAGGAATGAGAAACAATGGCTGGATGGTCTTCCAAGGAAATAAAAAGGAGAAGCAAGTTCTGAGTGGAATGGTTGTAGAGAGAACATGAGGGTACAGGAAGAGACGGTGGCTGTACTCCTCACGTTGAGAGGGGCCTCTATTTAAGCCTGACTTATTATTATAAACTTTATACCATTCATGCCCTCATGCGCGCACGTTTATTGAGTGCTTCTGAGGAAGCACGTGAGGCAAACAAGATAGAAAGTCTGTGTCTGCATGGAGTTTGGAGCGAGACACATATGCAATACAGTCCTGGGAAGAAGCTAGTGCCAGAAGTAAAAAAAGAATCAGTGGCTTGACAGGTGATTTTTTAGATTAGAAACATCTTTCTGACATGGCAAGCTTGGAGCTGAAGTAGAAAATCTTCTGTGTAATCGCATTCCAGACACACAGATAATTTTAGAGTATGTGAGGGGCCCAAGGCAGACTTGGTGTCTACAGTACAGTGAGCAAGACCGAGAATAGAAAGGGGTGAGACCAGAGCTGGGAGGAAACGTCCAGCAGCGGGCCCCCATCAGGAAGCTCAAGTTATCCTAACTGCATTAAGAGCCAGCTGCTAGGTCGCAGCAGGAAGCAGCATGAAACTTGATCCGATCTGTTTTTCGAAACGTCACTGTCGGGGAGAGCTGTCTGAGAGCCGGTACTGCAGCACCACAGAACGGAGAGGATGGTGGTTCTGATGTTCAGTAAGCAGTGGAAATAGGGAGAAAAGCGTATCTCCGAGCATGTTTTGAAGGTAGCAAGACAGTCATGAATGAGGGAAAGGGAACAATTGAATCCTACGTTTGGGGCTTCAGAGACGGAGTGAATAGTCCAATCAGAAGTAGGAATAGTGAGAGCGGGAAGGTCAGGACAAGCGAAATGAAGAGTTCTGAGCAGACACATTAATTCTGACACGCCTTTTAGCGACGGTGTCGATCCCCTTGGATCTAGAGCTTCAGGGGAAGGCCTAGACCAGAAAGAAACCCGCAGGGGGCCAGAGACGTGGTTCACAGACTAGCTGTGGCCTGGGCCTCCGGGATTCAGTTAGACTCAGCCGTCTAAAGACGAGACTGGGGCTGGGGATATAGCCTAGTGGCAAGAGTGCCTGCCTCAGATACACGAGGCCCTAGGTTCGATTCCCCAGCACCACATATACAGAAAACGGCCAGAAGCGGCGCTGTGGCTCAAGTGGCAGAGTGCTAGCCTTGAGCAAAAAGAAGCCAGGGACAGTGCTCAGGCCCTGAGTCCAAGGCCCAGGACTGGCCAAAAAAAAAAAAAAAAAAAAAAAAAAAGACGAGACTGGCTTCTCACGTGCGAAGACCAGCACGCAACAGGAACCCCCAGGGACGGGAGAAGGGTGGGCAGCGAGGGCCACTGACCTTTGGCACCAGCTGATGACTTTGCAATCCAAACACTGCCTTCTCCGTCCTCTTTCTTCCTGTTATAGGACGCCAGGAAGAACTCTCTCTCGTCCGTCCTCGTGTTACTGATGGGTGGCTGCATTCCATTCTGTGCTGAAGCAACCGGGGTCTTGGCGTTGGTTGGATAAATCACGTAGGACTCGGGGAACCACGTGCATGACTCGGCTAGCTCTGGGCTTGTCTTGATTAGCCTGCGCAGGAACGAAGGGCAGCCTATTTCTCACTGGGCTCTGAAACTCTACTGGGAAAGGCCACTCACTGCTTTCCCCCAAAGCTTCTCAAAGCGGCAAGACATGGCCTGCTCTCTTCCTTACCCTTCTACTTGTTCCCTTAACATGCAACGCTGAAGGAATAACCAAGTTAATTCAAAAGGCTTCATGATGAAAACTTGGGCTCTTTTAAAAATATATCTCTACAGTAACTCAATGCCATGTTAAGCCAGTACCTTTTCAACAAATTAGATTGTTGGAAACAACAACATACATGAACCAGACTCATATTAAAAAATGAAGTGAGGTTTGGCGACAGCGGCTCATGCTTATAATCCTAGCTACTTAGAAGGCTGAAATCTGAGGGTTGTGGTTCCAGCCCCGGCAGGAAAGTCCAGGAGACTCTTATCTCTAATTCACCACGAGAAAACTGGAAGTGGCACTGTGGCTCAAGCACTAGCCTTGAGCTGAAGAGCTCAGGGACAGCACCCAGGCCCAGAGTTCAAGCCCCACAACTGGAAAGAAAGAAAAAAAGAAAAGAGGGCTGGGAATATGGCCTAGTGGTAAAAGGCTCATCTCGTATACCTGAAGCCCTGGGTTCAATTCCTCAGCACCACATATATAGAAAAGCCAGAAGTGGCACTGTGGCTCAAGTGGCAGAGTGCTAGCCTTGAGGACAAAGAAGCCAGGGACAGTGCTCAGGCCCTGCGTCTCAAGCACCAGGACTGGCAAAAAAAGAAAAAGAAATAGGGAATAGAGGAAAATGTTCAAATAACTAGAAAAAGTACTATCTTGGCCCATCTTCCTGGGGGAGAAAAAGCTGGTTAGGAATCAATTATCTAAAGATCAGTTGTGGGTCTTGAACTCAGGGCCTGGGCCTAGGCTAGCTTCCAAGAGCAACCCTCAGATCTCAGCCTCCAGAGTTGCTAGGCGTGACCCACCAGTGCCCAGCTAAAGGCCGTCATTTGAGTCCATCATTTCTTGCTTTTAGCTCAGACTAGCTTCAGCAACTGAATGAAGGAGGAAATTTTCTGATGGAACATGCAACACCAGTGGACATGGATAATTAGAGCTCCTACTTCCAAAATAACCGCACAGAAGACAAAGTCCGGCCTTGGGCAAGGCTCTCAAACAAAAGGGCGCCCCACTACCACAGCTCTCCACTCGGGAGCTGGAGGCCTGAGAATCTCAGCACACACATGAGGATCCAGTCCTCTGCAGGTGAACACCCAAGTTCACAGGGGCGGTATCGGCCAGGATGCAAGCCACGATGAACTCGCGAGTCCAAACTCCAGCCCTGCCTGCCCCCCCCACCACCACCACCAAGCAGAGCCACAGGGGCCTACTAAACACACCAGGCCTTCCCGCATCTGTGCCCCTCCTTCTAGAACAGGCATCTAGAACTTAGACGTCAACAAAGTCATTTGAAAGTTCAAGCCAGAAGAATTTGAAAGGAACAATAAATAACTAAGTTGACCACCATCCAATTACCACCCGTGACCAGTATGAACTGAGTTGTAAATTGTACTTGATTTTAATTTAAATACCGATCATTGTAGAAATGTTTCCATGAAGCACAACTTCACTGGCTCAGTAGGGGGAGATTTTACTTTATGACTGCACTGCTCTGTACATGTCAGGCCTCTGTGCAATGTCTAATGTCACATACAAACGCACCACTGTTCTATTCAGGGACAATAGGTTGATTCCACTCAAGTAGTTCTGCTTTTCTGTGCGTTGATGAAACATGATGATGTAGTTGCAGAGCACGAGTTACAGTGCTAACAAATCCTAAGTGATCCTTAAGGTGGAATATAATTATTTTCAGGCACAGGTTCAACTTAACATGTCCATTTACATATATGGAGCACTTTGATCATTCCCACCCACCACCCATACCATCTCCATCCTTTCAACTTTCCCAGCTCCCTTTTCCTATCTCTACTATATTATGACTATATTTGCCCATCATTCATCTCTCCAAGCATGGACAGATTTTTACATTTAAAACAAAGGTATGGGGCTGGGAATATGGCCTAGTGGCAAGAGTGCTTGCCTCGTATACCTGAAGCCCTGGGTTCGATTCCTCAGCACCACATATATAGAAAACGGCCAGAAGTGGCGCTGTGGCTCAAGTGGCAGAGTGCTAGCCTTGAGCAAAAAGAAGCCAGGGACAGTGCTCAGGCCCTGAGTCCAAGGCCCAGGACTGGCAAAAAATAAACAAAACCAAAAGTACTACTGATAGAAAATTAGCAAAATTGTGAGATTGAGGGTAGCCTGAGCTATATAGCAGGTTCCAGGTTAGCTTTGTCACAAAACCAACATTCAAAAGTACTAGCTTTTTTTCTTTCACTTTCAATAAGTTAAGTATCATAAGAAATGCTAATTCATGCTGATTAATATTTGGGACATGCTTACATGGGAAAAATTATCCAATTAAAGCCTAAAAAATGTTAAACTCTTGGTGTGAGTGTATTTTGGTATTTTGGAACAAAGAGTTTCACTTATATGTGAATAACTTCTTGCAACCATGTTGGACAGAACTTCAAGTAGGTTGTGTTGAGATGGACTCACTGGATTTTGAAAGGTTTCCCTTTTAAACTCCATCCTACTATGGGATACACATTGGAAACATTTGTTTCCTCTGTTTTTGAAGTATCCTGGGTGGAGTTGTCTAAATGGTTCAGAGCATCCTTGAAGATGCTACAATGACTCACCAGTTCATGAAACTGTTGAAAGAAACAGAACAGGATGAATTTAATGGCATGGTATTCTTGGCAAATTCCCACTGATGAGAGATGAAAGAGTTTTACAAAGGTTTACTCTACTGTTAATTCTAGTTCATATTTCTTGGTAGAAGGAATACTGGCTATATTATTATTTCCTCTCAAAATGCCATTATTTCATTCAACAATCAAAGATTTTTAAAAAATGGCAGAGTAACCAGGAGCTCAGACCCGTAATCCTATCTACTTAGGAGGCTGATCTGAGGATCATAGTTTGAAGCCAACCCGGGCAGGAAAATCTAAGACTCATATCTCCAATTAACCACCAGAACCCATAGGTAGAGCATTAGCCTTGAGCATAAAAGCTCAGGGACAGTACCCAGGTCCTGAGTTCAAACCTCAGGACCACCACAGACACACACACAAAAATGCAAGAGTTATTTAAAGTACCTCACCTGTATGCATACTAAACATGAGATAACTATATCTACAGTTCTGGGGATGGGGAAAAAAGAGCCTATTTAGGATCTACCCATACATTTGCATTTCAACTTCATAATAAAAATTAGCAATAAGGATTTTACATACTTTTTTCTGGCCAGTCCTGGGCTTGAACTCAGGGCCTGAGCACTGTCCCTGGCTTCTTTTTGCTCAAGGCTAGCACTCTACCACTTGAGCCACAGCAACACTTTTGGCCTTTTCTGTTTATGTGGTACTGAGGAATTGAACCCAGGGCTTCATGCAAGCTAGGCAAGCACTCTACCACTAAGCCATTCCCAGCCCAGATTTTACATACTTGTATCCCATAAGATACAGAAGATTTTAAATGTAAAAGATTACATTATGATAAATGGCTATAAAAAGTAAAACTGAAGAACATATTGTTGATACTGATAAACTTAGAATTACTTTTGAATAGACTCACTTGGAATCTAGTGCCAATAATACACGCTCAAATGGCAGAACATTCTCCTAGCATGGGTGGCCTGGTTTCAATCCCTAATAAAACAAAAGGATGGGGCTGGGATGTGGGTTAGTGGTAGGATGCTTGCCTAGCATGCATGAGGCCCTGGGTTCAATTCCTCAGTACCACGTAAACAAACAACAACAAAAATAATAATGTCATACATAAAAAAAGAAAGAAAAGGCTCAGGGACAGCACCCAGACCCTGAGTTCAAGCACCATGATGACAAAAAAAAAAAGAAAAAAAAGGATCAATATTGAGTTGACACGGGAGTTAGTGAATTTATTTAACTCGTATTCATAGTTTTGCAAATTACATGCTTTTGTTTCAAAGTCAAATCAATGTCTCTATTCTTTTTTTTTTTTTGCCAGGCCTGGGTCTTGAACTCAGGGACTGGGCACTATCCCTTGCTTCCTTTTTGCTCAAAGCTAGCATTCTACCACTTGAGCCATAGCACCACTTCCAGCTTTTTCTATATCTGTGGTACTGAGGAATTGAACCCAAGGCTTCATGTATATAAGGTGAGCACTTTACTACTAAGCCATATTCCCAGCCCCCAAATCAATGTCTCTAAAAGCAATTAATTGTCAATATACATATACTAAAGAAAAATGACTTTGATATGTGATTCCATTACTCAAGACCTTTTATATATATTAGAACAACTTGGGATGGAAATATGCTTTTTCAACTGTAACTTCTTTGTGAAATATAAATTCAAAATCAAGGCTTTTTAGGGAAATTTTAGGGTTCAGACTGAAGTATGTTACAAATGTAATACAAAATACATATTCTGAAGACCTGAAAAGGAAAAAATATATAATATTACATTCATATTTTTTGTATTAGTATCATGTCAAAAGGACAGTATTTGAGGATTTTGTTATTGTCTTTTTTATTTTTACAGCACTGAGATGAAATCCTGGGCCTCCCACACAGGAGACAAGGGCTCTACCTCTGAGCTACACCCTTACTCCAATATATTGAACTTACTTACTTAAGTAAAATAAATTACAACTTTTTGGGTGCCTGTCCTGGGGCTTGAACTCAGGGCCTGTGTTGTCCCTAAAATTTTTGCTCAAGGGTAGCACTCTACTACTTAAGCCACTGCTTTTTGGTGCTTAACTGGAGATCAGAGTCTCAAGGACTTTCCTGCCTTGGCTGGCTTTGAACCATGGTCCTCAGCCTCATGCGTAGCCAGGATTACTGTGTGAGCCACCAGCTCCTGGCCTTCCCAGCTGAGATCATGAACTTAATGGCATTGACCTCGCTGCACTTACTCTCGCGTGGCTACTAAGAAGCTCCAGTCACATTTGTGGCTAGCGCTACATTTCTGTTGGACAGCGCTGGTCTGTCACATGACCTTCACTTGGCAGCCATGTTTCCCGTATAGAACCGAGACCAGGCCCTGCAGAAGGTCCTTTGCATTTGTTCCAATGCCTCACCAGCCCGTCCCATTGGGAAGCAATCACAAATCAAATGGCCCTTTGGTCACATCTACCTAAGAGAGTAACACTCACAAGAAAAGAGAGCAGTCAACCCCACCAAGAGAAGAACAGCCCATGAGTGAGTTCCCCCGGGGCCTTGATGGATTTCTGAACCCCCTGATTGACAGGAAGGAGGACCCAGCTCGACCCCAGCGAGGCTCTGCAAAGCCCGGGGAGGGCTGTCTAGTTCCTCTGCATGGGGTACGTGTGCCGAGATGAGAAGCATTCTGGATTATTATTAGTGTGGACTTGGATAGCCCAGCTGACATCTGATCTCCGTTTCATCCCATACATTGAGGGAGATTACATTTCTAATTCCCCAGAGGCCCTACAAACTCATGAAAGGGTAACAAAGCAATACAGGTTATCATCTTCTCTTGGGATACGACGGCCTCTCGCGAGACACTTAAGAGAAGAAAGGAAGCGGGGAGAAGGGAGACACCCCCAGACCCCTGGGTCACATCACCATTTTCACCATTTACCTCACTTACCATCACAGATCATGTCACTTCACTACCATCCAGGGACTGGCACTGGCACTGTTTTTTATTCCCATTTTACAGATCAGACATGGAGACTCTATGAGTTGTGCTGTCTAACATACAGATATCTGCTCAGCTCTGTTCAGGACTCGAGTCCTAGCGTCGCCGCTAAATATTAGGCAAATATGTTCAGCATTATTTTTAACAGCATCTTCTGCTTTTTATTTATAAAAGCAAAATCCTACTTTTGTCCTTAAATAAAAATCCAGAGGAGAAACTGAACATTTTATATAAATATTTAAATGAGTAATCGTGTTCCACTTCCTACTCCTGACGTTACTCAAATGGCCTTTTAGATTCTAAATATAAAATGAGGCAATCAAAAGACTTCAGAAAGCTCCGCTCTCCTGAAGGAGAGCTGCTGCTGAATCATGGATACCCATCAGAGAGAGGAAGCTACCAGGGCCAAAAAGACGGAACACAAGGTGGAAATGGCCAGGCCCTGGTGGCTCCCACCTGTCACCCTGGCTGCTCAGGGGGCTGAGATCTGGGGATCACACTTCTAAGCCAGCCAGGCAGGCTCTGGGCCCTTATCTTTAACCAACCACCACCAGGCTAGACAAGGAGATGCAGCTCAAGTGGGAGAGTGCCAGCTATGATCGAAAAAACTACACGACAGTGTAAGGCCCTGAGTACAAGCCCCGTGACAGGTACACACACACACACACACACACACACACACACACACGCAAAGTGGAAATGTTCCTGTGAGTTCTCAGCTTTGCAAATACCTTCAGTGCAGAATGGAGTGTTACTAGTGAGAGAACATCTCTCAATGTCTCCTTGTCTAAAAAAAAACATGCTTGGCTATACATGTTTATTAATTATATGCAAAGAATCCTGCAGCCCAATGACAGTCCTGGCTTCTGGGGTCAGACTTGGTGTTTCCCAATAGAAATGACCCGCAATAATAGCAGTGACATCCAAAATAATAGTTGTAGGAAGAACTATTTTTACAGATACATTGCAAACTATGAGACAGGCATGCTTTAAAAGATCCTCTTAGCCAGGTGCTGGTGGTTCACACCTGTAATCCCAGCTACTCAGGAGGCTGAGATCTGAGGATCGTGGCTCAAAGCCAACCCAGGCAGGAAAGTCCATGAGACTCGGATCTCCAATTAACTACCAAAAAACCAGAAGTGGCGCCGTGGCTCAAAGTGGAAGAGCGCTAGCCTTGAGCAAAAGAAGCTCAGGGACATTGCCTAGGCCCTGAGTTTAAGCCCCATGACTAAAGAAAAAAAACACACAAACAAACCAGATTCTCTTAAATCACCTCAATCTCCACAACAACCCTGACGTAGCTCCTATCACGATATTCATTTTTACAAACACCCATCTGCAAGAGGCACCTGTGCTATATCCGCTGTGGGGCTCTTTGTCCAATACTCAGAGCTGCCTGTCGAGGGATGAGATTTAACGCACCCTAAGATGACAGCTGGGGCTAACCCCAAGCTGCTGACCGTGGATCTTAGCCATTGCGTGATACCGTCTCCTTCACCCTTGTAATGCTGTTGGCACGGTCTGTGGCCATAGCCCAGCTGATCAGAGGTGGATGGCGAAGTAGAGCCCTTACACCCCGCTCAACTCTCTTCTCTGACAGCCCCAAGCTGCTGGGAGGATTGGCCCTCAAGGTCTGGCCCGTGGCTTTCCCCAGGACCCAGAAACAGTAAGAACGTGTCCTCTATCTACCTCCCCCCATAGCCAGAGGCTGCCTGACGTTAGGACAGCCTGCTCAATTTCCTTCTGGCTGCCACATCTCTGAGAGGTCACTCATCCACTCTGCAGCTCCTGGGGGAACACGGGAGCTGAAACCAGCCCTTTGCTGGGCTCTCACTTGGCCCGGCCCTGCCCTTGCGCACTGGTTTTGTGATGTGCTTGTCTTGAGAACCTTCCCCCGTACGCAGAAGCCTGAGTCAAGCCCTGCCTCTGCCGAGCTTCACCTAGGAGACAGACACGCTTTATCACGCGCTGCGCAGCAACACTTTTTTTTTTTTGCCAGTCCTGGGCTTGAACTCAGGGCCTGAGCACTGTCCCTGGCTTCTTTTTGCTCAGGGCTAGCACTCTGCCACTTCCAGCTTTTCCTGTTCATGTGATGCTGGGGAATCGAACCCAGGGCTTCGTGCACGCTAGGCAAGCTGTCTATCACTAGGCCACACTCCCAGATTGAACGTCAGTTGACTTTTAAATCTGTCAAAGTATTTTTTTCCCCTTCACCGAATCCCACAGTTCTTCCCAAGTGCCCCAGGAGGATGAGGCACACGGAGAGCGGACTCGTGAGCGACGCACTTACTTGACTAAAGACGCCTTGCGGCACAGCTTGTCAGCCCCGCGGTAGTAGTTGACCAGCTGCACCAGGCCCGGCTCGTGACCTGCGAGGAGAGAGAAGGCTCAGAACGGACAGGGCACAGGCGGGAGGCCAGCCGGCACCACGCGCGAGAGAGAACGGCTGTGCCCACCCTGCCGTTCCGGGACGAGTTGGTAGAAATGCAATGAGCCCCCCTCTGCCTCAGTACCCCACGGGCAATTCTTATCCCCTCCCTCTCCACAGTGGATACCATCAGAATACCAACTTGGCCTTTTCTTGTGAAGGTGTTGGGGTCATTTTTGAGTGTACTTAGTCTTTATTTTATTTTTTGCCAGTCCTGGGGCTTGAACTCAGGGCCTGAGCACTGTCCCTGGCTTCCGTTTGCTCAAGGCTAGCATTCTACCATTTCAGCCACAGCGCCACTTCTGGCCTTTTCTGTATATGTGGTGCTGAGGAATCGAACCCAGGGCCTGCCACTCTTGCCTCTAGGCCATATTCCCAGCCCCAAGTGTACTTATTCTTGATTCTTATCATAGTCCTCTCTTTGATCAGCACCCACAGATTTATCATCTTTGCACGGCAAGCCGCTTTCATAGTCACACTTTCCTCACCTGCAAGCTTGCTTTCTGGACACCAAAGAAAGAAAGAAGTAAGGAGAGCTGTAATGCTGCTGGCCTCAAGTATGCCGATCTCTGCCAATCCCAGCAGGGCCACCCGGAAGTGAAAGAAGGTAGAGAAAGGCCATCTGCCCGTAATGTCAACGCCATTTTCAACAGCTTTGACTGCACAACCCCCTCCTGCAAAATCAGAACCCGGGGCTAGGGCCAGAGCTCAGAAGCAGCATACAGACATGCTCCCTGCAATTGAAGCCTTAGCTTCGGTTCTCATCCTATGCAAAAGCCAGAGCTCAAAGGACACAAGGAAAAACACATTTTACTTAAAATTAACAAATTGGGATGGGCCCTGGGCTCACACCTGTAATCCGAGCTACTCGGGAGGCTGAGATCTGAGGATCGGAGTTCAAAGCCAGCCCGGGCAGGAAAGTCTCTCAAGACTCTCACCACCAATAAACTAATCAGAAAAAGCCAAGAAGCGGAACTGTGGTTCAAACCGCTGGCCTTGAGCAAAAGAGGTCAGGGACAGAGCCCATGCGCGCCCTGAGTTCAAACCCCCGTGACAATAACAACAACAACAAAAAGTAAGATCCTTGCCAATCACCTGCTCAATCTGCAGGGCCTGTTTGGGACCCCTGTGGGGGGTTTTCCCCTTCTACTTCTGTGTGTGTGTGTGTGTGTGTGTGTGTGTGTGTTCAATGTCAGGACCCCCCTAACTCGTTAACAGCTAGGAGCTGCCAAGTGATGAGAAAATCCGGAATCAAGAAAGAAGATGCTGGAGCAGGGAGGATGTCACTGCCCAACTTCAAGCCGTTCTTCCCACCCTGCAGGGAAGTGAGATGATGATGATGATGATGATGATGATGATGATTATTATTTTCCCTGCTAGGGGCTTCCTGACGAGATAATTAGACAAAAGGGGGGGACCCCCTCCGGGCACACGCGGTCTTCCCGGGTTTCTGGGGTTTCCAGCCAGCCTTGGCACGGTCACCATTCATTCTACACCATGGACTGGAACAACAGGGGCACCTCCGCGGGCCGCGGGACGGTCACACGCGCGCGCGCGCACACGCACACACGCACACGGTCACACACGCGCGCACTGGCGCACACGCACACGGTCACACACGCGCGCGCACACTCACGCACACACGCACACGGTCACACACGCGCGCACTGGCGTACACACGCACACGGTCACACACGCGCGCGCACGCGGGTGGGACGCGGCCGCCAGGCCGCCCACGCCCTCCGGGGAAGCGAACCCGCGCGGGCCGCTGCGGTCGGCACCCCCGGGGGCGGGGTGGGGGGGGCTGGCTGCGCGCCCGCGGCTGGGGGTGGACGCGGGGGGCCGGGTTTGGGCGCGGCCCGCGGCTCCCGGTCGCCGGGGCGTCCTGGGGCGGGGTGGGGCGGCGGGGGGGGGGAGCCCGGCCCCGGTCCGCGCGCCCCCCGCGGGCCCGCGCCCCCCGCCCGCCCGCGCCCCCCGCCCGCGCTCACCGAGCCTCCCGAACGGCAGCCGGTTGCGCTCGCCCAGCATGAGGTTGAAGCGCGGGTTGTCCCGGCGCAGCCGCTTCCAGTGGCCGCTGGCGAGCAGCCGCCGCGCCACCTCGGCGTACACGCTGCTGTGCTCGTCGCGCACCACGAAGGTGTACATGGCGGAGGGCGGAGGGCGGCGCGCGCGCCCGGGCCGCCGCCGCCGAGGAGCCGAGGAGCCCCGGAGCCCCGCTCCGCCCGCCCGCCCGGCCGCCGCGCGCCTCGGCCGCGCCCCGCCGCCCCGCGCCCCGCCCCGCCGCCCCGCGCCCCGCCCCGCCCCCGCGCCCCGCCCCGCCGCCCCGCGCCCCGCCCCGCCCCGCGCCCCGCCGCCCCGCCCCCGCCCCGCCCCGCGCCCCGCCCCGCCCCGCCCCGCAGGCCCCGCCTCCGCCCCGTGATGCCGCGCGGCCCGGCGCCCTCCGCCCCCCGCGCCCCCCGCGCCCCCCGCGCCCGGCGCCCTCCGCCCCCCGCGCCCCCCGCGCCCCCCGCGCCTCCGCCCCCCGCGCCCCCTCCCCAGGCGCCGACCAGGCCGTGCCTGGGAACCGTGGGGGGGGGCCATTCTCAAAGGTGCAGCCCCCTCCATTCGCGCGCACACGCGCACACGCACACGCACGCACACGCACACACAGCAGGCTCCCCCCCCCCCCCACGGGCCGGCTGGAACCCGGCTCTCGTCCGCGCCTTAGCCCGGTGATGGCGCGTGCGTGGCCAGGATGTGGCGCTTCCGTGAGCACGGTCTCCTCATCCCTGAACGAACCGGAGCCCTTCCACAATGCACACCTCCATCCAAGAGCCAGGGCCTAAACCCTTGGCCGACGGCGTTTCTGTCAATTCTACAAAAAGAAATTTCAGGGCTGGGAATACCGCCTCGTGGTAGAGCGCTTGCCCCGTATTCATGAAGCCCTGGGTTCGATTCCCCAGCACCGCATACACAGAAAAAGCCAGAAGTGGCGCTGTGGCCCAAGTGGCAGAGTGCTAGCCTTGAGCGGGAAGAAGCCAGGGACAGTGCTCAGGCCCTGAGTCCAAGGCCCAGGACTGGCCAAAAAGAAAAACAAAACCCTAGTGCCAGCAAAAACAAAACAAAATGGATAAAAAGCAAAAAGGCACCTAACGAAATCACTCGAGTAAATAAAATGACATATGGGGGGGAGGGGGAATACAGGGACATTCTACACTCCTATACTCCTACACAAATCTCTCTCACCAGTGCTTTGAGAGTTCTTAAGAAACAACCTAAAATTAAGTAAGGGAAAGGGGAAAGGTGGGTGAGAATGTTCGAAGGGGTGACATTGACCAAGACGCACTGGGTTCATAAACTGCTTTGGTGAGTGGCAACTCCTTTGTACAACTACTTAAAGATAATAAACATATGCAAGAATAAAAAAGAGACAACATCTGGATATTCACTCAGGAGCCACATTTGTTTATTTATTTAGTCAGTCAGTTATGGGTCTTGAACTCATGGCCTGGGCGCTGTCCCTGAACCTCTTTGTGCTCAAGGCTGGTGCTCTACCACTTGAGCCACAGTGCCACGTTTTTGAGTGGTTAATTGGAGATGAGTCTCTTGGGGACTCTTCTACCTGGGCTGGCTTCAAACCATGATCCTCAGATCTCAGCCTCCTGACTAGGTACAATGACAGGCGTGAGCCTCAAGTTATTTTAGTTCATTATCCTTTACAGGGATTTGAACTTAGGACCTCACACTTGCTAGGGAAATGAGGGCTGAGCTACTCTTCCAGCCCCCAGAAATCAGCTTCGTAAGAAATCTGCACGTGAGGGAACTAGAAATTTAAAAAAATAATTAAAATGCTCAGCAATTCAGGCTTCCAGTCCTCCTGTGCCTAGTTCTTTCCATTCTTGCCACAAGCCTTTCCGAGAAGCCATAGTTAGGCTTGATTTTCATGACTGGCCTGATTAAAACTTGTAGCTGCGTTTGCAGACTGGACTGCAGCTCATTCCCGCTCAGCAGAGGCGGCTGGCTTTCCGCAGCAGCCCCATGCATAAGTGATGAGTTGGCTTGTCAGTGACACCAGCTGTGACGTCAGAAGCCGTCAGTGCGCAGGTGCTGGAAGGGGCCACGGTCATGAGCTGCACCTAAGTGGATGATCCCAGTGGTCTGCTTGTTTGCCTGAAGAATGAAGAGCGCTGTTCCGTCACGGTAGGGGAAAAAAGCTCATGTTTCCTCCCTTATTGGTTCTCTACATTCATGATAGTCAAGGAAGGGCGGACTATAGAGATTTGACAACTTATACTCCGGCTAAGACGATGTCACTAGGTATACTCACATCCCCTTTTCTGTATGTGTTAAATTCTGTTATCTAGAGTTATTTATTCTAAGAGTATATTTCCATGGGTTAAAGTGTTTTATCAACAGAGTTCTGGCTGAGAATATAGAAACGACCTCTCCTTTTATTGTGTTTTTCTTTTTATTTACTCATTCACTTTTGTGTTCATCCTGGGGCTTGAACTCGGGACCTGGGTTCTGTCCCTGAGCATTTTTTGCTCAAAGCTACTGCTCCACTTCCAGTTTTTTGGTGCTTAATTGGAGATAAGAGTCTCATAGACTTTCCTGTCTGTGCTGGCATTGAACCACAATCCTCAGACCTGTCTCCTGAGTAACTAGGATTACAGGATTGAGCCACTGGTACCTGGCTTCACCTTTCCCTTTAGATAATTATGAAGGGTTTTTTTGCCAGTCCTCGGACTTGAACTCAAGGCCTGGGCACTGTTCTTGAACTTTTTCTTGTTGTTGTTGGTTGTGGGTCTTGAACTCTGGGCCTGGGTGCTGTCCCTGAGTTCTTCAGCCCAAGGCTAGAACTCTGCAGCTTGAGCCACAGCGCCACTTCCAGTTTTCTGGTGGTTAATTTGAGATAAGCGTCTCCCGGACGTTCCTGCCTGGGCTGGCTTTGAACCGCCATCCTCAGATGTCAGCCTCCTGAGTAGCTAGGATCACAAACGTGAGCCACCAGTGCCCGGCCTGCCCCTTACCTTTTTTACTCAAGTCTGGAGCTCTGTCACTTGGGCCGCATCTCCACTTGGAATTAAGGAGGTTTGAACTTGGAACCAGACCTAATGCATGAGCCCTTCTTCTAAGGCTCTGACCCGTCCCCACTTTTCATCACTAAGTCCCTGACTACATTCTGCCTTGGGTGGGGGTGGGGGTGGGGTGGGAGAGGAGTGCTCCCCGCGGAGCATAGCTTTGGCCTCTCGGAGAACTCTCTGGAAAACGGTCACCTGTGGTGAAGGATGAGAATGGGCAGCGTAGCACCTGCGACCTTGCTGGAGGGACTCATCCACGGTCCCCCGCGCGGGGCACAGCTTCTTTAGGAACCAGGCCTTCTGATCCCACAGTCTCCCCTTGGCAAGGACTGAGAGTGCAAATTCCCCACGAGGCGGGGAAGAAATGCCGCCCTCATCCCTACCCTTGCTTAGCGTACCAATGATGTCTACCTTTGGAGAATAGACTACTGACTTTAGGGGCGCTATTGTGTCAATGTTTGTCCATAGCAGCCACTGTGATGGCTTTGGAAGGGAGGCTCGGCCCTCCACAAATGGACCAGTGCCTTCATCGTAGGTTCGCCTGCACTTGGACTCTCTCTCTCTCTTAGCTATTTTGCCACGTTAGGACAGAGCAAGAAGGCCCTTTCCTTGATTCTGGAGGCTTGGTTGAACTTGCGTTAACTATAATCATCCGGTCTGTTAAGTCAAGTGTGGTTCCTCGACTTTTAATCCTAGCCCCCCGGGGAGACTGAGGCACTCGGGTCCTGAATTCAAGGTCAGCCTTGAGCTGCATTAGCAAGTTCAAGTGGAGATTGGGTTACACAGAGTCCTGTCTCAAAAGGAAACGAAACTGCCTCCCAGCGTGTTAGTCCTTTTCGTCACTCTGACACAATCCATGAGAGAAATAACGCAAGGGAGGAAGGTTTCCTTCGGCTCACACTCTCAGAGGTTTCAGTCTGTGGTCTCTGGACTCTGTGTTTTGAGCTTCTGGGGACACGGAGCACCATGGTGGAGCTGAAAGGAAGATCTGCTCACTCAAGGTGCAGAAGCAGAGAGAAAAAGAGGACGTGATATACCCCTCCAGTTCATGCCCCAGTAACCACCTCCTCCAACCGGGCCCTATCTTCTAATAACCCATTCATCTATGCCTCCCTCAATGGATGAATCTACCAACGAAGCCAGCAACCTCAGGATTTAACCACACCCCGAGGCCCGTCAGCTGGCAATCAAACTTACATACAGGCCTCCAAGGGGCGGTTTTAGAGTCACACCATAATACGCAGTTGTGGTGTTGGGGGTCATCTCTTGATTGGCACCGCGTTCGCCTCTTGCAGAGGCTCTTCCTCCGCTCTCTTGGGCTGGAGTCTGGCTGGTGCAGTGAATGTTAGGAACGGGACCAGGGCCAGGGGCCATTGCAGCACCTACTTTGACCTGACTAGGCCCTGGATTTGAGGCAAGTTTATATGGGAGCTCATAAACCAGTCCTCCTATGAACCCTCAAATAATCATGCCGGCCCAGGCTCTGTACTCAGGGGCAGGAAACTCTGCCCCAGAATTTACATCAGTTCTAGTCAGCCTAAGTCACTGTCTTTTCCAGAATCAACTCAGCACCCAGCACTTTGTGGGTCTCCATTAGGGAAAGAATGGGGGGAGGGCTTAACAGCAGGGACTAAGGGTCAGACAATTAAACTAGCGTTGGTGAGCGAAGCCTAAAGAGCCTTCAAGCACCACCATACCTATCTGTCGCTTGAGGTCAGCGTGAAAGCCCCGGACAGCTGAGAACAGAGGCTGGTGGCTCTCGGTTGAGTTACCTGATCCACTTGGCTGTTTAGTAGCTTATGCATAACAGACATTCCCTTGAGAGCATTAGCAGGCATTACAGAGATCCTTCCCTAAGCCTGGCAATATGCCTCTTCCCGGACGGCCTTGTCGTGGATCTTCTGATATTGCTTCCTCCAGCCTCTGCTTCACCAATAATTCACGGCTGCCATACATCAAGCCAAGCTGCTCATGGTCCACCATTGGGCTTCTCCCCCCTCCCCCTCCCCCCATCACCCGTTATAATTGATCCCGTATATGAGATGAAGTGAACAAGTAGTGGATGGCGCCGGTCTGGATATCTGGTTATACAGCTTGCTTGCTTGCTTGCTCTGGACCGACTCCAACACTATGCCTGGGTGTACCACTTCCACCTTACACAGGCTTGCTGCTGACTCCTGATAGTGATCACACCATCACCGAACGCACCGCACCATGGTGTGGGCAGATGCACCAGTCGAACGTGACCTGCTAGTATGCCAGTGGTTTTCTGTGTGTCTATGTGCTGGTTGTGGGGCTTGAACTCAGGGCTTAGGCCCTGTCCCTGTGCTTTTCCTCTCACGGCTAGAGCTCTAGCCACTTGAGCCACAGCTCCACGTCTGGCTTTTTGGTGGTTAATTGTAGATATGAGTCTCACAAACCTTCCTGCTCGGGGTTGGATTTGAAACCACGATCCTCAGATCTCAGCCTCCTGAGTAGCTAGGATGGCAGGTGTGAGCCGCTGGCGCCCGGCTGTTTTCAAAACAATGGACAGAGAAGCATGGGGTTCCTCCAGCCCCCTGGATGAAGATGTGCTCAAAGGTGACACTGGGGCTTTCTCCCTCCAATCCGGGATGCACGGCATCTCTTCTCCATCATTTCCCCTGTTTTCCACGTGGAGCCATCCTGCCCCCCACCACACACACTTACAGCAGGTGGATGCTGGTGAGACCACACGCAACACCAGCGTTTTCCCTAAGGGTTGCTGCTGTTTCCTGCGCTGTGTGTGCACCCAGCCTAGCTGCTAGAAGCACCGTCTACTGACTGTGAGCGCTGCTCTCCACATACGCATGCCTCCTCCTCTCGAGTACCCAGATGTGGATGGGAGACGCAGGGGCAGCCAGCGCCACCACATGCATGACAGTGGCCTCGTCTCCAATGGGATGGTATCTCCAGGTGGAATTTATGTGGGGTCAGATTAGGTCATGAGAATGAAGCCTTCATGATGATATCAATGTCCTTAAGAAAACGAGGGCATAGGGCCTGGGAATGGCCAAGTGGTAGAGCGCTTGCCTACCATGCATGAAGCCCTGGGTTCGATTCCCCATCACCACATATACAGAAAAAGCCAGAAGTGGCGCTGTGGCTCAAGTGGCAGAGTGCTAGCCTTGAGCAAAAGAAGCCAGGGACAGTGCCCAAGCCCTGAGTTCAAGCCCCAGGACTGGCACGTGTATGTGTGAGTGTGTGTGTGTAACAGAGAAAGAGAAAATTTTTATCGGGGTCAACTCCACTAGATACCAAGACTTTGCTATAAGTCTTTGGTGATCTTTAGCTCCTGAGAGCTGAGGCAAACACTCGTAAGCTTCCTAAAGGATTTGTTGGTTGAGAGGATCTGAGAGGAACGCTTAACCTCTTTAAATGGACCTAGGTGTAAATGAATATCCCTCTGGTCCTTTGGTCTTTCTGAGGTTGGCTTTTGTTTTCATTGGTTGTGGGGCTTGAACTCAAATGCATATAGTCCTGTAACCACAACCATCACGATCTGGAACGTTTCCATCACTCTAGCACGCCACCCTCTTAGACATTCAGTTCTAGGGAAATTATTTTCTTTGGTATCTTTAGAGATGCCACTCCATTAGCTTTTGGATTCTTTTGTTTCCATTAAGAAGTCATTGGAGGGGCTGGGAATGTGGCTTAGCGGTAGAGTGCTTGCCTAACATGCATGAAGCCCTGGGTTCAATTCCTCAGCACCATATAAACAGAAAAAACCAGAAGTGGCACTGTGGCTCAAGTGGTAGAGTGCTAGTCTTGAGCAAAAAGAAGCCAGGGACAGTGCTCAGGCCCTGAGTTCAAGCCCCAGGACTGGAAAAAATAATTTTTTTTTATCTTTTTTTTTTTTCTCCTTGGCCAGTCCTGGGCCTTGGACCCAGGGCCCAAGCACCGTCCCTGGCTTCTTCCCACTCAAGGCTAGCACTCTGCCACCTGAGCCACAGCGCCGCTTCTGGCCGCCTTCCATATACGTGGTGCTGGGGAATCAAACTGAGAGCTTCATGTGTAGGAGGCAAGCACTCTTGCCACTAGGCCATATTCCCAGCCCCCCCCCCAATTTTTTTTTTGAAGGAAGTCATTGGAGATTTCATACTAATCCTTAAAAATTGGGTGTTTTCTTTTTGTGGATGCTTTAAAATTTTTCTTCTTGTGCTTGAATTTTGGCAATTGGACTAATGTATCTAGATGTGAATTTTTTTTTTTTTTTGGCCAGTTCTGGGCCTTGGACTCAGGGCCTAAGCACTGTCCCTGGCTTCTTTTGCTCAAGGCTAGCACTCTGCCACTTGAGCCACAGCGCCACTTCTGGCCATTTTCTGTATATGTGGTGCTGGGGAATTGAACCCAGGGCCTCATGTATGTGAGGCAGGCACTCTTGCCACTAGGCCATATCCCAGCCCCTAGATGTGAATTTTTTTAATTATAAAATTGTGGTTTTGTTTGCTTTCCCAGGAACTTGTCCTTCTGATTGGTTTAGGCCCTACTGCTCAGTCTGTGCCCAGATTAGCAAATGCCCCCCCCCATATAATCATTTATATTCTCTCATCTCCAAAAGAGTCCTTCTGGAATTTTTTCCACAATCCTTCTTTCTGCAGTTTTCTGATATCTTGTAGAATATAATTTTTTTAATAATTTATTTGACTCTCCCAGTATTATACCTGGGACTTTGACTCACTATAATCTATTTTATGGTAACCAGAAGAACAAATCTAAACTGTCTTCCTTTAATCTCTAGGAAGGGTAGGGGCAGATTTTGAATGAAAGGGTAGTATTGACCAAATTACAGAAATTCAGTATGGATTGTGCCCATCCATTGTTGTGACGGACGCGTCTATAGAGCAGCTGGCTTGGTGCACACCTGTCATCCCGGCACTGGGGAGTCTGAGCGGGAGGAAGCGGGCTGTGAAACTCGCAAGGGCTGGTGAAGTTGTCATCCTTTCTAGGGAGCGCTGGGATTCAATCTAGAGAACTCTCTGTTACCGCTTCCCTTCTTCTAAGACGCTCCCTAAGTGAAAGCAAAATCTGTTCCCTCTACTTCTTTTAAATTTAATTTTATTGTCAAGGTGATGTAACGAGGGGTTACAGTTACATATGTAAGGTAGTGAGTCCATTTCTTGTCAAACTTGCTACCCCTCCCCTCGTTTTCTCCCTCCTCTATTTCCCCCTCAAGTTGTACAGTTCATTCCCAACATATTGCCTTGTATCACTGCTTCCTTCTACTGTTTGTGGTGCTACAAAGACGGAAATCCTCGACCACATCCTCCCAGATTAACCCTTTCCTGACTGTGTCTGTATCAGGAGTCTGTGTTTGTTCCTGAGTCATGCTGCTTTGTCTTCATCCTATGCTATGCTTCTGCCAAGCCACTACCTATCATGCGCTGTTAAGCCAGAAAACAAATCATCGATTATTTTACGATTTTATAGATGACTTTTCCCAGTGTAGAAGTAAAAGTATGTGAGCATCAACTCAGGAGCACTTTTATATTCTATCTGCCTGAGCGACAACCATGTGATACCTTCCATTCGCAGCCTAGAAGAAGAAATGGAGTCTTTCTGCCTCGATGACATTGGCTCTGTGATACAGAACAAGGCTATGGAGAGAATTGTCTCACCAATGACCACTCAGCTCTGCCACCTGCTTATCTCCATGGAGAGGAAAGTTATCAGCAATGATGCATTTGCCTCTTTGGAGATGACAGCAGCCGAAC
This sequence comes from Perognathus longimembris pacificus, assembly GCF_023159225.1. Taxonomy (NCBI): domain Eukaryota; kingdom Metazoa; phylum Chordata; class Mammalia; order Rodentia; family Heteromyidae; genus Perognathus; species Perognathus longimembris. Next base: position 3,098,731 of record NC_063168.1, on the reverse strand, counting down.
TGAGAAAAGCTACTGAAGACTTGGCGCAAGTTGCCCCCAGGTAATCCTTTCATGGAACCCAAGCCCACGTTCTGAAAAGTGAGCAACAGGAGGAACATGGACCTCAAGTTTTATGATAGTCTTCAATGCCTTTGGAAGGAAAGCATGTGGGAAAACCCAAATTGATAAAATATAAAAGAAATAATTTACTATGACTTAAGGTGCAATTTAGGAACTAGTTCTTACTGGAAAAATAGGCCTACAAACAAAATTTTAAATATAAAAACGATCCAATCTGGGGCTGGGAATATGGCCTAGTGGCAAGAGTGCTTGCCTCATATACATGGAACCCTGGGTTCGATTCCCCAGCACCAAATATATAGAAAACGGCCAGAAGTGACACTGTGGCTCAGTGGTAGAGTGCTAGCCTTGAGCGAAAAAGCTCAGGGACAGCGTCCAGGCCCTGAGTTTAAGCCAGACCAACAAAAATAACAATAGTAATCAAAATAATCAAAAATAAAAATTTAAATATTGGGGACACGCTAACAAATCAGAGACACAAGACACCTGAAGATAAGAGCGGATGGAGAGAGGACTTTGGTCAGCACACTGTGTCTTGTAGAGACATTCATGACCCTAAGCATAACCGTATGTTTTGCGACAATAGCTTGTTCCGTAGCCCAGGCTGGCCTCCAACTCCTAGTCTTCCCACCTCAGCCTTCAAAGGGCTGGGGTTACAGGTAGGTGCCACCACGCCCTGCTCTACACCTGCATTTGAACCACCCCCCATTGAGCCCTGTCACCCCTTTGTGTCGAGATCTCCTCTCAGCCGCGCTTCTTCTGACAGCATCACACGTCATCCATGCGCGTGTCTCCCCAGGCTGGCCGGAGACTCCGAGGAGCGGTTCCGAGAGCAAGTGAAGCCGGTGGCCGAGTCTCTGATCCGGTCTGGGCGGAACATCACACAGGTGGCTCAGAGGCTCCATCTGCACCCAGAAAGTCGGTGGCACCGGGCGGAGCTAGTGGCCACAGCTCAGCAGATTCTGGTGGGCACCACCAAGGTGAGGAGCCGTCGGAGCCGGCGGGCTGGGTGCGTGCTGGCCCCCAAAAGCCAAACCCAGCCCGCCCAAGTCCCAGGCATAGCATTACCGGAACAGTGAATGAGCCCTAAAGGTAGAAGCTGCCCGAGGGAGCTGGCTAGACATACTGGCTTAGGACTTAGGACCTTAGACGCCCACTAGGCCTCCTCAGCCCCACACTCAGCCACCAACCTCTCCTAAGAATGTCACCATGTGGGGCACGTTCCCTCCTGTCTGTCACCAGGACCCTAGGAAGAGGCTACTGAAGGCTGCAGGTCAGGAGGACCCCAGGGGTGAGCTTTGCTTGCGGAGCCTGGAGAAACTCCTCGGCCTGCAGACATGCTGTGTGCACCCAAACGTTCCACCCTCACACAACGGTGTGCGCGCTGGGATTGGAGGCCTGGTCCTCTCTTGGCTTCTGTGCTCAAGGCTAGCACTCTACCACGCGAGCCATTCCTCTGCTTGCAGCTTTTTTGCTGATTAACTGGAGATAAAAGGTCTCTGGGGTTTGTGTGTCTAGGCTGGCTTCCAACCCGCATCCTCCGATCTCAGCCTCCTAGGTGACTATGATCGCAGAGGTGAGCCACTGGTTTCCCAGCGGGCCTAACTTTTAACTGGGACATTGCTCCTTGTTAAAATAGGCTTAAGTGTCACCTAATACTGGTCATTAAAATTTTAGTATTCTGGGTTTATTGGGGAGGGAGATGGACGGTAACCCGCCATATTAAAGGAAGGAGGGAACCAGAGGGCCTCTGGCAGAGGAGGGGCGTGGAAGGGCATGTAAGGGCAGGCCCCTGGTACGGGCACGGGCTCCGTGGAAAGGGTGGATAGGGCTGTCTGGGAGTGGTGGGGTCCTGCTAAAGCAGATACCTCAGGGGCGCTTCACAGAGAGGCAATCCCACCTCCATCATTACCCAAATGGTGTGTCTCCCTAAAATCCTCCCCCTTCCGCGGGGCACCGGTGGCTGCTGCTTGTGATCCCAGTGCCACAGGAGGCCGACATGTGAGGATCGCCGTTCAGAGCCCGCCCAGGCCGGCCAGTCCGCGCACCCCGCTCCTCCCCGGTTAACCACGCAAAGGCCACCGGCGGGGACGGGGCTCAGGCAGCAGGACACTGGCCCCGCGCACAGAAGCGCTCCAGCCCCGCGCGGTCCTCCGCGGGCCTCCCTGACTCGGTTTCCCTCCCCGACAGATGCTGCTCCTGGAGGACGCGGAGACGGCTCGCGACCCACGCGCATCTCTAACCGCGGCCCAGCAGGTGATCCTTCCAGCCCAGCCCGTCCGAGAAGGGCCGGACGGGACCCCCCACCGCCCGGACCTCCGCAGCCCCCCGCGGGGCCCAGCGCGCGGGCCTCCCGCCGCCCCTGAAGGGGCACCCCGGGAAGTGCCCGCACCGAGGCAGGGCCCCCCCACGGGCGCCTCTGGAGGCTGTGTCCCGCCCGGGGCCGGCCAGCGGGGTGACGGGGCCAGGGGGGCCCCCCCGGGCTTGGCCGCCGCGGCCGGCCCCTGGTACCCGCTGTGCCGGCAGCTCTTCGGCCACCACGCAGCCGCCGACCTGGCGGGGAGCGTGGCGGTGTTCGCGGAGCTCCGGGGGAAGCTGGGCGCGCTGGTGCGGCTCGCGGCGGAGCCGGGGCCCGCGGGTCCGGACGGAGCGCTCTCCCGCGTGCGGGGCCGCTGGGAAGAGGCGGAGATCCACGCCGAGCACCTGCTGCGCAGGCTCGCGGTCCGCCCGGGCCCGCGGGCCCCCGGGGCGTGGGACCCGGGCGTGGAGAACGGGTGCCTCCTGTGGTCGCTGGCCGTGCAGGACTTGCTGGAGCGCCTGAAGCGGCTCAGCGGAAGGCAGGGCCTCTTCCTGCGGCCCCTGCGGCGGGCGGTGGAGCGCGGGCGGGGGTGGCAGGGCGGGGTGGCCCAGGCGGTGGACGCGGTGGAGCGGCTGCGGGGGGCGGCGCGGCTGTCCCGGCGCCTGTGCGCGGACGCGCAGGTGCGGGGCGAGGTCTCCGTCCTGGGCGGGGAGGTGCGGCTGCTGGCCGACGCCCTGGCCGGGGTGGCGCGCGCCCTGGCCGCCGCCCCCGGGCCCTCGCCCAGCCTGGGCGCGCGCTTCGAGCTGCTCTGCCTGGAGCTCGCCCTCCGAGCCCGCGCCCTGGGCAGCCGCCTAGGCGGCATCAACGCCCCCTACGAGCGCGCCTTCCACCGCGCCGTGCGCCCCGCGCTGTCGGCCGGGACCCACCCCCCGCCCGCCGCCACGCGCTTCCTGGAGGACGTGGCGTCTGCCATCCGGGATGCGCAGGGCCTCCTCGGCCGGGAGCCGGGGCACTGCCCGGAGGACCTGGCCGCGGCTCTGGAGAGCCTTCGCGGCGTCACCCACGAGGCGGCCCGGCGGCTCCCGGGGCTTCGCGGGCACCCGGAGGAGTGGGCGCGGCAGGCGCTGGACTGGCTGCGCTGGGAATGGGCGGCCAAGGCCCACCACGCGGTGCGTCAGCTGCAGGCCTGGCCCGGCGGCCACGCCCCAGCCTGGAGGCTCCTGGCCCAGCGCTTGCAACCCGGGGACGAGGCGGCGGGAGCCTCCCAACAGGACCTCGTCCGGGCCCAGCTCCGCGGTCGAGAGCGCTCCCCGGGAGCGACTGCGGGGGACGGTGGGGCGTCCCCGGATGCTGTCCGCAGAGGGACCCCAGGGAGCTCCGCGGACACCGGCACTGCTGAGCCGGCCGTCATCGCGAGGACCGTCACCACCGGGGACGCGGGCACGGTAGGCTACTCGGCATGTTCCCTCCACTCCCACCTCTACTCCTCTCTAGTAGCCAGACTCGCGCAGGGTTTTGTGTGTCACACACTGGACACACAGCACGCGCACCCTGAGGGTCCAAGCTGGGGGTCTACTATTTCCTCCCCGAGACCTCCGAGAAGCCTCCGTGCAAACTATCTGCACTTGCTTGGCACCTGTGCCAACAGCGCCTACACTGGCCACTGTTGTCCATGAAGATCTCCCTGACGAGCCCAACCGTGTCTGGTGGCACAGGCTGCTTCCCGCCCCTGTGACCTCTGCAGATTTACCTCCCGATGGTAGTCAGGGTTCCTTCATGGGCAAGTGGCAGGGTCCAGCTGCAATCACTATTAGGAAAAAAAAAAGATTTATTGGCAAGATGCTGGAATTGCTGGATGACACCCCCCCCCCCAGGATGTACACACGTAGACAGGCACTGGCTTCCTTCCAAGGAAAGATGGGACATTTATGCACTGTGAATCCCAAACATTTGTATATATTGGCTTTGATCAAAGCCAGTGAGAGTAAGTACATTAATACAGGTTTGTAGGGTTCCAGAAGTTCCCATGCTAGGCTGGGAATACGGCCTAGTGGCAAGAGTGCTTGCCTCGTACACATGAAGCCCTGGGTTCGATTCCTCAGCACCACATATATAGAAAAGGCCAGAGGTGGCGCTGTGGCTCAAGTGGTAGAGTGCTAGCCTTGAGCAAAGAGAAGCCAGGGACAGTGCTCAGGCCCTGAGTTCAAGGCCCAGGACTGGCCAAAAAAAAAAAAAAAAAGAAGTTCCCACGCACATGTGCTCATCTCAGCTTTGATGGACACCCTGATCTCTCCCCTTCATGACCTTTCACTTGGCTGCAGAGCCTCCCAAATCACTCCCTAGGCCTTCTCCCAACACAAAACTGGCCCAGGATTGGGGGAGGGGCCTCACGGGGTGAGGTGAGGCAAAGAGATCATTGAGAACGTTCTCAGAACTTCTTTCTTAGATTTCCTTCCAAGGTCAGAACAACTTGTGTGGAGTCTGGAGTGAGGAAGACACTTGGAGGAGGAAGCATGGGTGAAGGTCCAGTAGACAAATGTCATGCTCCAGATCATGAGTACCGGCCCGCTGTGGGTGCCAGGCGCTGCTGTTGTCCTGACTAGAAAGCAACCATCAAGTCGCTTTTCCAGGAGGCAAAGTCATAATTAGCCACAGCAAAACTGAGAAGTCCTTGTGTATAGAGCAGTTGAAATGAAACGATTTGGGTTCTCCAGGTTAGAGCACTGCAGAGGCTTGAATTTCTTCAAGAGGCTAGACTCTGTCTTATTAATACCTGTAGGATTTTAACTCTATTGGGATCTGAGTGTACCAAGTTTCTGTTTATGAAAATGGAGCAGAAATTATCACTGGGACCCATCATATCTCTTCTATTTCCTTACATATTTGGTAAAGATTGTCAAGAGCTGCGGTGACGTGGAGGAATCAGGGGTCCTCCATTGCTTGTCTTTTTGTGTGTGTTCACGTATGTGTTCACGTGTGTGTGTGTGTGTGTGCATGCATGTGTGCTGTTCCCAAGGCTTGAACTTAGGGCTTAGCCACTGTCTCTGAGGCTGTTTTTTTCTCAAGGCTACTGCTCTACCAGGACTATAGAGCCACAGCTCCACTACCAGCTCCTTCAGCTTCCTCAGCTTCTTGGGAGGTAATTGGAGATAAGAGGCTCCTAGACCTTCTTTGCCAGGCTGCCTTTGACAGTGATCCTAAGATCTCAGCCTCCTAAGTAGCAAAGCGAGGATTGCTGGGGTTAGCCACCCACAGCTGGACCTTTTTGTCTTTCTTTTAAGGATAAAAATAGGAGGTGACATCCTCACTGTGGTTTAAAGGCCTGGGCATCAGGAGTGTCATTAGTTCTTACCTACTGTCTTCTTGCAGCAGCAGAACGACAGCCCTTGTCCCTCCCCTGGCTGTCCAGACCGACTCCGTGTGGAGAAGGACCAGCCTCTCCGGGAGGATGAGAATGCAATCACCCAGCTTACTCAAGAGATGGCCAAGGAGGTGCTCCTGATGGACATGAGTCTGAAGAAAAGAGGGCGCGTGCTGGTATTTTGGCTTTGTTGGGCACGGTGGCGGGAGGGCTGGGCCTTAGCACTGAAAATGGGACGTTCCACTTCTGTCTTCCGAAAGCCAGGAGAGCCCTACATAGCTCCCGGAAGGAAGGGCCGCAGGGGTTAGCCAGGGCCCAGCATCTCTATGGGTACTTTTTATTCTCTATCCAGGTAGATTATAAAAGCCACCTCAGTTATTAGGGTGTTTTTGTTTCCTTATTCTACCAGGGGAAATAATTCCCCCCAAAGTTTCAACTTGGTGAAATTAAGGACTCATTTATATCTCAGAAGAATGAACTGAAGGGAATTATTTATATCTTTAAAAACTCCTCCCAAATAGCCACGGTCAGTGGTCCATGTCTGTAGTCCTTGCCCGAAGTCCTAGCTCCTCAGGAGGTCAAGGTCAGTAGGTTCACAATTCAAGGTCAGCCTGACCAAAACAAATTCACAAAACTCCATTTCAGCCACCGTAATGGTACACTGCTTGTCATATCAATTGCACAGGGAAGTATAAATAGGAGGACTGAAGTCCAAGCCAGCCTTGGTTAAGAGACAGAACCTAGTTCATAAAATAATGAAGCTAAAAAGGACTGGAGGACTGGTTCAAATAATAAAGAACCTGCCTAGCAAGCACAAGGCCTTGACTTCAAACCCCAGTGTTTCCAAAAATAAAGAGGGAAGGAAGGAAGGAAAAGAAAGAGAGTGAAAGAAGAGAGACGGAAGGCCTTGATTTCAAATCCTGGTGCAAGCCCAAGGAGGGGACATTGTTTAGTAACCACACACCAATAGAAAAAATAAAATAAAATCTGCTCAACTGCTGAAGGCCAGAAGGGAGATACAAAATGGCACCAAGAGCTTCTACTCTGGATCTTCTGGGTACTAATAGTTCCAAAATACACAGCTGAACCCCAGGGGACCCCACTCTCATTCTGTGAGGAAAGGGGCCCAGAAGAGAAGCATGGCGGTCAGGTTATACCCTTTCCTAGATGACTGGACAGTCAAACCTGAGGTCTGACCACACCGAGACTCTAACCTTTCATTGTCCTTTCTCCCTTCCTAGCCCCTGTCCATCGCAGCCGGTCAGCTTTCTCCTGGCCTGGTGACCCCCAAGGTCATTAGAGCAGAAGTGGCGGTGGTTATCTCCTCTTGCTGATTCTTTTCTTTCCAGACATCCTGTTACAAATAGGATTTGGGTGCTGGCAATGGATCTGTGACTAAGGACCCCCAAATACTAAAACCTTCCACTCCACCACGTTCCCAGGAGGAATATATAAGTGAAGTAATGGGGGGAGCAAAGGCCATTTTAGTAGTGAAATTACTGCCTGGTAAGAAGCAGTGAAATTACTACCTGGTAAGAAGGAACTATGCAGAATTTTCTCCCAACCACTGCAAATCCCAAATCCGATTTTTTTTGTGTGTGTGTATGCCTGTTCTGGGGCTTGAACTTAGGGCCTGGCAGGCACTGTCCCTAACTTAGATAAAAGCTGCAACAAGTCTCCAACTCTATTTGTGATGTTTCCTGGTGGCTTTAAAGCCCCTCGTTCTCATTCCCTGCTGCCCTGGACAAGCCATCAGAAAAGCCCAGGCTCTGTCTTCTGGCACTAATGGGACGTCCGATGGTTTCTGCTGGCCCACAGGTGGGAGCCCACTCCCTGCCCCATCCCTTGACACCACCCAAGCCCAGCCTGTCTCCTTCCCGTCTCTGCCTCGCAGGCCTCTTTCAGGCCTGGTTGGGAGTCTGCCTTGCTCTCCCCAGAAGGCCTCATGATGGGAGTTACAGAACTTGTACTCCTCTTCTTGGTTTGTATGTGACCCCGTACGCGGACGTGTGACACTTCCTGGGTTTTCCTCTTGTGATCAGTGTCAGCTTCCCTGTGGCCTGTGGAGCTCATGCTCCGGATGAGGGGGAGGGGGCCGGCTTGGGCCCCTCATTTGCGGGAGTGCTCGCTGCTGCCACCACTAGGTTCCACATTTTTATTTGAATAGGGGTCCTGTTGCATTACAAAATAAAAGAAATGGAAAATAGTTGATGCCGTTCAAATCCTTTCAATTCAAAGAAAGCTAGGTCAAACTTGGCTAAGAGGGGGATTTGAACCCAGGACCATTAATTACTAGTTCACAGTCAGGAAGCTCTCCATGTGACTCGTGGACTTTCGCACCTTTGCTCCAGCAAGCCCATCTCCGACCTGGATGTTCTCCACCCGGACCCTGCTCAGCAGCCCCCAATCCCTCCTATACCCGGGGGAAGTTAGCTCCAAGCCAGGGCGGTCCCAGCTCTTATGGGGAATGGGCAGACAGCTGCCTGCCCTTCATACACCTGCATGGCCCTGGCCTCTGTTGCTCTTCGATCCTTACTAATGTATCTAGAAGCCTTTGGACGAGTTCTGGGGATAGTTTGGGGCACGCTTTGTAGTCCACCACTAATTTCTTGGGGACAAATTGTAAAGAGAGTTGTTTACCTAGTCGAATGCTTTCATTCCTTTGATATAGACCAAAGATCAGCTCATTACTTCTGCTAGGAAAATTGCAACTTCTGGGCAAAACTTGAGCAGACTTATCCGCATCATTGCCAAGAACTGCATAGATCAAAGATGTTCCCAGGAGCTTTTGTGTGTGGTGGAGCAGATCCAAACCATGAGCAACCAGCTCCGCATCATCTCCAGGTAGGAAGCAGCTCGGCCACCCTGAGGCTCTCTGGGAAGGGGCAGAGGAGTTTCATTTTGTGTATTTCTTGTACTTTTTGTCAGTCATGGGGCTTGAACTCAGGCCTGGGCACCCGCCCTGAGCTCTTTCACTCAAAGCTTACATTCTACCACTTTGAGCCACAGCTCCACTTCCAGTTTTCTGGTGAATTGGAGAGAAGAGTCTCATGGACTTTCCTGCCTGGGCTGGCTTTGAACCTTGATCTTCAGATCTCAGCCTCCTGAGTAGCTAGGATTACAGGTGTGAGCCACCGACACCTGGCTTAAAAAGTTCTTTTTTAAAATACAGTCATACAACCTAATGCTTGTGGCTAACACCTGCAATGCTAGCTACTCAGGAGGCTGAGATATGGAGGATTGAGTTTGAAGCCAACCTAGGGAGAAAAGTCTAGGACACAACAACTTAAATTAGCCAGCAAAAGTTGGACTGGAGGTGTGGTTCAAGTGGTAGAGCTCCAGCTGTGAGCAAGAAAGCCAAGGGAGAGCTTGAAGCCCTCTATTCAAGTCCCAACAATATACACACATACTCACAAACCATATATATACATATACATATATATACACACATATGTATACCATATATATACATATATATATGTACACACACACCCATAAAACATATACTATTTTCCACCTAAATGCTGGAGTTGGGAAGTTTTCCAGCTTTACAACCATGTTCCTGTGGATAATCTAATTATAGAATGATTTCATTCTAACCCGAGTCCCCAAGCCCTACAGTGGCACTTTGACTACTAAGGAACTCCTATTAGAAATGTTCTTATCTTATGGAAAAGCTTGATAGTTAAAACTACTATCAACTACCCTAAGGTATTAAAAAGAATATTACTCAAACCAGAATATATAGTTTTTAAATTAAAAATGAATCCTGGCTACTCTTTTCCAGGAAGTACCATTTCAGGTACATAATCACCTCAACTAGCTGCCATTTGTTTTCTAGATGAGATAGGAATTAAACTGGACATGGTGATGTATGTCTGTAATCCAAATAACTCAGGAGGTAGAGACAAGAGGATTGGGAGTTTGAAGTCAGCTGGGCAAAGTTACGAAGAATTTATCTAAAACAAACAAAATAAAAATGAAAGAGCTGGGGGGCAGAGAGTTTATCAGGCAAGCAGGAAGCCCTGGGTTCAAACCCAAGTGCTGAAAAAAATATATGAATGTGTGTATGTAAATTACAATTCATTTTAACATTTTATTTTTTAGCTTTGTTGTAAGAGTACTGAGGATTGCTTTAATCAGGTAGACATAGAAACTAAAACACAGGCATGGAACTGACCATCATGAAGAAAGTAGTTTGTTTTTGTGCAAGTCCTGGGCCTTGAACTCAGAGCCTGGGCACTGCTCCTAAGCTTTCTGATGCTCAAGGCTAGCACTCAACCTCTGAGCCACAGTCCACTTCTGGGATAAGAATCTCACAGTTTCCTGCCCTGGCTTGCTGTGAACCAGGACCCTCAGATGTCAACCTCTGGAGTAGCTAGGATAGAGGCTTGAGTCACTGCTGCTCAGCCTGTGAACAGGAAGAGCTCTATAAACAGGAGGCCTGACAGGCCATGCACAAAAGCAGCAACAAGGTCCTTCAGAAGACAGAAGCAAGAGTGATACCATGTGACTGCGCAGGATGGTTTTCATGAGAAGGAATAGGTAAAGCAGAATAAGCAGGTTAAGCATAGCAGGACTGGCTGGTTTGAAGAATCTCAGGGAGGCATGGGGTATAGCAGCTATCATCTATAGTAGGTGTCTGGTACCTGGCCTTGGAATTATTAGGGACGATAGGGGAGTAGGATTTGGATGTGTTGGTTTGCGTATGGAGGATGTGTTTACAGCTAAATCCAAGAATAAATGACTAACCCTAGGAGAGGCAGTCCTCCTAATATCAGTAAGATCCGAGTATGTCAAAACATCAGAAACAGGGGCTGGGGATATAGCCTAGTGGCAAGAGTGCCTGCCTCGGATACACGAGGCCCTAGGTTCGATTCCCCAGCACCACATATACAGAAAACGGCCAGAAGTGGCGCTGTGGCTCAAGTGGCAGAGTGCTAGCCTTGAGCGGGAAGAAGCCAGGGACAGTGCTCAGGCCCTGAGTCCAAGGCCCAGGACTGGCCAAAAAAAAAAAAAAAAAAAAAAAAACATCAGAAACACAGAAAACAAAAAGGCACAATTGTCAGATGTGATGGCGCAAGCCTGTAATTCCAGTTACTTGGGAGGCAGAGATGAGGGGATTGTAGTTTGAAGCCAGCATGGGCGTACAAGTTCATGAGATTCCGGCTCAACCAGTGACTAGGTGTGGTAGTTCACACCTGTCATTTCAGCAACAAAAGGAAACGAAAATAGGAGGAACACAGTCTAGGGCAGCCTGAGCATAAAGCAAGACTCTACCTCAAAAATAACTAACGCACACCGCAAAGGGGCTGGCAGACTAGCTCAAGTGGCTCAGTGCCTCTCTAGAAGAGTAGTGTCCTGCGTTCAACTCCCCAGTACCATGAACAACAAAAAGCATGAGTAATACAGGTATAGTTATCAAGCTGTCAGTCTTCTAAATGATCTTAAAAGGATTTTGCCAGTTACAACTTTTTCACAATCAAACCATTTTACTCCTAGGAATGCATCCAACTAAAAGAAAAGCAGGTATTCATACAACAATGTCTGTACAAATGTACATAGAAGCTTTCTTCTCAATAGCCAACGGCTGGAAATGACTCAAATATGTCTATATGTGAATGGATAAAAGTAGATACCTCTATCCAATGTGCTGTTACTCATCAATAAAAAGATATTATAAACTACTGGATACGTCAAACAATATTAGAGTCTCTTAAAGGAAATAAACCAAGATAATTAAAAGTATTTGATTCCATTAATATGAACTCCAATAAAAGGCCAATCAATCCTATGTGAGAAAAAGCCTATCAATAGTTAGTTACCTGGGCTTGGGTAGAAGAGGGGGGAGGAAGAAGCATTTCAAAGGTATGCAAAAAAGCTTTTCGGGAGTGATGACTGTAATGGAGTCCGAGGAAGGAGATTCCCCATCCCTCCAAGAGCCCACCAATTCAGAGACAGTCTCAAGCAAAAAGATGATGAAGGGCTAGGAATATGGCCTAGTGGGAAGAGTGCTTGCCTCGTACACATGAAGCCCTGGGTTCAATTCATCAGCACCACATATATAGAAAATGCCAGAAGTGGCACTGTGGCTAAAGTGGTAGAGTGCTAGCCTTGAGCAAAAAGAAGCCAGGGACAGTGCTCAGGCCCTGAGTCCAAGGCCCAGGACCGGCCAAAAAAAAGATGATGAAAAGGTGGATTTATTGGGGAAGTAAAAAGCAAACTGACGGCCAGGGATGCAGCCCAGACTCGGAGCTGAAGCTGTGATTGTAACAAGCAGACTGGCTGGCCAGGGTCACAGCCCAGTCCCAGAGCTGGGATCGCGCGCCCTGGGCCATGCTCGGGTCGGGTTATAAAGGCAAACAGCACATGGTCAAGCCTGCCACACGCAGGTGGCCAATGAGGTTACAACACTTACAGAGCATGCCAGGCCACACGCTGGTGGCCAATGGAGTTACAGTCTGCCTCATAGCAACTGTTTGAACCAACCTATCCTTCTAGTTAGAATTGGCGCATGGATTTGGGGAGGGCTCATTTGATGCAGGTGGATACGCCTACTCATGGGAGGGCAGTTACAACTTTTAAGGTTTACAACATTTACATTTTCTGTGGCAGAAACCAACCTGTCTAAATTCACACACCTTTAGTTTAAAAGAAAGACCATCAAGGTGTGTAATTCTGCTAGGAAGTATTAGTCTGATCTTTGATTCAAAATTTCACTTCTAAATATAATTGTACACAAAATTTCCTATTCCCTTTATCTATAGCAATTGATATTGAAATATCAATGAAATATTCACTACATTTTTCACTGCTTATTTTTAGGATAAGGCTTCCCTTCCCACCCAGTAGCACACCTGAGTCCCACTCCCCTAACTGTATACTCTTCCTATCACCTGGTATCACAGGTGGGTGCCCCTGTGTCCAGCTTCCTTTCGTGGGGATGGGATCTTGTGGCATTTTCTGCCTGGGCTGGCCTACCACTGCCGTTCTACCTATTTTCAACATCCCATGTGGCAGGGGAAGACAGGCTTGAGCCATTTTGCCAAACGATGGATTGTGGAAAAGGCATCTCACCAACGTTTCTTCCCAGGCTCGCCTCCAATCCTGGTCCTCCCTTTCTTAACCGCCCAAGAGCTAGCTGGCATGTGCTTATTTGACATTGCTCTCTTACCTTCTGCACACTCCCCAGTGTAAAGGCCTCCTTGGAGAGAAGCAGGTCCTCTGAAGAGCTCCTGGTGGAGAATGCGCGGCAGCTCCTCCAGGCTGTCTCCAAGGCGGTGAGAGCTGCAGAGGCTGCAAGCGTGCGGGTGAGTGCCACGGGCAGGGACGTGGCAGACCGCACACGGAAACGCTCCTTTCTTTAGCTCTCAGGTTCAATTCTTTCTTCCTTAAACCCGTGTGTTTTTGTTTGATCCATGTCCACCAATCTACCTTCAGTCTCATTGACTGCTTCTTCGAATAAACTTGCCAAAGCATTCTGAATATGTTACCATGTTTTCTCTTCTGTTTTTAATAGTTTTTATCTCTTGGCTAAGAGTCTCTTTTTTTTCATGTTGCTTATGTTTCTCATGAATGTCTTGACTATATTAACCATAGTGATTTTTACTTCCCTGTCTATTTCCACATGGAGCTCATAAGTTGGTAGTTTTTTTTTTTAATTGTCCTGCCTCTTGAACATGCATTTGGTTTTTGTTTTTACTTTTTTATTAGAATATATTAGTTACATGGGTGGGTTCATTTGTTACATCTTCACAAGTTTACAATATATTCCAATCAAACTTATTCCCCTTTATCACTATCCCTTCCCCTCCATCTCCCTTCTATCTTTCCCCAAAATAGTTCCGACAGGTTTCCTTGTTCTGTTTTCATACTTGCATTTCCATTGAAAGTTGACATTATGGACATAAACAATATGTCCGTCTCTTATTTATGTGCATCTCTCCCAGGTGTTTAGTGTGGCAAGTGAGACAATATGCTCAGGCGTGGTCTTGTGTAAATCCCAGGAGTTTATAGTTGTTCTCACCCCTGTGGATGAGTCAAGTTTGCCAGGATTGCCTTGTATTTGGTTTGCTGTCCTCCGCAAGGCGGAAGGAGACCAATCTGGGCAGAGATTCCTGCTGTGTGACAGTGGGGACTGACCCCTTCCCCAGGCTTGCAGCACACAGACACATTCCCAAGTTTCCTCTCTTGAGCTGGCTCTTTCTCACAGGGACCAGGGACATCCTAGCCCAAAGTCTGTGAACGGATGTGGATTTTTTTTTCTTGTGTTGTGGTTCTGATGGACATGAGCAATTTGTTGGAAGTGTTGACAAAAAAATGTTTACCAAAGTATCTGGCAGCCTTATCTTCCTCCTTTGCTCTGCCCTACATAAACCAGTGCTGTCCCCTGCCTCTCCTTGGAGATGTCTGTCTTTTATTAGATTTGAGGCCAGAAAACTTGAGTCAGCTCTCTAATGGGATCAAGAAAAGTGGCAGTGTCATGTATGTTCTGATTTTTTTCTTGATGTCAGAATAAAGCAGTGCACGACAGGTTTGCATATCCTACATGGAAGCTGTGTGAAAGAATACCTTGCTTAGGTCCTTTCTGTGTGCCTTTCCTTCAGTGTGAGATCCAACCTCCCCCTCCACTGCTACCAAGTATTCCCATGCATGGCTTCTTATCCTTTGGACCTGACTCTAAATTCCACCTCCTCAGAAATAGTCAACAGCTTCCCTCTACAGATGTTCCTCTGCTTACAATGAAGTACATTGCTGTAAACACATAATAAGATAAAAAATATCTTTAAGTTTGCTGAGCTTTGGTGGCTTATGCCTGTAATCCTAGCTACTCAGGAGGCTGAAATCTGAGGATCGTGGTTCAAAGCCAGCTCAAGCAAAAAAGTTTGTGGGACTCTTGTCTTTAAGAAGAAGTACTCAGAAAAAAAAAAAACCAAAAATGGAAGTGTCACTGTGGCTCAAGTGGTAGAGTGCTAGCAGCTCAGGGACAGCATCCAGGCCCTGAGTACAATACACACACACACATCATTAAGTTAAGGCCTACCCTATAATGAAGTGCTCCTCCCACCCTGAAAGCCCAGAGTGCCACTCACCCTGCAGCAGAGCTGAGGCAGGGCTGCCACCCACCCCTCAATCTCCAGGGGAGCCTGAGAGCAAACCGTGTGCTTCTAGTGTACTAGGTCCTGGTTCTGTCTAGGCTGCTCACCTAAAGACCCACAAATAGGTGGCATAAAGCAAACTGAATAGAGCCAGATTAAAAGGGAGCAAGGATTTAGAATGGAAAGATGATTTTAAAGAATTGGCTAACATTGTTAGAGGCAATTAAGAGGCCCACCTCAGACATGATTCCTTGATTCCTATAAGTTTAGGGCTATGATATCAAAAAGGTAGACCCCTCCAACTGGAGAAATAAGGTAAGAAAGAGCTCCCATTGCCTGACATGAGGGACAAGTGTGCAGGGTCCCCCAGTGCTGTACTTAATTACCTTTCTCTCCTCCAGGGTTTGAAAACACCTTCCTTGGATCCAGAAGAATTAGAGGTTGCTGCCTTGTGCACACAGTGGAGGAGGAAACTAGTAAGATACAGGCGTCAAGAAATCTCAAATGTAGATTGTGATGAGCTGGGCCTGCGGAAAACAAGCACCAAAACACCCCCAGCACTTGTGGCTGGTTCAAAAGGCATTATCAAAACTAAGGCTGGGTGCTGTGAGCTCACACCTGTTAATCCTAGCTACTAAAGAGGCTGAGATCTGAGGATCACGGTTTGAAGCCAGCTGGGCAGCAAAGTTCCTGAGACCCCTATCTCCAATTAATCACAGAAAAAGCTGGAAGTAACACTGTGGGTCAGGTGGTAGAGAGCTGGCCTTGAGCAAAAAGGAGCTCAGGGACAGTGTTCAGGCCCAGGGTTCAAGCCCCAGGATCGGGAGGGACGGGGGGAATCTAGAAAGCTCATGCCTATAATCCTAATTAGTCAGGAGGCTGAGATCCGAGGATTATGTTTGGAAGCCACCCAGCAGGAAAGCCCATGAGACTCTCCAATTAGTAGTGGTGCTGTGGCTCAAGTGGTAGAGCACTTGAGCAAAGAAAGCTCAGGGACAGAGCCCAGGCCTTGAGTTCAAGCTCGAGGACCAGCACTGATTAATTGATTAATAATAAAAGTTAAGAAGCCTTAACAAGTCAAACTCAGTCCTTTGGACCTGAGACTCTGGTAGCCTTTGGGAAGCACCTTTGAGGCTGAATGGTGGTGGCCGGGGCCTGTCCTTTCACATAGCTGCCCTGACATCGTTCCTTGGTAAGCAAATGTCCCTGGGCCCCGCTTCTCCTCTTGCCAAGGATATTTACATTTCTAGGTTTAGAAGGAACATGGCATCATGTGCTATGGAAAGAGTAGAGAAACATCCAAGTGGAATTAGCCTGATGCCTTTGATGTTTGGAGAAAACTACTAGCATGTTCTAGGGAGCTAGAAATGGACAGATAAATAGTGAAGAGAGTGATCAGAACTCTCCTTGCTCATACACTTAGGCACTGTTCAAACTCAGAAGAGGTAGGAAAGAGTTTTTGTGGAGGAAGAGGAACTGTTGAGCTACGGGGTGACCATCTGGGATAGAGGGGAACACTTGGGACCTTAGGCCTTGCTAGAGTCAGCGGGCTTCTTTCAGCTCTTTAGCATCTTTCACAGAACTTATCTGGTGAGAAACAAGAACGCTGAGATCCTCAGCGCAGAGGCTGAAACTCAAGCACCACAAGTATATTATTGAGTCTCGGGCTAAGGGGCAGGAATGAGAGGCTGGGACAGGGTGCTGATTTGAACAGTACTATGTAACTCTCCTAGAACCTGGTGCAGCTCTCAACTCAGTAGATGCAGAAGGCTGAATTTAGCTATTGGAAGACGGAATTTCCTATAATCCACTGTGAGGGCGGCTGGATTTGCAGTGAAGACAACATTTTTTTTCATTTTTTGGAAATGAGGCGTGCAAAGAATGGTGGGAAAATATAGTCAGAATGCTCACTGTACATATGTGAAAACAGAACCAGGTAACTTGAGGGATAGGTTATCATCCTTAAGTTATTGTGCAGAAGGGTTTCAATCCAACTAGTCAGCACGATGCATCTTAATCAGCATCACCCCTTTCATAATTCTCTGTTGTCTCTCCCAATTCTACCCATCCTCTCAAGCTCCCCGGTTCCATTTTCATATATGGGCACTGAACATTATGACTGCATTCACCCAAATATAATTTTAATGTGTGTTTTACAAATACAAAAAAGAAACTTTTAAGTACCTGGGATTTTTTAAATAAAGGACAATAGTATGCCTCACTTTCCAATGCCATTCATAGAGGATTTTCATAGATGTAGAGAGAGATAATGTTTAACACCAAGCATATGCCTAATACTGATCTGACAAAGTGACATGAGTTTACTTTTGTAAACTCATAAAGGGTGACAGAAGATTGATTAATTCACTCCAGTTTAATGGAACTAGTAATACAGAAAAAAGTAACACCCAAACTGAATTTGGTCACATCACAAGTAAGTTTCAGCATAATGGTTATGTTAAAGCTTAAACAGTAGCCAATATTCAGATATTAGATTATGTGTGTATATAAAATTATCTATAATGCTATGTAATAAATAATAGCCATTTTTAGAAAATAAGTTACCAAAAAGTTATTTAAAAAGGAGGTATGAACAACCCCTTTGTGCATCACCTTCATAATTTAATAAAACCTTTTTAGTGGGGTGTTAGGGTGGTTGAGGCGGTACATGCTTGTCATCTCAGCTACCCAGGAAGAGCACAGTCCAAGGCTGACCCGCGGTAAAAAGTGTAAGGTCCTGTCTGAAAAATAAAGTAAAACAGAAAAGGCTGTTGGGGAGGAAAATTCAATTGGTAGAGCACCTGCCTAGCAAGCATGGGGTCCTGAATTCAGGCCCCACAACTGTCAAAGAAAATAAGAGGTACAGTTGGATGAGTTTTGATGTGTATACCCCCATGAAACGGTCACAGTACGGACTGGCTTCCAAATTATCCCCCTGGCTTTCACAGTCACTTATTCACAATCATTCCCGGTTCTTGTTCAATCTTCATAACCAATAATTTGCTTTCACATTTAAAGATTAATTTTCAATCAGGCATGGGGTATATTCCTGTAGTCCAGGCACTTGAGAGGCTGAGGTAGGAGCCTCTCAAACACAAATAAGAGCAATAAAGATTAGTTTTCATTTTCTAGAATTTCCATAAAAATTGGAATCCTAGAGCAAGCATTCACTTGCCTCTTCTGAGTTCTTTCGTTTGGAGTAATTATTTTCCCACTCACCCCGTTGTCATGTGTATCAATGATTAATGAATCATTAATGAGTACATCAATGATCATCATAACCTCAAAAACCACAACCCAAACTGGGAGCTGGAGCTAGACGGCAGTAATTAAACGGCCAATATTGCCTGTGGAACACGGACCATTCCCTTCGCAAGCCCCGGATTCTGTAGGAATTGCACACCCTTCCGGATAGCTGGCAGACATTTTGCTGGCAAATGTTTGATGAACATGGGTATCTTTTAGCACCCAGTGTCCTGTAAGAAGTTCTGGAGCACCTCAAAGTCAATATGCTCGACAGGAAGAACATTCTTCAGCAGCGTCTACTGGTCTGCATACGTGACCTTGTACAACTCAAATGTGGGAAGAATGGTCCTACCTCAGTGTCTTTCATGTCTGGCCTGAGTTAACACCCAGTGATTAGCAAGACAAAAATGAAATGAAATGTTCAGACTGACTGAAGAACCCAATAGGATTCAATCTTTTCCTACATAGCATTCTGTGCATGGAAGGAAGGGGGTAGGAGTGAGGTTTTTATCTGCATGGTCCAGGAGTGACAGCTGGCTGGTTTTATTGCACTAGTCCCTGCCCACAACCCCTGCTGGTCCCTCATCCTGTGTCTATACCTGTAGAAACTGTGATCTATCACTCAACTTGGGAAGTTGTTTTAGAGAGCACCAATTTCCCTCCCTGTTTTGCTTCTCCTCAGCTCTTATAGGCTGCAGACCCTTGGCGTGCCTTCTCCTAACTTCTGTATGTAGGAATGTGTGGTAACTTCATCTAGCCACTTAGGACTCCTGAGCTACACAGGATCCGAGTGTGCCCCACGAGAACAGAGAGATTATGAGCAAATATTCTCATACACAGCAGGCTGCCCATGTCGCTCAGGGGACTTCTGCACCACAGCCTCCTCTCAGAATCTAAAACACACAACTAATTTTTTTTTCCCCAATTTTACCAACTCCACGACAGCAAATCTAGAAAAACATCTGATCCAAAAGTCTTTCTTCTCCTACAACATCTTCTACCACATTCCCCTTTTGTTAGGAAGGAAATTAGCCAGGTTATGATACTGTTACAAAGTCTCATTTTTAAATACCAAAGCTGAGTATTACCTCCATTCGCTTTGTAATCCTTGTAATAAACCATAATAGTCTCTTCCTTTCCTTCACTCCACCAGCCCAGTTGGATAGTTGTCTCAAGCCAATGAGCCAATAGTTTGCAAAGCAAGATTCAAAGAGAGAAACAGAGAGACAATTAGTCATTAATGATTGTTTAAATGGTACATTTTTTGATGTTTGTTTCTGATGCATCTTAGTTGTAGGTGGATTTCATGGATGGCTCACTTTTGGGATAAGTACTTTCAAGGACAAACAGTCACTCCAGGGACCCTGAAAAGATCTGCTGTATTGCGTGTTTGAGCAACCAATGCCAACACTGCAGCCTTTAGTCATATCTATTATATTTTATATGGGAATTTTTATTTACTTTATAGGAATGTTTTAGGTCTTTTACTTCTTCAATCACCCTCCTTCTGATAGTGGTGCCATATTTCATTGCTCCAGTAAAACTTCAGAATCAGATCGATTTACTTTTGGAAGCCTCAGAAAAAGACCTGTCAGCATTCTTACTAGTTATTCTATGTACTCAGTGTACAGCGGAAGATAATTCCAAGTGTGCAAACCTTTCCTAAGCTTTTTAAAAATTGAGGTGTATTTAGTTAATAAATACATATTGAGTACTTGAGTTTCCAATGACCTAGCATAAAAAAGGAACTTGCAAGTATATCTCTTTCTGAACATTTAAGGACTATCTACTGCTATGCTACATTTATTTGGTTCTTGTTCTACTTTATATTAGCTTAAGGCAAAACATAACCACAAGTATAAACTTGACTTCTTTACCTTTTCTAAACCTTCAATTATTATTCAAATAAAGATGTAAATTTAAGACGATCTAGTCTAAAGTCCCTTTAAGACTAAAATAACTATAAGGTTAATTATCTCCAAATAAAAGGTTTTGTTTCGGCTGGTAGCTACCATATCTTGAGCCTGTAGGAACTTTTGCTGCATATGATGGAATTAGACCCCAAACGATCTTTGTATGGCAAAAGTGAATCTGTAAATCACCCCACAATGTTGTTAACTAATGCCATGGAAAGAAAAAGTGTGCGCCTCACCTTCACAAGGTAGTTTCCAAAGGATGTACCATTTATTTCAACAAAAACAGGAGACATTTCTAAAAACCCAAACATCTAGAGAGACCTCTGAAAATGGTCAATTGTAGTTTTTACTTTGTGAAACCTGAAAACATCATTGCTTGAGGAAATTGTTTTAGATTATCAAATCAAACTAATTTTTTACTAAATAGTGGTAAGTGGAAACATTGGTCAAAAGGCACTAGCCAACAACAGAAGAGGGCCTCAAGAGTTGTAACCAAAATTGGGATCACTCATTCTGTGACCTGGTGCCCAAAGGCTGTATGTTACTGGAGGGAAGAACACTGGTTTGGGCTCAGATCTGTTAGTTGTGTGACCTTAGGTGAGCTATCTAGCCTCATTCTATTGATTGATCACCCATGAAGTGGAAACAAAGGTAAACCTCACTGGACTGTCCTAGGACATAGTAAATATATTCTGAATACTATGAGTTTGATGAGATAAGGACTATAAGACCCTGAATACAATCATCCAACTTGTATATATCAAGGTATCACTGTAATTATTATAATTATTTTGGGCTCAAAAATGCTGAGTAGCCTGACAGACCATAGCAGGGGGCAGGCTATTAAAGATGGGTATGTCTTAACTTTGAAAAAGTACTTTTCTTCCCTTCTCTCTCCTCTATCTTCTCTCTCCTCTCCTCTTCTCTTCTCCCCTCTCCCTCTCCCCCCTCCCCCCCCCTCCCCCCCTCTCTTGCTGGTCCTGGAGCTTGAATTCAGGAACCTGGGCATTGTCTATGTGCTTTTTTTTGTTTGTTTTTGCTCAAGTTTAGCACTCTACCACTTGAGCCACTGCACCACTTCTGTGGTCTCACAAGCTTTCCTACCTGGGCTGACTTACAACTGTGATCAGCACCAGCGTCCAGCTCTACCACATTTTTAAAAATCTCTAATAGTTGCTAAAATACATCATTGTGTGCTTATCAACTACTATTCACCATTGTAAGTGCTACTTCACTCACAATGCAGTAAGTCGTATTTTTAAAAAGCAGTCATCTTGGGCTGGGGATATAGCCTAGTGGCAAGAGTGCCTGCCTCGGATACACGAGGCCCTAGGTTCGATTCCCCAGCACCACATATAGAGAAAACGGCCAGAAGCGGCGCTGTGGCTCAAGTGGCAGAGTGCTAGCCTTGAGCGGGAAGAAGCCAGGGACAGTGCTCAGGCTCTGAGTCCAAGGCCCAGGACTGGCCAAAAAAAAAAAAAAAAAAAAGCAGTCATCTTATTCATCATCTCTGTAATTTAACAACCAACACCCTATTCTAAGTGCACAATCTTTATAGGTGAATGAATCTGTGATGCTCTGTGAAGTCCTCACCTAACACTGTGTTGCTCATAAGTAGGGACTCCAGGACTAGACCATGGTAACTCACAAGGAAGAAACTTCTGCTGCGTTGCCCAATAATTAAACCCAGTAATCTTACAGTTTGTCCTTGACCCCCAAACACAATAGAACTAAAGCCAGAAAAACACCTTTTTTTTGTTTTTTTTGGCCAGTCCTGGGCCTTGGACTCAGGGCCTGAGCACTGTCCCTGGCTTCTTCCCGCTCAAGGCTAGCACTCTGCCACTTGAGCCACAGCGCCGCTTCTGGCCGTTTTCTGTATATGTGGTGCTGGGGAATCGAACCTAGGGCCTCGTGTATCCGAGGCAGGCACTCTTGCCGCTAGGCTATATCCCCAGCCCCAGAAAAACACCTTTTAATGATGCTTCCTGATGTTAGAGAGCAGCACCATCAGTTCTCTCTGAGAGCCTTTCCAGTGGTGAGGTCCCGTTTTAATCCTAATGAGTTTCTGCTCTAAGCAATTCACTTGTAGTAACTTCAATCAAATCTTTCAGTAGAAAATTAAGTTAAGCTAAACTAAGATACGCTTTCTGGAATGAAGGCAATACCAAGAACCAGATGCGGTTCTGTGAAACATAATCTCTGTGAATCAATGATAAACTGAAGGGCAGACAGTTGGACATTGCCTCCTTCCTTTAAGATGTCCTGTGATGAGTTTCATCTAAAGCATGTGCACATGGCTTCCCTATATTCTACTTCCAAAGTCTGATGTTTTTTTTTTAATTAAAGCAGCACAATGCCAAGTAGGTATTATTAAAATATTTTAATTTCAGATAATAGAAAGTTATCACAGAAAAATATTACAGAAAATTGCTACAACAGAATGCAAGATTGAAAACTGATTAATAAACAAAAAGAAAAAAAAATGACCCTGATTTTACCATGACTTGTTACTTTCCTAATAAGATAGTTGAACAATTCAGTATACTCCTTGCTAGAATTTTATTTTTTAAACAGATAAACAACTAAACTGGTATTACTAAAACTTACTGAAGTGACTTAAGATTAGGCAGCATTTCCCCGACATTTAAGATACAACTTGGAGAAATGAAATAACAACACTAGAACGTCAAAACAAAAAAACCCATACCCAGTAGTTCTAACCTAGATTTCACCCCAGATACTGCTTACAGAGTTGATGGAAAATGGGTGATCATAAGATCATAACGTAAACAGTTCTTCCACTTTTTCTTTCCTCTCTTTCTTTTCTTCTTTCTTTTTCCTTCCCTCTCCCTCCCTCCCTCCTTCCTTCTTCCCTTCCTTCTTTCTTTCCTCTCCCTTTCCCTCTCCCCCCTCTTTTTGGCCAGCCGAAAGAGACTATCTCCTGCCTGTGGTCCTCCCAGAATCCTAGCACAGACAGTTCTTCCACTTTCAACACACATAGGATCTTGGGACACAAATACCATGGATGGCCTTACTGTAGGCAGGTCCAGAAGCCCTAGCCTGAAAACAAGATGACATGCATCCTGAATTTTAGATCTTTGCTGAGACCTTCCTGGATCCTAGGTAGAGGGGACAGCAGATTTAGCATGCAGAATGTAAAAAAAAAAAAAAAAAAAATCTAAACTTCGGCAAGTATACAAATGACTATTTCTTAATTGTCACATTTATAAGGAAATACTATTCTACCTCTTGAAAAAAAAATTCTCCTCTTATCTATTTTACACTCAAACGTAGGGAGGGAAAAATCCTGCAAAATAAGAGATAGACAAAAGTTTCTAACCTGTAATAATAGTTGACTTGGCACTTTTCTATCTATTTAAAAAGCATATTAAATGTATATTCTATTATTAACAAATATCCCCAAGATGTTGCTGGTAATAACAGTTTGGAAGCAATCTTGTTAACTTTTAAAGTTGAGCGTCTCTCTCTCTCTCTCTCCACATACACACACACACACACATGCATATATACACACATATATAGACATGTAAGTTTACAATAAATGATAGATCAGATCTTTGATGAATTATAAGCAAATGCAAATTTCACTATTCTTCCCAAATGTAATGCCTTATGAAGGTACTAAAATCAGGAATGAAAGGCTGGGAGGTATAGCTCAGTGGTAAAGCACTTGGTTAGCATACCAAGGCTCTGGGTTCTTACTGCAGGAATAAAGACACACACAAACACACATGCCTTTATAAAATCAGCAATGAGCCAAGTGTGACATTCGGTAATTTGCAGAGCTCATTTTTAAAAAATGCTATAAGTAGTATATGTTCTTTTATTTCTCACAAACTGTAAATTTTTATAAGTAAGCAAGTGGCATATAATGCTATGAGTACTATT
Source organism: Perognathus longimembris pacificus (assembly GCF_023159225.1). NCBI lineage: Eukaryota > Metazoa > Chordata > Mammalia > Rodentia > Heteromyidae > Perognathus > Perognathus longimembris. The sequence continues at coordinate 3,074,842 of NC_063168.1, read as the reverse complement.
CTAAGAACTCTCAATATGTTTTTTAAGGTAAGAGATTTCTGGGGCTGGGCCTGGTGGAGCATGCCTAGAATCCTACTTTGGAGGCGTAGTGAGAACTGTGATCTGAAGCTCGCCCAGGCAAAAAAGCATTAAGACCCTATCAGAAAAGTAACTAAATCAATAAAAGTATAAGAGTTTGGCTCAAGCTGTAAAGGACCTGCCCTAACAAGCCTGGTCCTGCATTTAAACCCTGGAACTGCCAAAAAGAAAAGAAACATTTCCTTTATGACTACAATGGTTTTGCTAATTGTAGCACTTTTCTGTTCTATATGGAAGGGTAATGAAGGTTATTTAAAAAGCAGGTAAACATCTAAAACTCTAGTGCAATCATAACCTGAAAGGGTAACCACTATTCACGAAGTCAGCATGAAAGGAATGCTGTTGATAATGCACTAGTTTAGGCCTATCTTCATAATTTTGATTGATATTTGGAAGGGAATGGGAATGGACAATTTAGAGACAGATTTTAAAATGAAAATGTGAAACCAGTTATATATTTCCTTTTCTGGTTAAAGAAAATCCTTCATAGATCTAATGAAAATTTAGTAATCTAAGAAAACTTACATTGTGGAGTAAGAAGTTATCCTATAAGTTGGTAGGCCTCTTAAAGCTATGAATCGCCACACAAATAAATTCAAAGTGAAATTTCCATAACCCTGCCTTTATTGCTCAGAGGGGAGAACTCGGACAACAAAAGAGGGCGGGTTTCCTTTGTCTATGTGGAAAGAATGACAATTGGTAAGTTGCATTCTTTCTAAAATGATCATAAAATGCTTTTGGCTTACCTGTTCTCACAGCTGACAACACCTATAAACCTTAGGCTTGCATGAAGTCAGGAAGCAATCAACAAGCAGTTAATAAAGCAATCACTGTGTGCCTAGAGCTAGACTTACTACTGCTAAGGAGAAATGAAAAAACAAGGAGACACAGAGAGGGCTTGCCTCCACAAGCAAAACATATGGTTTTAAATATGCATTTTATTTGTTTAAAAATTAAAAATTCTAAATATTATGTTGGCATTAACAAAAGTCCTAAGTCTCTGTATCCTTCATAGAAATGCAAGTTTGTCTTCAGATACCACTGATAAATAACACATTCAAATACCAACTCCCAGCAATATAGCAATTGATGGTCACTGACATTGGTTTTGAAAAATAACATTAAACTGCACAAGGAAAAGCATTACATAAATGCTAAATCCTAATAGGTGAAACAACTTAAGATACTTAAACTTGTCTGGCCTAAGATTCAATTTCTTAAATTCTTACTTTAACTATTATGGTTTTTATAATGCATACTTAGTTCTGATCATATCAAGAACTATACCAAATAATATCTGAACACATTATTACTCTTCTTTTTAGATATTTACAGAAAGACCATAAAGGCTTACCTGGGCCCTATAATTGGACTGTTTGACTACAGACTAGTCCTCTAAGATACAGCAGGATGTGAGCACAGAGAAGACAATTCTACTATTACATTCTGCACTGTGTAAATGGAAAGATTCTGACAGCCATTCTAAGACCTCATATCTAGGTGGCTAGAACTTTTAAATTTCTAGTTGCCTGTAGCCAAAGGAAAATAATTCCTTTTACCAAGCAATCAATCACCAGGAAATACCCTGGTGGCACATGTCTGCAGGAATATATATTAAGGTGTAGGAGTTAACATACCTGTTGTTTCTTATATTCATCTGAGTTAGCTGCTCTGCTTACACATGCTATGATGTAAGCAAACACACCATACAACATGGACTGTTACAGAATTTAACCCTTAAACAATATACAACCTATATAAAAAAGAGGCAGAAAAGTTAGATCTTGAAAAGATACAAGTCTATACACCTTTCTGTCTTTCTGATATGCCAATATTCAAGGACATTGTTAACTTGATGGGTTAATATTCTCTGAAAGTACTTCTTAGGCAATTCTACAGTCAGACTTTAGTGTACAACATCAAAAGTTCATAAAAACAATAAGCTACACAAATCATATCAAGTTATTTTGTAGTTTGTACAACTTAATATATAGATTTTATGGAAGTTACAAAGTGATTTTATATTTACAAATTCTTTACAGAATAATTCCTTCCCTATGGGAAAATTATAATCAAATCATTCCCATTTCACAGGTAAGAAACTAGATATTGAAATACATACACTGAATAGAGATCAACTCAGAACCAAGACAGCCTTTAAATTTCTAGCTCTTGAATTTTCTCCAGCAATTAGTTCAATGTACACAAAGTATCTCTACTAACCAACTATTCCCCTGCTCTTAAAATTAGTAGGATTAGCAAGGAATATTACAATTAAGTTCCATGGCAAGTTAAGAGAAACAGAAACCTAAGCAGACATCATTTCACAATTAAGGCTGCTTTAACTACAGCCTGATTCAAGATTTGGAGCTTTGGGCTGGGGGAAGGGAAGAGTCCATAAAGAAACAGATCCAATTGTTTAGACAGTGTGCAATTGTTGGTTAAATGACATTTCGATTGATGGGCCTATTCAATTCTTTCAAGACACAAGTTACTTCTATTATTTCTAAATGTATAGCTTCTAAAAGTAAGGATATAACTTACTTTTCAGTATGAAAATATAAGTCAAATTCCATGGATTCTGTTTGTTTTTTGCCAGTCCTGGGGACCTTGACTCAGGGCCTGAGCACTATCCTTGGCTTCTTTTTTGCTCAAGGCTGGCACTCTACCACTTGAGCCACAGTGCCACTTCTGGCCATTTTCTGTATATGTGGTGCTGAGGAATCGAACCCAGGGCTTCATGTATACAAAGCAAGCACTCTTGCCACAAGGCCATATTCCCAGCCCCAAATTCCATGGATTCTGAAAACACCAATCTATTTTAAAGAACATTTTCACTGGAGGAACAGGCATTTGTTAATTTTTTATGAGAAAATAATGAAAAAAAAAGAATATTAAAATATCTATATCAATAGGATTTGACATATACCAATATATGGTCTCAATTTTAAAACTATATGGTAAATAACAATCATGAAACATAAACACTTTCACATAAAATATTTTGTCAAGTTTGAAACACTAAATTTTCTTATAAAATAGCCTTGACAATACTAGAATATATAGTACAAAGAAATACTGAATAATTTGCATTAATAACCTTTAAACATTGCTTTGTAATTAATCTTTTTAAAGTCTTTTTTTTTTTTTTTTTTTGGCCAGTCCTGGGCCTTGGACTCAGGGCCTGAGCACTGTCCCTGGCTTCTTTTTGCTCAAGGCTAGCACTCTACCACTTGGGCCACAGCCCCACTTCGGGCCATTTTCTGTATATGTGGTGCAGGGTAATTGAACCCAGAGCTTCATGTATATGAGGCAAGCACTCTTGCCACTAGGCCATATCCCCAGCCCTAAAGTCTTTTTTAGTATTAAAAACAACAACAACAACGAACCTCTGAGCCAGTGCCCTAGCAATTTAGGAAGCTAAGATCTGAGGATTGCAGTTCAAAGTCATCCTGCGCAGGAAAGTTTGTGAGACTCTTTACCTCCAATTAACTACCAAAGAGCCAGAAGTAGAGCTGTGGTTCCAGTGGCAGAGTACTAGCATGAGCAACAAAAGCTTAGGGACAGTATCTGTGCCCTGACTTCAAACTCCAGACCTATGAGCGCGCGCGTGCGCGCACACACGCGCACACACACACACACACACACACGGGCACACACACATACACGACTTTTGCTAAGAGTTTGAGTTTTTACCTTTTTTTAGTATAATATTTAAAATATAAGCAACCTGCTTAAGCTCTATGATAAAATACATTGATAAAAATACACAAATGGAACTTGAGATTGGCTGAAATTTCAATTTACTAAAATTCATCAATTTTAATGATTTTTATCCTGATAAAGGAAAAGCATACTACTTTGTAAAATATTTTTCTATCATTTTAATCTATTTTATTGACTTTCAATTAAAAATAAAGATAATTTGGACACTAAATCAAAAATACTTTCTATGATAGCTTCTTTTGGGGGGGGGCAGTCCTGGGCCTTGAACTCAGGGCCTGAGCACTGTCCCTGGCTTCTTTTTGCTCAAGGCTAGCACTCTGCCACTTGAGCCACAGCGCCACTTCTGGCTTTTTCTGTTTATGTGGTGCTGAGGAATCGAACCCAGGGCTTCATGTATATGAGGCAAGCACTCTTGCTACTAGGCCATATTCCCAGCCCCGATAGCTTATCTCTTTACCTGCAAATGTTTTACAGAATTACTTCAGGCAACAAATAGATGCAAAAATATTTTGCTGTATGTTTTTAAAATTACTTCGCAAGGGTAGATTTTTTATACAAGGATTAATTTTATTACCTACTTTATGTTTTATAATGAAATTCTGCTTTCCAGGTTACTTATTGGAGTTGTTACCAGCAGTCATATACTTTGCAGTTCAACACATGTGTATCAGTGTAATACCTTCTATTATATGTGTATAAAATTCTACCATTATTTTATATACTGAAATAAATACATAAAGACAAATACAAGTTATTTTTAATAAAATACAATTTCTAATCAATATATATGTATATATATATATTTTTTTTATTTTTGCCAGTCCTGGGCCTTGGACTCAGGGTCTGAGCACTGTCCCTGGCTTCTTTTTGCTCAAGGCTAGCACTCTGCCACTTGAGCCACAGCGCCACCTCTGGCCATTTTCTATATATGTGGTGCTGGGCAATTGAATCCAGGGCTTCATGTATACAAGGCAAGCACTCGCCACTAGGCCGTATTCCCAGCCCCTCAATTTATATGTTTAAGCTATAAGGACATTAAATATTAAGACACCAAGTAATTCCTTCTGTTATAGAACACTAGTCAGGTGAAATCTGAAAGAGATTCTTTATTGGTAGCTGCATACAGTTAACTATACCTGCCATCTCAGTGCTTTCTTGCTGTTTAAGAAAAGAATACAGACCGTTTAAGACACATTATCAATGTAATAATCACTTCAGACTCACTAATTCTTTTGAAATTTTTGTTAAAAATTGCCAATATCATGATGAACACAATTACTGTAGCTACATTATTTGAAAAATAATATAAATTATGCCACGAAAGACAAAAACATTGAAATACATGAACATCACAATGTAATACAGCCATAATTCATTGTTATTTGATAGGAAAAATTAAATTTAAAAAGTTATGTTAGAGAATTTGGGAATATTTCACCTTAGCAAAACATCCTATTCATATATCTCCAACATCTATGATACAGTATACAATACTTTAAAAAGATATGACATTCAAATGCTTCATATACACAATAATATTGCCAATACTAATAAAAGTGATGCCCTTAACCATGAATTGCTATGCTAATTAAGATTTTAAATTGTTTTACACTTCATTTTACAATTTAGTTAGCAGCTGGCATAACATACTAATCAGTTCTATGCTGACAAATAGAGAGAGGATCCTAGTCAAAATACTGTTTCTCAAAAGTAATATATATCATATTGCTTAAAACTAAACAACCATATAAAAGTGGTAATCATTTATCTAAACATTGATTATGAAAGACAACTGGCATAAGTTCAGGCAGAGTGCTGAGTTCTGGTGGTTTATTTACAATAAAAGTACTTTACTAACATGATATGCAATTCTATGTCAATTACTACAGTCTCTTAAAGTTATAAAAATATTATATAAAATACCACAGACTTTAGAGGATATAATTTCATGTGGTTCTGATACTAGCAGCTGAAAAGTGTTTATAATTTAAAAATAAATAAACTATAGAGGTAAACCAGTTACAAAACAGCAGAGGACTGCAAAAAATCACAAGAGTGAAAAGAACTGCTTAATTACATGAGCGCTAACAAAATGGTGAAGCAGTTGGGTCAAACGTTTTAAAAACCTCTTTTAGAGATTTGTCATCTGTTTCTCTACTGGGGTCATGATCTGGTATCGGGCTCACCTGTCCGGGCTGCTTCGCCTGCCTTGGGTCACCGTATGGGGGTCGGATCAAGCCTGCTAGGGTCTGAATGGGAAGACTGTGCACTGCTGAGACCTGACCCTTGTTGGAACTCCTGACACTATCTGCCTGCGTGTCAGCTGGCCCCTCACCAGTGACTTCTGCATCTGGAGTGTTCTTCTGTGGGAGGACTTCTCCAGGAGGAGAAGGCTCATTTTTGTCACTGTTTTTTAAACCACTTTTCTGGTTCTCTAAATTTTCTCCTACAGAAACTGCTGCTAGCTCTGGTGGAGATGACAAACCTTGCTCTCTAGGGTCATATAAACTAATACCGCCAAGAACTGAAGTCGGAGTTCCCGGGGGAAGGCCAGCTGAGGATGAGAGTTTAGGGGCATACGGAGGCACAGCCTCAGGACTGGTGCTGGTAGGAACTGTTCCCAGTGGCTGTGATGAACCAGGGTTTGATCTGGCTAAATGAGGTGTACTCTTTGATGTATGTGATTCCTTCACAGCTGCTTGATAGGACTCCGTACTGGACAGTCTGTGAAGCCTAGGATCAAAATTCTTTTGTAGCCTAGGATCTCCTAATTTACTTCCTGAACTATGTAAGTCTCCAAATTGTTCGAGGTAAGCATCTCTGTTTGTTGGATTAATTTTGGCCTTGGCTGTTAATTTTGGATCAGTGGGCACTGTGTTTTGATGAAGATCATCTTTTTTATTCCACAACCTATTGAGCCTCTGGTCAGCTATAAGAGGGGGCAGAGGTAAATTGATTGAAGATACGGGATCAGGCTTAGGTAAAGGTACTGGAAGTAAATCTTCTGGCGCCCACACAATGTGTTTTGCAAAGTTGGGTTTGGTTAGGATAATGTCCATTTTAATGTGACTGAACTGTCTCAATTGTGACCTTGGATCCTGGAGTATTACACCAGGTGAAGAATCTAAAGGTATTAAGAAAGCTTTTTCTCTCAGTTCTCTTTCTGTTTCTTCATCATCATCATCTCCTCTTTTGTGTTTGATATTAGCACTAGCACTTGAATGGTGTAAATCAAACTTTGTTCCCCTAACTACAGAGCCAACTTGACTACTTCCACTTCCTCTTAATTTTCTGGGATCCCACGAAAGTCTAAGATCCACCGGGACAGATTCAGAAGGTTTTCTAATGTCTTGCCTTGGAATAGTCCTAAGTCTAGGGTCAACCACCTGATTTCCTTTCCTTTTCTCTTTAGCAAGTCTTGGATCAGTAGGAGTGCTATGTTCAGTAGAAGGTTGCTGTTGATTCCTTAACACTCCTGTTTGTTTCTGTAATGTTTTCAGTATTGATTTGACACTGCTTCCTTCTTCTTCTTCACTACTGGAATACCAGTTAACTGTATCATCTAAATGTAAGAAAAAAAATCCTTATGATAAAGAGTGAAGCATTCATATTTGGCCTTAATTAACATAACACATATTATTTCTGAGATAACTGTAGTGTAACGTCAGAAAATCTATTATTAAAATGGCAGGGTTCAAAACTGAACAAGATGAAAGATAGTGAGGTAATTCTTTAGTTATTACACATTATAAAGAAAGAGGTAAATTACTGAAGTTTGTAGGCATCATTCCAGTTGAGAAAAAATAAGGACCTTTCATTACATTTGAACAAAGGTAAGTCAGAAGTGTTTGTGGTATGTATGACAGTGTCAAGGAGAAGGGAAAATACTTGTGGAAAAGTATTGTAAAATATTTTTGGGGCTGGGGATATAGCCTAGTGGCAAGAGTGCCTGCCTCGGATACACGAGGCCCTAGGTTCGATTCCCCAGCACCACATATACAGAAAACGGCCAGAAGCGGCGCTGTGGCTCAAGTGGCAGAGTGCTAGCCTTGAGCGGGAAGAAGCCAGGGACAGTGCTCAGGCCCTGAGTCCAAGGCCCAGGACTGGCCAAAAAAAAAAAAAAAAAAAAAATATTTTTGGATCTCTTCAAGCAATCTTTGATCTGCATAGCCCTGAATTTATCAGGTCAGCAAAGGATTGAAAAGAAAACAAATCACAAAGAAAGGACTGTTTAGGAAACAATAAAAATGAGGGACAGCTTGGAGATTTTATTTATACTTCATTAGATTTTTAGATGTGTGAACTAAAAACAATAAAACTAACACCATAAAATTTATAGTCTTCAGCTTCATGAGAACACTTTGAGCATTACTCCTAAACATTATTTTACCCAAGTGTATTATTTTTTGTGGTGTGTGGGTTTTGAACTCAGCGTTTCATGTTTGGTGAACAGATAGAATCTCCACCCCTCCTCAAGCCATGCCTCCAGCCCATGTTGTATGTAATTTTAGGAAGACTGGCTATCAGAGCTCTTCTGTCTGGTAGAGTAGAAGATATTACAAACTGGCGCTTTAGGGGGGTGATTCTCTTTCTTTTCCATTAAAGCACACTATAGGATGGTTCTGAACTGTCCTCAAAGGATCTGTTCTTCATATTCATTCAGAACATAGCATATATAGATATATAGATAATGCACAGAGATAATATATACCTATATCCATTCTAGAATACAGTAGCAGATATCCTAAACATTTTAATTTTTACCTAATCTTATTGCTCACAGGATTCTTTTTTTTTTTTTTTAACAAAACAGTGCTTATAAAACAAGTAATGGTATTTAGGTAGGTAGGATATGGTTTAAAACTATATATATTATGAAAGCAAAATACTTTTACTCAGATATCAGTGCCAAAACATGCTACTTCTAGGCATCTGATCTCTTCTTCTTAGACAATAAGTCTAGAGTCAATTTGTTATTCACTTTTACCCAGTACAGTTATTTTAACTATTTCTATGCAGAAGTTTAACTTTCACAGTATTTTCCTCTGCTGTTCTTATTTAATTCTCATATCAATATATTTTATAAGCAGTCTTGTATCCTTTTTGGAACAAATATAAATTTAGAAAATTTTAAAGTAGGAGATAGCCAAATTAAAAAAGATATTAAAGAGGGATAAAAATTCCTAACATTGGGCTGCGAATATGGCCTAGTGGAAAGAGTGCTTGCCTCGCATACATGAAGCCCTGGGTTCAATTCCTCAGCATCACATATACAGAAAAGGCCAGAAGTGGCGCTGTGGCTCAAGTTGGCAGAGCCTTGAGCAAAAAAGAAGCCAGAGACAGTGCTCAGGCCCTGAGTTCAAGCCCCAGGACTGGCAAAAAAAAAAAAAATCCTAACATTAAGAGTTATAGGGCTGGGAATATGGCCTAGTGGCAAGAGTGCTTGCCTCCTATACATGAAGCCCTGGGTTCGATTCCTCAGCACCACATACACAGAAAAGGCCAGAGGTTGCGCTGTGGCTCAAGTGGCAGAGTGCTAGCCTTGAGCAAAAGAAGCCAGGGACAGAGCTCAGGCCCTGAGTCCAAGGCCCAGGACTGGCAAAAATAAATAAATAAATAAAATGAAAAGTAAAATATAATGTCCCTATAAATAGGTTGTAGCTATCTAGTGTTAGCTAATTTCATGCAAATAGTCATGTTAACAAAACATACCAACTTGGTAATGCACACAAAGAAGTGAATGTATTAAACTTTTCTCATCCTTGGCTACTAATAGCTGTATACTTACCAAGATAAAAAAAAAATTTAAGGAACCGGGCACTGGTGGCTCACATCTGTAATCCTAATTAGGAGGATGAGATTCTAGGATACCAGTTCAAAGACAGCCCAAGCAGGAAAGTCCTTAAGACTCTCATCTCCAGTTAACCACCAGATAATCAGAAGTGGTGCTGTGGCTCAAAGTGATGAGTGCTACTCTTGAACACAAAAGCCCAACAGCGCTCAGGCCCAGAGTTCAAGCCCCATAACAACAACAACAAAAAAATTAAGGTAACCTTTAATTCTTTTACAAAATCTTTTCATATTAAGAACGACATTTCTTGGGTTGAATGTGGTATACATGCTTGTAACTCCTGGATACTCAGGAGGTAGCGATTAGAAGGATCATGATTTAAAGCCAGCTTACACAAAAAGATCTCATTTCAACCAATAAGCCAGGAAATTTGGTGTGTACCTGTAATCACAGCCACCGAGAGGCATATATAGGAGAAGCATGGTCCAAGACCAACTCGTGACCCTCAAAACCATGAGACCCTATCCAAAAAACTAAAGCACAAACGAGACAGAGCAGTATGGCTCAAGTGGAGGGCATCTGACCAGTAAGGGCAGGGCCCTGAATTCAAAATCTTAGCACTGCTCCCCTAAAAGAATAGTATTTCCTAATAATGTAGCAGAAATATACCACTTTGTGCATTAAATTTTCTCTAGTAACTAATTCATTCTAAAATAGGGACAGAACTGGAAATTCCCAACTGGAAGTATTCTTTTTCTGTCTCATTTCCCTTTCTTCCTAAAAATAGAAAAAGCTCAGCCAGGCACTGTGGCTCATGCCTATAATCCTAGACTCTTGGGAAATGGAGATCAGGATGATCAAGGTGAGTTTAGTTAGCCAGGGCACAAAGTCTGAGAGACCTCCCTTTGCCCAACTGAAAAAACAAAACAAAAAAAAACTGGGCAACTGTGATAAGCACCTGTCATCATCCCATTTACATAGAAAGTACAAATAGGATCACAGTCCCTGACATAAGCAAGAGACTCTAAAATCACTAGGAGTAAAAAGGGTTAGGTGCCTGTCTAGCAAACATGTGGCCCTGAGTTCAAACCTCAATACTCACAAAAAGATAAGAAGCAAAGGCCTAATTGCTTGTAAATCTGTTCATGTAGGTCAAATTCCAGCTTCAGATCTAGTCACTGAGTGAAAAGAACATTTTAAAATTACTTACTACTGAAACCACAAGTGATCTCAAACGGAGATTATAAGGTTGAGTGGAAATAAAATAGTTAGAGGAACTCATTTTCACATTTTAACTTACTGAAATAGGTAGGATGTTATTAAACATCTGACTCACCTTCTTCCTTGCTTGGTGTTCTTTGAGACTGGGTGCTAGCTGGTTCTTCGTCTTCCTGATACCTTTGAGTAAGTCGAGCAAATAGAGCTCTCTGTACTGCAGGAAGGAGCCCTGGAACAGGCAGAGGGCCATGGGCTGTCATGTTACTGCTAGTGTCAGGCTCATTCTCAAGGGTAGGTGAATCCTGACCAATGGGCAGCTGCTCTTGGGCAAATTCCTCATGCCACATGCCATCTGCACACATAATAGAAAAGACAGATACTGAGTGAGCACAAACTCCACCAAAGTATAAGAACTGAAACTTTAATTACCACTGACTTCTCAACTTGTTATGTAATTTTAAGTGTTTATAATAATCTAAATTACAATTATTGCAAACATTATCTAAAATTATGTTTCTATTGTTAAGAAAAAATTGATAATGTACTTCAATGTTTCAATTTCATAACATTTTAGTTTTTTATTATCATACTTTATTTGCATAGGTTTTGTTGTTCTTGTTTTTTTTGCCAGTCCTGGGGCTTGAACTCAGAGCCTGAGCACTGTCCCGGCTTCTTTTTGCTCAAAGCTAGCACTCTACCATTTGAGCCACAGCGCCACTTCTGGCTTTTTCTATGTATGTGGTGCTGAGGAATCGAACCCAGGGCTTCATGTATATGCAGCGAGCACTTTACCACTAGGCCACGTTCCCAGCCCTGCATACAGTTTTTATTATGCTTATTTATCTTCTATGTTCTACCATGACAGTTGTATGTCATAAAGGTACAAATATGTTTTATTCATAGATACAAATACACTGAAGACTTCGTGGTACACATTAATTGTAGAAAAAAAATGGTCAAATGACATTACTTATAACAACCACATTTTATTCTTCTTCTGTAGGTTACAAAGTCTAGTTGGTCTGGTTTAGCTTTATTTAAGACATTCATTCCTCCAGGTACCAGTGGCTCACACCTGCAATCCTAGCTACTCAGGAGGGCTGAGATCTGAGGATTAGTTTGAAGCCAGCCCAGGGAGGAAAATTCATGAGACTCGTAGCTCCAATTAACAAGCAAAAAGTGGGAAGGTAGAGCTGTGGCTCAAGTGGTACAGGGATAGCCTAAGTTCTGAGCTCAAGCCCCAGAACTGGCACATGATAACAACACATTGTTATCATGCTTTTAATGAAAAGCAGTGCTAAAGTAATTTAAAATTAGAAGTGAATTATTTTACAAGGTAAACTTACCACCAGAGTTATGGAGTGGCTGAAAGTTATGGACATCATGTTGTAAATAGTAATTATCATAAAACTCAGCTGAGTTCTGTAGGGAGTCATAGTCGGTGCTGAGCTGCATTTCCCCGGGGATCTGCTGGTATGAAGAACCTGGAGAGCAGGGATTCTCTCTGGGTACTTTCATTCCATGTCCCAGAAAGCCCGGGGAGTGGTAAGTTCCACCCATACTCTGTGGTGTCAAAGAAGCATCTGCCTGAAGACCTCCAGCTTGACTGTGAGGGCTTACAATTTCAGGAGGACCAGGTGGCAACGGTGGGCTCTGTGACACTGCAGCACCGGGAGCTTCTGCACATGGGTGATGTCCAGGAGAGCCTGGGTGCATCACAGGACTACTGCATTCTCCAGACATACTGGGTCCAGAACCTGGACTTGCCCCAGAACTATAGATATGTTGGGTATGTGGACTGCTTCCTTGAAACTGTGGTCCTGGTGGAGAGGCACTGTTATAAAACGCTGGTGGCCTGTGGACAGAAAGAGTATTTCTTAGTTCAAAGAAAACAGAAAACCAAGAATGTTGCACTTCTAAACAGATTATTGGGTAAATACTATTTTTATAACTGAATACATAATAGGTTTTTAAAAAATGATTTTTCCCTCTTACTTTCATTTTAGCTGTAGTTTTTTCTTCCTTTTTTTTTTTTTTTTTTTTTTTTTTTTTTTTTGGTGTCAGTCCTGAGGCTTGAACTCAGAGCTTGGGAGCTGTCCCTGCTCAAGGCTACCATTCTATCACTTGAGCTGCAGTTCCACTTCCAGCTTTTTGGTGGTTAAATGGAGATAAGAATCTCATAGACTTTCCTGCCTGCGCTGACTTTGAACTCTGACCCTCAAACCACAGCATCCCAAATTGCTAGGATTACAGATTAAGCCATGGGTGCTCAGCTCTCATTGCTATAAAAACTCATTGCCCAGGGATTCTAAAACTTACTCATTACAGATATTTAGAAAGTATAGAAAACCACAAAGATCATAAATAAAAATAGAATGGAGAGAATGAAGAAGTGACATCAGTCAAGATGCATTGTATTCATAAACTGATTTGTTGAATGGTAACTTCTTTGTATAACTACTTAAAGATAAGACAAATATGACTTAAAAAGATAAATGAAATTAACCTCTATTCCATCATGCAAAGAAAATTTGATTGTTTTCCCAGACTTTATTTCTGGTCGGTCGTGGGGCTTGAACTCAGGGCCTGGGCGCTGTCTCTGAGCTCTTTTGCTCAAGGCTACTTTGAGCCACAGTGCTGCTTTCAGTTTTCTGGTGGTTAATTGGAGAAAAGAGTCTCAAAGACTTTCCTGCCAAGGCTGATTTTGAATCAAGCTTCTCAGATCTCAGCCTCCTGCCTTAGCCTCCCATATGCTGGGATCATAGCCACTATGCCTACCTTTCCATTTCTATTCTTTAGATCTTTATATAAAATTTAATTGCTATTATAAAGGTGATGTACAGAGGGGGTTACAGTCACAGTGCGACAATGTCACCCTTCCCTCACATTCTCCCATTTTTTACCTCCCATCCCCACCCACAAGTTTTCATTTTCTTTGTAACTTTTTTTTTGTGTGTCTGTCCTGGGGTTTGAACTCCTGGCCTGGGCGCTGTCCCTGAGCTCTTTATGCTGAGGGCTAGTGCTCTACCACTTGAGCCACAGCGCCACTTCCTATAATTTTTTTTATTTCACTGACTAGATTTGATATACATTAACTTTTTATTGTTGTTTATTACGTAGTTCAGGCAGGCCATGAACTCAAGGCCATCCTGCATCAGATTCTCAAGTGCTAAGATTATAGACACATATGCCACATCTACCTTTCTTCCTAATTTTAATAGAAAAGTAAAAGAAAAAAAATAGGAAAATGGTTTGCATTGCAATATTTACTACAGATTTCTTGTTCCTCATCTGCCAAGACCTCGTTGGAATCAATAGAGCTTGTGGCTCACACCTGTAATCCTAGCTACAGTGCATGGCTCAAAGCCAGACAGGAAAGTCTGAGAGTCTCTTATTTCCAAAAAGCCAGAAGTAGAGCTGTGGCCCAAGTGTCTGAGTGTGAGTCTTGAGCCCCAAATCTCAAGGACAGCACCCAGGCCTTGATCAAGTGCAAGGGCAGGTACTTTTCAAAACAAACAACAAAAGAATAATCAAAAAAGGATAATCAAGCTAGCCACCTGTGGCTCACACCTGTAATCCTACTACTCAGGAGGCTGAGATCTGAGGATCACAGTTCAAAGACAGTCCAGGAAGGAAAGTTCCGGAGAATCTTATCTCCAACAAAGACAAAACATTTTGGAATTGGAGCTGTGGCTCAAGTTATAGAATGTTAGTCTTGAGAACATAGCTTTGGGACAGCACCCAAGCTCTGAGTTCATGCTCCATGACTGGCAGAAAATAATAATAATAGTAAATAACAGAGGCCCAAGTATGCTGACTTCTAATAGATGGGCAGCAGGGCTGGAATGTGATTACTAGACATAAAGTCTGGATATAGCTTACCTGGTAATCTTTCTCTTACAGCTTTAGGAAACACTTTTCAAAAAGAACCAAATATACTGGAGACATTAACCACTATTTGAAGACATCACTATCTGAATGAACATCCAGGTTCATAATCAGGTGGGAGGAATGCCAAATCCATGTACCTGAAAGCATCCTTTGAGGTAAGTATGTTGAGAACTTTCTGGAGCTGTGCAAGGATTTTCTAGATAAAAACACTGAGGGCAGGCAGCAGGGAGTAAAGATAAAAAGGCAAAGGGGAAGCAAAAGTCTTAGTGCATGTCAGATAACTGCTATCTCTGCCTAAGTTTTCTCTTTAATGCGTGCATGTCTGTGCGTGCCTGTGCGTGTCCTAGGGCTTGAACTCAGAGACTTGATGCTGTTCTAGAATTTTTGCTCAAGGCTCATGGACCACCACTTGAGCCACAGCTCCACTTCCAACTTTTTGGTGATTAATTGGAAATAAGGGTTTCATGGACTTCCCTGCCCAAGATGGCTTTGAACTGCAATGCTCAGATCTCAGCCTCTTGAAGAGCTAGGACTATAGGTGTAAGCCATGAGCACCCAGCTCTGCATAAGTTTGATCGAGTGATTAACTTGAAATACAATTTGCCATCTTAATATAAATTTTAGGGAACTGTTTTGCTGCAATTTTTGCAGGTTTTAACTTACTTTTTCCCAATTTTATGTGCTAAATCCACAGTAGGTTTTACAACTATTTCAAAGAGAGATGGAATCTTCTTGAAATCATCAGAGAGATCTGTCTGAAAATCATCTTCAGGATCAGAAAAGGGAAAATGCTCAGGTGGGGTTGGCAAAAGCCCAACTCCAGGAGGTGGTTTGGGAAGAGGAGTTATACCACGCTTTCTAAGTTCTTCTAATTCCCTTTCATCTTCATTTATAAGTTCTTCATCAGTATTCAATACCTAAAAAAATTGGAGAAATTACTAACTCAAAGTAAGTTCCTTTTCTCACCTTTAGATCTGGTAAGACTTTAGTAGTTTTCCTAATAGAAAAATACAATATTGAAGATGAAGTGGATCAGAGATGGTTAATTCCTTATTTTATTTTAAATAAAGAAAATGAGGATCAAAGAGGCAAGGGGTAATGTTCAAACTAAGTTAATACATTTAATGGCAGAACAAGAATAAGAGCAAAATATTCCTAATTCCTGGTCTAATGATTCTGCTTTTCCAGTATAATATTTTAATAAAATAAAACCAACAACTAATCCTCAATTTTAGCAGAATTGAATAAAATGCACTTTCTAAGGTATGAGCCAAATAAATATGAGGACAAACCTAACAATCAATGTACAAAATGCTACTTACTTTGTCTAAAAGTTTCCTTGTTTCTTTAGTCAGATCATCATGGGAAAATTTACAGTTGTCTCCTTGGTAACATTTTGCTCCACTGTGATAGAACTTGCAGGGAAATTCATGTGAACAAAATTATTAAGGAACAGACCAAGTAAACCAAGGCCCAGTTTTCTTAAAACTAAAAAAAAAAACAAACTGTCA
This sequence comes from Perognathus longimembris pacificus, assembly GCF_023159225.1. Lineage (NCBI taxonomy): Eukaryota > Metazoa > Chordata > Mammalia > Rodentia > Heteromyidae > Perognathus > Perognathus longimembris. The sequence continues at coordinate 3,058,627 of NC_063168.1, read as the reverse complement.
ACCAGATGATTAAATTCTAGAGTTCTGCTTTATAATATGTTCCTATAGTCAGCAATTCTGCATTGAACCTTTTTAGGACTATATTGTAACATACCATATTGGAATTCCTATTACATCAGATTATTTATATTTTAGACTAGAATTGTAATTATTCAGAAGCTTTCAAAAGTTTTTAATTACTCTTAAAATTGGAAAAACTATTTCAAAAAGAAAACGTCATAATCTTATAGCACATATTATAATATTTCAATTTTGTAAAACATGTTACCTTACTTATACAATAAAACAAAAAATAAATACATACCTTATTTTATACAATAAAACAAAATATAAGGAACAAATAATTTGCTTGTGTGTATGCCAGTCCTGGAGCTTGAACTTAAATTAGGACCTGAGCATTGTCCCTGAGCTTCTTTTGCTCAAGGCTGGTGCTCTACCACTTGAGCCACAGCTCCACTTCTGGCTTTTTGTAAGTTTATTGAAAATGAGAGTCTCAAAGACCTCCTGGCCCAGGTTGTCTCTAAACTGCGATGCTCAAATCTCAGCCTCCTGAGTAGCTAGGATTATAGGCATGAGCCACCATTCCTCACCTCAGAACAAATAAATTTTGCAGCAAGGATGTATATCTACAAAGAAAGTAAAGGAGCATGATATATCATGTTAAAGGTGACCATCCAGTAATGAAAGTTATAGACTCAGAGTATGGATGATTACAATAAGCCTACTAGCTGGAAAAGAACAAGGTGCTTACTACCTGTCTTACATTAGAGTCCATATGAATTAAAGATGTAAATGTTAAGAAAAAAATAGAATCTTCACAATTATAAATCTCATTTTTATGAAAAAATATGTAAAAATTGTATTTTTAAACATATCTGCATTCTCTCATATGTCATAATTTAGTACAGAAAAAGCCCAAAAGGTTTTGTCTAAAGAATAAAATTACATTTTTAGTTTCAAAGTTATTAAACATATATCAAAATAGAACTAAAATACACTCCCTAATACAGACAACTGTAGATTCATTTCTCATTGTAGATTCAATAATTTTCACTTCTGGCAATTTTGTGAAACCTACATTACCCCAACATTCCTGCCATGATTCATTTCAACACTGAAGTATTTTAAGGTATATTCCAAATACATTTGATCTGTAAATACTTCCATATCTATTATGAACAAACAGGGAGTCTTTTGTCTTTCTAATTATCAATGTGACAAAATTAATGCAATAAATTTAAAAAGTATTTTTATTACTTTTATTCAGATGAGGATCCAAATATTATCCAAAAATTATAACTAAATATACCTCCAGTTTCTTTTATTGATTTGATCTTTTTAGTGTCATTTATTTGTTAATTTTAACATTAGGTATTGATGGCTAATACTTCCTATTAGTATTGATGCAACTGTTCTTATTGCACCCTACCAAAGGCACTGAATATCTCAGCATGTCATCTTGTTAACATCTCAAATGTTCTCTTAGCATTGCTTAAATTATATTCTTCTTACTGTGAATTATATTAAATATTTGTCCATTTGGCCTAGGAATGTTTATATTTCTCTTTGAATTATCTGTTTACCTCTTCATTTTTTTCTTCTCAACTTTTGGGAATTCATACATTAAGAGTATTACTTTTTACCAGATGCTGGTGGCTCATGCCTATAATCCTAGCTACTCAGGAGACAGAGATCTGAGAACCGGATCTAAGCCAGCTTAGGCAGGAAATTCTGCGAGGCTCTTATTAACCACTCCAATTAACCACTAAAAAGCTGGAAGTGGAGCTGTGGCTCAAGTGGTAGAGCACGAACCTTGAGTAAAGAAACTCAGTGACAGTACTAAGGACCTGAGTTCAAGCCCCAGGAGACAGACACACACAGACACACAGACACACAGACACACACACACTTACTCCTTCATAGGTTTTGTAAATTGTACACATTTTTATCTTTTTCCTAGATTTTATCTTTTATTTAGCTTAGATGCTTTTGTTATAAAAATTTTAAATTATTTGTGGAGTCATAGTCTCAATGTTTTTTCTTACTGCTTCTGGATTTTGAGTTACAAAAAGAAAAGCTTTCCATGCTGCTCCTGGGTCATAAAGGAATTGATGGGCCTTTGTGTGTTTCCATTTCAACTAAGAGTTTTTCATTTCCCATTTATTTATTTTCCTTTTTTACATTATTTTTAACTTGACAAAACTTTAAATTCTATCTAAAAAATATGATATTCTACCAAGTATCAGTGGACAACATAGACATAAAGACAAAGAAATCTATGACTACATAGGAAGCCACAGAAAACAGTAGACACAGGCAAAACATTCTGTCTATAATAAATCCATGGGGAAAGCTCTAAAAGTTAAAAATCCATGGGGAAAGCTCTATTAGTAAGCAAATGGTTGGATATTTGTGAAATTAGCATGGAAAGATGTATATTTTTCTTTAAAAAGGACCACTCACTATGCTGTATATCATGAAATCCCTATTTGGATAGATTAAAAATTACAATTTAAATGTGTATACTTCTAAACGGTGGTAATAATTTCAACAATGATAACATTACTTATGAACCTGAGCAAAATAAGTCGTAAGAAATATTTTTCCATCTATTACTTCAGGATGAACAGTCTCTTAAAATATGTTAAGCTGATTACATTAAATGAAAAGTTCCTTTATGTTATACAATTTTTTTTCCAAAAGATAACTCAGTTCCAAAAAGAGTAAATGTTAGGTTGCTCTTCTGAAGTACAAGGTCTGACTAGCCTGAGCTTATATTACGTTATTTCAAATTTAAAACCAGGCTAACGTTTCTAGGTTATATTTATGATTTTAAAACTTCAATGATGCTTTAAAACCTCAGTATTCAGGCTAAGCATATATTTTTTTAATATAAAGAAGTTTATTTAGCCCTGAGTTACAGAGGCAAGGAAATCCAACAGTGCTAGTGTGTACCCATCATCTGATGGCTTTGCAGCTTCACAAAAGGATGGAGGGCATCGCATGAGAAGAACGAGCAAGCATGGTGCCTCACATCTTTCTTCCATTTTTTTTAGAGAGATACTAATACCATCATATCACCCACCTTAACGACTTCATCAGCTCCTAATTACCTCCCAAAAGCCATCCTCCAAAGGTGGAGATTAAGTTCCCACGACATGAACTTTGGAGGGGGACACATTCAAACTATAGTACTGCAATAACAAAAGTAGAAATCTCCATCACATGTATGGCTAGCACCCATTTTTAAAAAGGATATTATGCATATAAATGCAGTTCTCTCCTTTGGTACAATATCCCTGTAAGTAAAATCTGCAGATCTCTTTTCTCTTCTCCAACTCTGCATCATGATCAAATTTACACTGATCTCCCTGCAGAAAATATGAAGGTGGGGAAGAGAGAGGGGAGAAGGAATGGAAGAAGGAGGCAGGCAGACAGGCAGGAAAAAGGAAGGAAGGAAGAGAAAGAGAGACGGAAAGAGAAGGACGGTAAGGAGGAAAAAGTAAAGAAAAGAAAGGTAATGAAAGGAAAGAAAAAATAAGGCGGAATTATATTTTCTCTATGATGTTTCACAGTGAATTGTAGTCCTTACCTCTAGACTTTATATAATTTTCCCATAATAAAACAAATAACTGCAGAACTGCTGGAATGTTTTAGAAGAGCTGCTGACGCAGATGTGGCTACAGGCAGTGAGGCACAGAATTAGCACGGCTTCAAGGGAGCCTCCCACATACCACAAGCATGCATCAATCACATCCAGGTGCACTACCACAGCAATTCCAGTTCTTGGTATAAAACAGGAATAACGGGCTGGGAATATGGCCTAGTGGCAAGAGTGCTTGCCTCATATACATGAAGCCCTGGGTTCGATTCCCCAGCACCACATATATAGAAAATGGCCAGAGGTGGCGCTGTGGCTCAAGTGGCAGAGTGCTAGCCTTGAGCAAAAAGAAGCCAGGGACAGTGCTCAGGCCCTGTATATAACAGGAATAACAACAGTAACTACTCTGTAGAGTAGCTGTAAGGATTAAATCATTATGGAAAAAATTATACTAAGTGAAGTGAGCCAGACCCAAAGAAACATGGACTCTATGGTCTCCCTTATAGGGAATAATTAGCATAGGTTTAGGCAAGTCACAGCAGAGGATCACAAGAGCCCAATAGCTATACCCTTATGAACATATAAGATGATGCTAAGTGAAATGAACTCCATGTTATGGAAATGATTGTTATATCACAGTTGTAACTACTTTCAATGTCCCATGTGTATCTGTAGCTTCTACTATTGATTATGTTCTTGTATCACCTTCCTGTGGTTGTATCTACACTATCTCTGTAATCTTATCTGAGTATATTGGAAACCGTCTATACTGGTATTAGAACTAGGAAATTGAAAGGGAATACCAAAATCTAGAGACACAGGGTAAAAAAAGACAAACAACTACAAAAGCAATACTTGCAAAACTGTTTGGTGTAAGTGAACTGAACACCTCATGGGGGGAAAGGGAAAGGGAGAGGAGGGAGGGGGGAATGAGGGACGAGGTAACAAACAGTACAAGAAATGTATCCAATGCCTAATGTATGAAACTGTAACCTCTCTGTACATCAGTTTGATAATAAAAATTTGAAAAAAAAAGGATTAAATCATTCTCTGTTAGTGGGACTTTAAACATTATTTAACATGCAATAGTTACCACAAATGTTAACATATTTGCTAAATAAAACCTAATTTGCACAAATTATGTTACTGTCCCAGAATATAATTAAACAAGATTTAGTATTCAGGGATTTCATGCAGAATACATTTTAAGTATTTTTATTAAACCATATGAGAAATAAAAAAAACTAAGCACTGTCCCAAAAGAAAGTTTAAAGGTTATTTTGGAAGTCTGAGTGACTTATAATACCCCTCATATATTTACCTTAATACATCTTCCTTCCAGGAAGTATTTACAGATCTGTTTTCCTTTGTGTTCCACTGTGTGCTGGCTAATGAATTCCTGAGTCATAACCTTCCATTTTTTCCCTGGTTTACTATACTGCAAGAAAAAAATTTCAACTTGAATGTAACATGAAAATTAATAGATACTAAAGCACTCAGTTAAATGGATCTGAAAAGGAGTAAAAATTGGTAATTAAGATCAATCAATATTGGACATTCTAATACTCTAGATTTAGTTGGAAAGATACACTTCTGCTTAATCTTGTTTATTGCTACTAGCAATTCCAAAGAAGCCTTTTTCTTATTTATTTATTCATTTTGCAGTACTGAGATCTGAACTCACTGCCTCACACTTGCTAGGTTAGCATTCTACCATTTGAACAACACATATAGATAGCCATGTTTTTTGCTGTTTTTTTTTTTTTTTTTTTGGCCAGTCCTGGGCCTTGGACTCAGGGCCTGAGCACTGTCCCTGGCTTCTTCCCGCTCAAGGCTAGCACTCTGCCACTTGAGCCACAGCGCCGCTTCTGGCCGTTTTCTGTATATGTGGTGCTGGGGAATTGAACCTAGGGCCTCGTGTATCCGAGGCAGGCACTCTTGCTGCTAGGCTATATCCCCAGCCCCTGGTTATTTTTTTAATTAAATTTTATTGACAAGGTGATGTGCAAAGAGGGTACAGTTACATAATAAGGTAGTGAGTACATTTCTTGTCATACTTGTTACACCCTCATTTTTCTTTCCCTTCCCTAGTTCAGGTAAGCATACATACACTATCTGGTGTACCAAAATCATCTACAGTAACCACGTAAGGTACGCCAAAGAAAATTCACCTAGAATATTAAACATAATGACAACAATAGGATCCTCCTGTGTCCTTCTCTGGGAGTTCTTTTTGCTTATCCCCATCTTATATAATCATGTGTACATAGCTGTTGAGCTATTCACCAGCATTTCTTTAGTGCCTGCTGTGTACCAAGCAGTGGTAAGCAAAATCGTCTCAGACCCTAAGGAGCTCACAAGCTATTTTACTTGTTACTTTCTGTACAGCGAAGACAGACGTGGGCCAGCCAGAGACATGGGCCAGCACATTTTGTTCGTGCCACGCCGCAGCTTGCTTTATGAACAGCAGTTGAAAGACCTGGGCGTTTTGGGCTCCTTCATCCACAGGGACGAGTACAGTCTAGATCTCATTCCATTCGACGGCGATCTCCTATCCATGGAATCTGAGGGCACATTCCAAGTACGCTGGGCACTTCTCTCACATCAGACTTTAAATTTTCGCCAGATGAACAAACATGGATGCATGACGATCTTTTTTGTTTTGTTTTGTGTTGGGTTCCCTTTTTTTGTTTTGGTTTGGCTTTTTGCCAGTCCTGGGGCTTAAACTCAGGCCCTGATCACTGTCCCTGACTTCTTTTTGTTAAAGACTAGCACTCTACCACTTGAGCCACAGCACTACTTCCAGCTTTTTCTGCTTATGTGATGCTGAGGAATCGAACCCAGGGCTTCATGCATGCTAGGCGAGCACTCTACCTCTAAGCTACATTCCCAGGCCCTCAGTTTGTTTTTGACACCCAATCAAGTCACCAGAGACAAAGATGGTCTGGAACTCTCTAGCTGTCCTTAAACCTTTGATCCTCTTGCCTCTACCTCCCAAATGCTGAGATTACAGGTACCAGATTACACATGGCTTATGATATTGTCTTAATTTGCATTCCATGATCTTTGTCAAGCTGGGGCTCATTTCATGTTTCTTTTGTTTTTGCCTGGGCACTGTCCCTGAGCTCTTTTGCTTAAGGCTAGCACTCTACCACTTTGAGCCATAACTCCACTTCTGGTGGTTAATTGGAGATAAGAATCTCACAGGGACTTTCCTGCCTGGGCTGGCTTTAAACCACAATCCTCTGATCTCAGCCTCCTGAGTAGCTAGGATTATAGGCATAAGCCACCAGTGCCCTGTTGCACTAGGTATTTTTTAATTTGTTTATAGTAATTTTATTGAGATATAATTCACATGCCATGAAATTTGCCCTCTTTTTTATAATTTATTTATTAATTAAACAAATTTTTTTGACAAGGTGTTGTGCAAAAGGGGTACAGTTACATAGTAAGGCAGTGTGTCCATTTCTTATGATATCTTATACCCTGTTTTTCTTTCCCTTCCCTAGGTCAGGTAGACATATATACAATACACAGTGTACCAAAAACATATACAGTAGCCACGTGGCCTACGCCAAAGGAAATTCGCCTAGGTTCACTGGTTATTTTTGAGATAGGCTCTTGCTTCCAAACCAGTGGTAGGCTTGAGCCTGAGTATACTACACCTTCAATTTACCACAGACTTTTTGTTTGTTTTGTTACTGGGTTTTAGAACTCAGGGCCTGGTGCTTGCTAGACTGGCACAATATCACTGAGATAGGCTTCTAGCCATGTTTGTCACTGGTTATTAGGATAAAGTCTTGTTTCCTGTCCCAATTCATACCTGAGCTCCTATCCACCTATTTTTAACCTTTCTGATGTTGAGGGGACTCCAGCTTCCTTGGTGGAGACGGAGTCTCACAAACTTTTTTCTGCCTATGTTGGCCTGGAATGGCACTCCTCACAATCTCCCCCTCTCCTAAGCTTGGGGTATAATATGTGAATGCCACTTCACTCAGTTGTAGATTGAGAAGGGGTTTCATGAACTTTTCTGACAGGGCTGGCCTCAAACACTGATCTATTGGTATCAGTCTCTCAACTAGCTAGGATTATAGGACTTAACACCAATGATGCTGCCAAGCCTTTATTTCTTGTGCTTTTAAATACTATACATAAAACTATAAACTATATATAAAACAGTACATAGGGGTTAGGAATGTGGATTAGTGCTAGACAGCTTGCCTACCATGCATGAAGTCCAGGGTTCAATTCCTCAGTACCACATAAATAGAAAAAAATGAAAGGAGCAGTGTGGCTTAAGTGGTAGAGAGCTAACCTTGGGACAGTGCCTAGACCCTGAGTTCAAGCCCCAAGATTGGCAAAAAAAAAAAAAAACTAAAAATAAAAAAACAACCCACTATATGTAAAACTACATGAAAATTATATATAAAATTATTTTTAAAAACTTAAAATTTTGTAATACTCAGTTTTAGTAAAGGTTACAAAATATACAATGAGGAATTGTTGATAGGTAAGTTCTTTTAAAACACCTATAAAATACCCATACTGGGATTTAGGAATATAGTCAGTGATAGGAGTGCTTACCTATCATTGCATAAGGCCCTGGGCTCAATCCCTAGTACCACACAAACAAAACATCCATATTATTTTACATAAAACTTGTACTATGCAGAATTATTCTGAAGGAATTCTCAGAGAACTATACAAAGATTTACTCAAACAATAATTACCATAGTTACATAGCAAAACTAGAAATACTCAACAACTAGGCTGATGAAACACATTATAATACATTAAGAATATTATACAGCCATAAGTTCATGTGACAGGTATCTCTGTGATATAAGAAAATGTTTATAATGCCTTATGAAATAAATTACTGATCCACATTTTAAGTTAATAAAGGCAAAGAAAAATAATATATCTCCACATTTTAGCACATTTTGTTGATGGTTATTTTATATATACATTTTTTTTATTTTTAATTTTTTTTGCCAGTACTGGGCCTTGGACTCAGGGCCTGAGCACTGTCCCTGGCTTCTCTTTGCTCAAGGCTAGCACTCTGCCACTTGAGCCACAGCGCCACTTCTGGCCATTTTCCATATATGTGGTACTGGGGAATTGAACCCAGGGCTTCATGTATACGAGGCAGGCTCTTTTGCCACTAGGCCATATTCCCAGCCCTATATATACATTTTTGTCAGTCATTGGGGAATGATCTCAGGGCCTAGGTGCTGTCCTTGAGCTCTTTTGCTCAAAGCTAGTGCTCTACCACTTTGAGCAACAGCTCCACTTCTGGTTTTCTAGTGGTTAATTGGATATAAGTGTCTCACTGACATTCCTGCCTTGGCTGACTTTGAACTGTGATCCTCAAGTCTTGGCCTCCTGAGTAGCTAGGATTAAATATATAAGCCACCAGTGCCCAACATTTTATACTCTCTTAAAGGGGAAAAATTAATAGAAAACGTGTATTACCATTAACTAATAAATTTGAAATTTTAAAAAGAAATATATTAAGAAAAGAATTTCCTCATTATTCAACTTCTGCTACTAGTATGAGGAAAGAGAAACTATGCTATGCTAAATATAATGAGTCACATTTACAACTTTACTATACAATACTGTTTGTCAGCAAGTATTAAGCAGCAACCTGTACGTTGCCCTCAGTAACTATTCTTCTGCTGTGACTGACTTTGTATTATTTTGTAAGAGGGCACACAAAGCAAAGAAAAAAAAAAAAGAGGGTGCACAAGCATAATGTACTGAAAACAGAACACCGCCTCACAGGCAACACGTTAGGCAATAGATGGCAGACTAAAATTGTATCCTTGGCACTCACAACTGTAAGAATTATGAAAAAGGTACAAAAATACAAAATAGATAGTGGGGCACTCGTGGCTCACACCTACCATCCTATCTAGGCAAGAGGCTAAAATCTGAGGATCACAGTTCAAAGCCAGCCCCAACTTTTATCTCCAATAAACTGCTCAGAAAAAGCTGGAAGTGGCGCTGTGGCTCAAGTGGCAGAGTGCTAGCCTTGAGCAAAAAGAAGCCAGGGACAGTGCTCAGGCCCTGAGTCTAAGCCCAGGACTGGCAAAAAAAAAAGAGAGAGAAGAAAGAAAGAAAACATGCTAGGCCCAAGATTGTAAAATGTTAAAATGCATAGAAAGAAGAGGAAATACTAAGAAAAGAAAGTGAATTTGCAGAAAATTTTTAGCTGCTATAAACAGTAAAAATACAAATTATATGGCCATCAGAATAAATAAGTCTTTAAAATCTGACAAAAGTTTGCTTGTTCTGTGACTACCCTTGACTTTCCAAGAAAATTAGTGTGGTTCTGAAAGTATCCCTGAATTCACCTAGTCTTCTGGGAATCTCATAGACTCTGAAAGGACTAGAATGGAAAAAATCCATTTTGTGTACTTTAGTATGGCCTTTATGTTCCTCTACACAGATCATTCCTGAACATGAACTACTTCCATAGGCTCTAGCATTTTCCTGGTTGTTTCTGGAGTCATAAGAAATATCTCACAACAGCCAATAAACTGATGTTGATAATGTATCTTAATCATTATTTTTCTATTACATGATAAATAATCTTTGTAAAATTATAGCCTATATCTATACATTTAAATGACAGTGCTCAAAGGGGTCCTTAAGAATTAATACCATATGGGGCTGGGGATATAGCCTAGTGGCAAGAGTGCCTGCCTCGGATACACGAGGCCCTAGGTTCGATTCCCCAGCACCACGTATACAGAAAACGGCCAGAAGCGGCCCTGTGGCTCAAGTGGCAGAGTGCTAGCCTTGAGCGGGAAGAAGCCAGGGACAGTGCTCAGGCCCTGAGTCCAAGGCCCAGGACTGGCCAAAAAAAAAAAAAAAGAATTAATACCATACTCTCATTTTACAGATGGAAGACTGTAGGTAGTAATCTGCTCACTTTCTTGAATGCTACTTTTTCTCTTTTTAAAGTATTATATATGGAGCAGGTTCACTTAGAAAGTACTCATATTAGTTTGGGTTAGGGAAAGCAGCATATTCTAGAGGAAAAACAAACAAATATGAGCATATAGAAATTAATAATCATCTAGGGGCTGGGAATATGGCCTAGTGGCAAGAGTGCTTGCTTTGTATACATGAAGCCCTGGATTCGATTCCTCAGCACCACATATATAGAAAACGGCCAGAAGTGGCGCTGTGGCTCAAGTGGCAGAGTGCTAGCCTTGAGCACAAAGAAGCCAGGGACAGTGCTCAGGCCCTGACTGCAAGCCCCAGGACTGGCAAACAAAACAAAATAAAAGAAATTAATAATCATCTAGAGTCTAAAATAATAACTACAAACACATCAAAGCTGTTGTCCTGTGGGAAAGGAGATCAATAAATAAGTTGGAAGGGGGAGTTTGTGGTCAAGCATATTTTGAAAATGATGGGTCTAACAAAGTAGTTTCTTTATGCCTAACATAATCTTTAATACATGAATATTGACTAACCTCATAATGTTATGCTTAACCTCAGAACCTTTAATACATACATGTTGAATCCCCAAAAGCAGAACAGCATGTGCTACATTTCACCAATTTAATCTGGCCCTGAGTTTTCTTTAGATCACAGCTTCTAACATCTTTTTCAATAAGGAGTTCATAACCTATACACAATGGAATACTACATAGCGATTAGGAACGGTGAAATATTGTTATTCGCAGGGAAATGGTCAGAAGTTGAACAAATAATGTTGAGCGAGACAAGCCTAGAACACAGAAAACAAAGGAGCATGATCTCCCTGATATATGACTGTTAAGAAAGGGAGACGGAGAGACAGTAGAGACCAGGACTGTGAAACCAAAAACTGCTTGTCAAATGGTATTTCCCACAGGATTGGGGCAGTGACCCAACAGTATGTAACTAAAACCAACTACTCAACATATAAAGGTCAAAAATTGACCTCTCAGTGGAATACAATAGCTCAAAAGCTATGTATGTACGTTCATATAAGACTACTGTCGACATATTGTCTAATATCGACATTACATTTAAAGCCCTAGGCGAATTTTCTTGGGCTTGGCCATGTGGATGCTGTATATGTTCTTGATACATTGTGTATTGTATATATGTCTACCTGACCTAGAGAAGGGAAAGAAAAACAGGGCATAAGATATCACAAGAAATGCACACACTGCCCTACTATGTAACTGTACCCTTTTTGCACAACACCTTGTCAAAAAAATTGTATTCAATTAATAAATAAATTAAAGAAAGAAAGAAAGAAATTGGGGAAGGGCCAGCTTCAGCACTTATTGTTGGGTGACATACAGTAGCTTAGCCAATAAATGAAAGAAGTTCATGTAAAAATAAATAAATAAGGAGTACATAGTACATCTCTGCCCATTATCACTAAACAACCATCAGAAAAAATAACCATTTCAAATTAATTATGGTGTATAGTTTTACTCAAGGTTGCAGCTTCAAATAACTACCCTTGCTTCTGTCAATTCAGTCAAAGCTTACTAGAATAGAGATCAAATACAAGAACTAGATCATACTAATCCATAGAGTTGCTACAAGGTTGAAATGTAAATGTTCAGATTTCAATTCAACATAGATTTGTTAAATCGCTACTACAACATGGTATGTACATACATTTATTTTTCCAAGCAACTATTTTCCTTGTTCTTCTCTTTCAATGCTTTCAATTCTAATAAGTATACTAATTCACTACTGCTTCCTTACTGAGCTATTAGAGGTATTAGAATTCCATTGCTTTTTTGCAGTAGGGGAAAATGTCTTTTGATTTTCCCTCCGGGCCCTGGGGCTTGAACTCAGGGCCTGGGTACTTTCCCTGAGCTTCTTTTGCTGTGCCCAGAGAAGATCACTTTTAGAAAAGCACAATGGGAAATTAATAGATATTTTTGTCCTTAAAATAAAATACCAATTTTTAAGCTGGGCATCAGTGGCTCATGCTTGTAATTCTAGCTATTCAGGAGACTAATATCTGAGAATCCTGAGAATCCATGAAACTCACCTACAATAAATTACCAAAAAACTGGAAGTAGAGTTATAGCTCCAAGTGGCTCACATCTAGCCCTAGCAGTAAAGTCAGTGAAACTCTTATTTGCATTAACTACCAGAAAGCTGGAACCAGAGCTGTGGTCCCAAGGGTAGAGTGTTAGCTTTGTGCAAAAAACCTCAAGGATAGCACCCAGGTCCTGAATTCAAGCCCCAGGATTGTATAAAACAAATAAGGCTGGCACCAGTGACCCATGCCTGTAATCCTAGCTATCAGAAAGCTGAGATCTTAGAATCACGGTTCAAATCCAGCTTGAGCAGGAAAGTCCCTGAGACTATTTCCTATTAACAACCAAAAAGCCAGAAGTGGAGCTGTGGCTCAAGTGGTAGAGCCCCAGCCTCGAGCATTTATAAAAATGTTCAAGGAGATTGATCAGGCCCAGAGTTTAAGCCTCAGGACTGGCACAAAAGACAGATAGATAGATAGACAGATAGATAGGCAGGCAGACACAGACAGGTAGAATGCTAACTTTATTTCTAGGTCACCTAAATTTATGCCTCCACACTAATATCATGACAAATAGAAATCATTCTTTTAGAGTTTATATTCATTTGCTCTGAACTAGAAATTTTTCATTTACTACGAAGGCAGGATTAAAAACACAATGTTTTCTTTGCAACCTAATGGTCTAAAAGACGCAAAAATCCTCTTTTCGGGCTGGGGATGTGGCCTAGTGGCAAGAGAGCTTGCCTCGTATACATGAAGCCCTGGGTTCAATTCCCCAGCACCACATATACAGAAAATGGCCAGAAGTGGTGCTGTGGCCCAAGAGGCAGAGTGCTAGCCTTGAGCAAAGAGAAGCCAGAGACAGTGCTCAGGCCCTGAGTCCAAGGCCCAGGACTGGCCAAAACAAACAAACAAAAAAAAAATCCTCTTTTCCTTATATAAAAATTCTTAGTACCTCTTGAAATTCATCCATTCCTGAGAAGACATTAGGCCCTTTATTAACTCTTCCCCCACGGTCTTTTCGTTTGATTTTCTTCGGTAAACCACGGCCTCGACCAATATTAAAACTTTTAACCCTCTGTTCTGTACCTAAAAAAGTAAAAATATAATTCAAGTATTACAGAAAAACAACAATAACTAGCCATCTATTAGTTTACAAAGAATAGTATATTTATAACAGTCTATAAAGTACATCCTTCATTTTGTCCTCAATATTTATTTTTTAAAAATTAACTGAATCAGGGCTGGGAATATGGCCTAGTGGTAAAGTGCTCGCCTTGTATACATGAAGCCCAGGGTTCAATTCCTCAGCACCACATATATAGAAAAAGCCGGAAGTGGCACTGTGGCTCAAGTGGTAGAGTGCTAGCCTTGAGCAAAAAGAAGCCAGGGACAGCGCTCAGGCCCTGAGTTCAAGCCCCAGGACTGACAAAAAACAAAAGAAAACAAAATTAACTGAATCTACAAACTACTTCATGGGTAGTGCTTTCCCTTGTAATAAGGGATTTTATCACAAAGGATATTAAAAATAAAGCAAGGAGGGAGGATACACAGAGGCACCACTTCCAGTTTTCTGGCAGTTAATCGGATATAGAGTCTCATGGACCTTCCTACTCTGGCTGGCTTTGACCTTGATCCTCAGATCTCAGCCTCCTACTAGCTAGGATTATGGGGGTGTAAGCCATCAGTGCCTGGCTACTATTGATAATTTTGAATAGATACATATACATGTAGTATCTACAAGTAAAATTAGACTGGCTTTTTTTTTTTTTTTTTGGCCAGTCCTGGGCCTTGGACTCAGGGTCTGAGCACTGTCCCTGGCTTCTTCCCGCTCAAGGCTAGCACTCTGCCACTTGAGCCACAGCGCCGCTTCTGGCCGTTTTCTGTATATGTGGTGCTGGGGAATCGAACCTAGGGCCTCGTGTATCCAAGGCAGGCACTCTTGCCACTAGGCTATATCCCCAGCCCCTAGACTGGCTTTTTGCTTCTGAAAAATCTGGTATTTCAAAGTATCTTCCAAGTACTCAGGAAACTCATCCCAGGACTTGAGAGGCTGAAACAAGAGGAATGCAAGCTTGAAGATAGCCGGGATTATACGATGACTTGAGACCCTGCCTCAAAATAATTATCTACAAAGATGAGTGAGTGATATGGTAGAATGTTTGCCTAGCATTCATGAGACCCTGGGTTGGATTCTCAGCACTTAAAAAATACAGAAAAAGTCTAAAAAGATACTCAATTTAAAAATTATGTTAGGGGGCTGGGGATATAGCCTAGTGGCAAGAGTGCATGCCTCCGATACACGAGGCCCTAGGTTCGATTCCCCAGCACCACATATACAGAAAATGGCCAGAAGTGGCACTGTGGCTCAAGTGGCAGAGTGCTAGCCTTGAGCGGGAAGAAGCCAGGGACAGTGCTCAGGCCCTGAGTCCAAGGCCCAGGACTGGCCAAAAAATAAAAAATAAAAATAAAAATTATGTTAGGGTAGTAGGTTATAATACAATCTAATTCCTCATTTTACCAAAGTCACACTCACTAATAACTTTATTTCCTTTTTTTTTTTTTTTTTGGCCAGTCCTGGGGCTTGGACTCAGGGCCTGAGCACTGTCCCTGGCTTCTTTTTGCTCAAGGCTAGCACTCTGCTGCTTGAGCCACAGCGCCACTTCTGGCCATTTTCTGTATATGTGGTGCTGAGGAATCGAACCCAGGGCCTCATGTATATGAGGCAGGCACTCTTGCCACTAGGCCATATCCCCAGCCCTCACTAATAACTTTAAAACCTACAAAACGGGGACTGGGAATATGGCCTAGTGGCAAGAGTGCTTGCCTCATATACATAAAGCTCTGGGTTCGATTACTCAGCACCACATATACAGAAAAGGCCAGAAGTGGCGCTGTGGCTCAAGCGGCAGAGTGCTAGCCTTGAGCAAAAAACAAGCCAGGGACAGTGCTCAGGCCCTGAGTTCACGGCCTAGGACTGGCAAAAAAAAACAAAAAAAAAAAAACAAAAGCACAATATATAATACTCAACTTTTTAAAAGGAAAAACAAGAAACAACTTGTGAAGAAAACCCATGTGAAAAGAACAACCAAGTGAGTTCTCTTCCAAACTGGAATTATCCCTAATACCACCACAAATAGACTCAAGAGTGACATTTACCCAATGTCAAACATGTAAATAAATTATCTTTCCTCTGGGTTGACGAAGGCGACTTATTTTTCAAAGGAATTTCACTAGAAAATCAGGAAAAAATAAATTCACAGACATAATCAAATTTACTCATGACTGAATACTTTTTTCAAAAATAATTAAAGGGGTTGGGTAGGGGTGGCTCATGCCTAGCTAGCTACTGAGGAAGCTGAGATCTGAGGAACACAACATGGTTCAGAGGACAGGGAAGTCCATGAGATTCTGACCTCCAATTAACCACTAAAAATTTAGAAGTGGAGATACGGCTCACCTTGAGTAGAAAGCTGAAGGACAGCACCCAAGCTCTAAGTTGAAGCCCCAAGTACAAAAAATTAGATTAAATTAAGAGGTAGTTACATAAAAAATGTAGGAGTTCATCATTTTACCTTTGTCTCATCTTACTCCAATTTTCTTGAAGTACATACATGGAATAGCCCCTATTTAAGATTAATTTTAGCTGAATGTGACTTACACTATGTAACTGGTATACCAGCTTGCAATTTAGTTTTTCTCTGGACCATATACCTCAACATAGTAAGTAAACAGATGGTAGCTACAGAAACTTATTTTCTCATTTTGATTCTTAAGGATTCATGGCCACTACTTACATTTACATAGCAAAGGCAATTGCCATATTTGAAAGTCTAATGAAAGAAAAGCTTAGCTTTCCAATATTCTACAATTATTGGCTAAAATATAAAAGTAATAAATAGAGTACCAGTTATCTTTGTAACTGTATACTGGCATATATAGCAAGGAAGAGAAAAATACAAGAAACTTTATTCTACTTTTATATTCTTTAAAATATATTAGATACCATTCTACTTTAAGTGTTAAGATATTATGTAGACTGAAAGAGCTGTACATTTATATCCTTGATGTCTATAAGATAAATGAAAATAAATGTAAGTTCTGCAAGAAGTAGCTGATCCTGAGAAGGGGGCTAAGAAATTTGTCTACATGGGCTGGCTCCAAACTGCAATTCTCAGCTTTCAGCCTCTTGAGCATCTAGATTCAAACACAGGCATAAAGCACCAGCACTCAGGATCTGATCAGATTTTAATAAGGTTCTCATACTCTAAAACAGACTAATTTCAAACTTACCATGATGAGGTCCTTTCATCCTCTGTTTTTTCTCCATTTCTTTAGAATATGATGACCCAAAGGTAGTATTTGATGTTTCGTTAGCTTGTCTGTAATGTTTCAACTGATTGGAATAATCTTCCTCTGTTTCCATGCTGTAGTTACCAAAGTTGTCATCACTATAATTACCGAAGTTGTCATCACTATAATTACTGTACTCATCATATTCTCTACTTTTAAATTTCTTGTTATATTGACTCTTCTTTGATGTCATGTAGCTTCCTGATATATGTCCATGCTTTAAAAAAAGGGGACAATTATTTTCAGGATATTTTAAAATTATACACAGCAGCTGATAGAAACATAGGACATCTCTCTCCAGCCCACACAAAGAAAGTTGGGATTAAAAAAAGAAAAAGTTGGGGTTGGGAATGTGGCCTAGTAGTAGCTTGCCTAGCATGCACAAAGCACTGGGTCAGAAAAAGCCAGAAGTGGCACTATGGCTTATGTGGTAGAGTGCTAGCCTTGAGGAAAAAGAAGCTAAGAACAGTGCTCAGGCCCTGAGTCCAAACCCCAGAACTGGTAAAAAAAAAAAAAAAAAGAAAGAAAAAGAAAAACTTGAAGTATTAAATATAACCTTTATTCCTTAGCTTTTGTTTTTCACTTTCTGTCTTGATATTCACATGTACAGGACTACTTAAAAATCCACACCACCATAGCTGGGTGCCAGTAGCTCCTAGCCTGTAATCCTAGCTACTCAGGAGGCTGAGATCTGAGGATCAAAAGGTTCAAAGCCAGCCCAAGCAAGAAAGTCCAGGAGACTCTTATCTCCAATCAACCACCAGAAAACCGGAAGTGGCACTGTGGCTCAACTGGTAGTGTGCTAGCCTTGAGCTGAAGAAGCTCAAGGCAGTGCCCAGGCCCCGAGTTGAAGCCCCAGGAATGGCCAAAAAAGAAAATGAATGTTATATTTCCTAAAAGGAAAAACAACATTCTTAAATAGTGAAAAACATCTACTGAACAATCTGTTCATTAGAAACTATTAATTACAACGAACATTATTATTTTTATTGCTTCATTACTAAGGTACTGGGAAACAAAAAATACAATTTGTTCCTAGAAATTTATTTAATTTAATTATAATATTAATGTTTTTGTTGAAATACTTTTAATATCCATATATCCTATGTTGATTTTATAATAAACCAAGAAAAAAACTATACATAATTACAACTTGAAAATCTAAAAGAATATGCCTTATCATTAGTTTAATGCATTTAAATGTGGTATATTCTAATATTTATATAACTAGATAAAATTTTTAATTAGAATACCTTTCAAATTTTAAAAGCGGTCAATTTAATAAAACTTCATTTATAACAAGAGAATTAGTAAAGAATTAAGCATATTCAATTCAGCAAACCGATGAAGTACCAAGATAGGTAAGGACAAAAAGAATAAACAATGCTCAAACCAACCAGGAGGAACAAAAAAACACTCAAAACACAAGAATCCATAAATAACTCTCAATAATAACTCTAAATGTAAAGGGTCTTGACTCTCCACTCAAAAACACACAAACTAGTAGCCAAGTGCCAGTGGCTCACACCTGTAATCCTAGCTACTCAGGAGATTGAGAGCGAGGGTTGCCTCAGATCTGCCTGGGGCAGAAAAGGCAGGGAGACTCTTAACCTCCAAAAAACAACTCAGAAAAAGCTGGGAGTGGCGCTGTGACTCAAGTGGTAGAGTGCTAGCCTTGAGTAAAAGAAGCTCAGGAATAGTGTCCAGGCTCTGAGTTCAAGCCCCAGGACCAGCACAAATAATAAGTAAACGAATAAATAAATGAATGAATGAGTGAATGACATTAAGGACTTATAGGGATAGCTATAGATGCAATATAACAGTGGGTAACGTCAACACATGACTCATATCAATAGATAGGTAGTCCAGACCAAAATGTCAACAAAGACAACTCAGAATTAAAGTGCATCATAAATCAGATGGATTTAACAGATATCTCACAGAGTAGTCTATTCAACAATGACCATAATACACATTTTTCTCAGTGGTCTACAGAACTTTCTCCAAAATTGATCACGTTAGGCCATAAAGCAAATCTTAGTGTAGTGAAAAACTGAAATAACATCCTGTATTTTAACATACTATAATGGAATGAAATAAGATATTAATAAGAGAAACTATGCAATACACTTAGTTTGGCTAAGAGAGTAATAGAAAGACTCACTGAAACAAAGAATTGAGTTTCTGAAAGGATAAACAAGACTGAAAAATCCTTAACCAAAAAAAAAATATGGAAAAGGTAAGTAATAAAATTAAAGATAAAAGAGGATCATCACAACAATGCCAACAACATAGGATTATTAGGGAATACTTTAAAAACTTATCTTCTAACCTTATGTAACTTATCTTATAACCAAGAGGTTGTAACCCTCACTTAAACACACCCATAATGAGCAACAAGACCGAAGTCTCCGCAAAAAAAAACCAAAACCCAGAACCAAAGAGATTCAATACTGGATCTTTCCAGACCTTTAAAGAACAGCTAACACCAATGCACCTCAAAATATTTCTGGGCAGACAAATTTGAGACACTCATCTCCAGCAGAGTGCTGGCATTAAGGGACAAAGCCGAATGAGTATCAGGCACGCACATGTGCATGCACATGCATGCACACACACACACACACACGGCAGCACCTTAAAACCACAATGATGTATCTCTTCACACTCATTTACCATTTCCTCCCAAATATGGAAAATAATAAGTGTGACAAAAATATAGAAGCATTATCTCAGGCATTTCTGATGAGTGTGTAAAATGGACAGCCTCTACAGAAAACAGTTCAGCAGTTCCTCAAAAAGTTAAACAGAGGGCTGGGGATATGGCCTAGTGGCAAGAGTGCCTGCCTCATATACATGAGGCCCTGGGTTCGATTCCCAGCACCACATATACAGAAAATGGCCAGAAGTGGCGCTGTGGCTCAAGTGGCAGAGTGCTAGCCTTGAGCAAAAAGAAGCCAGGGACAGTGCTCAGGCCCTGAGTCCAAGCCCCAGGACTGGCAAAAAAAAAAAAAGTTAAACAGAGAAGCTGGGTATTATAGGTTCATGCAGAGATTAAGTGGATGGCAACTAAAGGCTACCCTGGGAAGAATGTTAGCAAGATACCATCTCAATCAAGAAGTGGGTATGGTGGTACACATCAGAGCATAGGTAGGAGGACCCTGGTTC
The DNA here is from genome assembly GCF_023159225.1 of Perognathus longimembris pacificus. Taxonomy (NCBI): domain Eukaryota; kingdom Metazoa; phylum Chordata; class Mammalia; order Rodentia; family Heteromyidae; genus Perognathus; species Perognathus longimembris. The sequence goes on along the minus strand of NC_063168.1, from coordinate 3,038,495 downwards.
TGGACTAGTCCAGGAAAAAGCACAAGACCCTACACTAAGAGCAAAAACAAACAAAAAGCTATAGTAAAATGGGCTTAAGTGGTTTAGTGCCTGCATAGCAAGCATGGGACCCTGAGTTCAAACACTAACATGCAAGAGAAAATGAGAGAGAGAGACAGAGAGAGAGAAGAGAAAAGAGGGAGGGAGGGAGAGAAGGAAGGAGGAAGAGAGAGGGAGGGAGGAAGAGAGGAAGGAAGGAAGGAAGGAAGGAAGGAAGGAAGGAAGGAAGGAAGGAAGGAAGGAAGGAAGGAAAGCAGGCAGGCAGGAAAGAAGGAAAGAGAAAGATTAAATATATAATTACACGTAATTCTATTCTTAAATATATGCCTCAATTAATTGAAAGAAGGGTTTTTAAAGGGATTTTGTATACCTACATTCATAAGCATAATTATTTACAATAGCCAAAAGGTGACACTTCAATTCTCTAACAATAGATGAAATGACAAATATATATATATATGTATATGTGTAAATATATATATATACAATGCAATATTATTCAGACCTAGAACAAAATTCTGATACATAGATGAACCTTGAAAATATGTTAAGTGAAATAAGGCCAGACACCAAACGAAAAATATTATATGACTTCAAATAGATGAGGTTACTAAAACAGGCAAGTTTATATACAGAAAATGAGAAAAGTAGTCACCAGGGGGACAGAAGCAAGGGGAAGTGCGGTGCTGTTGCTTAATGGACATAAAACTGCTTAAGACAAAGAGTTCTGGAGATGCATAGTGGGGATCAATAAACATTGTAAACATAGCTACAAAATTGCACACTAAAAATGGTTAAAATGGAAAATCATGTTGTATGTTTTATCACAATTAAAATAGGCCATACCTGAGAAAATGGAATGTCATAATCCCTGTAGAAACCAGTTCTTTTTTTATGGGAACTCTCTGTGTGTTCAATATCTGAATCAAGGCTGTAGTCTGAACTATCACCACTAGGAGAATTATGCTGGAGGGAAGGAGAAAAATGTTATATTACAAAAAGATGAAATTGAGCTTGTAACTAGTAAGCTCCTTTCAGTCAGAGTGTCAACCAGGAGATTATATTATTCTCACCAACTCAGTAAACTCAGAAAAATGTGTTGCAAAGGCCATTACCATCCCAATTCTTTTCAGTTTTTCTGAAGGAAATGTTGCTTCTTTGTGCTCAGGAACTTCATTGAAGTATGTTTCTCATCATCCCTTTGGTCCAAGGGACTTAAATAGAAATCTAATGGGTTCTAAAATGATCCTATACTTAAGCTACACTTGAAGTAAAACTGGTTCCTCACCACCAAGAAGGGTCCTGGAACACAAGTAGGGTATGTAATAATTTGGTTACTTGAAAGTGAATTTCTAGTGGCTTTCTAGTACGTAAGTCTACTGCATGGGTATCCTAAAACAAAAAGTAGACCAAAATATTCTAAATTGACTATAAGAAATAAATCCAGTTCACAAAATTAAATAAATGAGCTGGAGGTCAGTGGCTTATACCTGTAATACTAGCTACCCAGGAGGCTCCGATCTGAAGAACCAAAGTTTGAAACCAATCTGGACAGAAAAATCCTCAAGACACCACGTCCAATTAACTAGCAAAAAGTTGGGTTCAATTCTTCAGCACTATATAAACAGAAAGAGCCAGAAGTGGCGCTGTGGCTCAAGAGATAGAGTGCTAGCCTTGAGCAAAAAGAAGCCAGGGACAGTGCTCAGGCCCTGAGTTCAAGCCCCAGGACTAGGAAAAAAAAAAAGAACTAGCAAAAAGTTGGGCTGGAAGGGAGGGAAAGGAGGAGGAAGGGAAGGGGGGAAGGGAGGGAGGAAGGAAGAGAGAGAGAGGGGAGAGGACGGAGGGAGGAAGGGAAAGAGGGAGGGATGTAGGGAGGGAGGGAGGAAGGGAAGAAGGAAGGAAGGAAGGAAACTACAAGTAATTGATAATGATGAACAACACAAGTTATGGCAAGGGGCTGGAGTGGTACAGTACTTATCTAGCAAGCAGGAGGGCCTAAGTTCAATGTCCATACCACCGAAAAATTTTAATATAAAGTTTCTTTTCTTAATAAGAAATTTAGGGGGTCTGAGGATATGGCCTAGTGGCAAGAGTGCTTGCCTCCTATACATGAAGCCCTGGGTTCGATTCCCCAGTACCACATATATATAGAAAATGGCCAGATGTGGCGATGTGGCTCAAGAGGCAGAGTGCTAGCCTTGAGCAAAAAGAAGCCAGGGACAGTGCTCAGGCCCTGAGTCCAAGCCCAGGACTGGCAAAAAAAAAAAAAAAAAGAAATTTAGGATTTTTTTGTCCAAATAACCAAAGAGCTGTGCTTGTTTTCCATTTTATTTTTCTTTTTTTCTGCTGTGTTTCACTATGTAGCCCAGGCTGGCCTAGAACTCTCATTCCTCCTGCCTCAGCTTCCTGATGAGTGCTGGGATTAAAGGCATGTGCCACCACACCTAGCTTAAAGAAATTTTTTCCAAATTCTATTTTTCTGTCAGATGATAGTTCGTATTCTTTCCTAAATTTTTATGACTTTGAACTACTTGATTACATTTTTCATAAGCTTTTGGGCATTCTTTCTTTGCCAGAGGAATGTTATTCTATTACAATTCTATTCTTATAATAACTTCTCTGGAATGTCAGTCACCATAGTCTTATCTTGATTGGGGGGGGGGGAGGAAGATTAGTAAAATAGGAAAGCTTTCCTAGCCTAAGGGCTCTCAGATTATGTCTTCTGTTGTCAAAGTGAAGTATTCAACTAAAACCAAACAATTACTAAATAAACATAAAAAGGTCTAGGATAGACCTATCAGAGGATCACAATAGCTAAACAGCTATGCACACATGATTATAGAAGATGAGGCTAAGCAAAATGAACTCCAAGAGAAGGAAAACAGGAGGATTTTATTATTGTCCTTATGTTTAGTGTACTAGGTGATTTCCTTTGGCGTACCTCCCCTCCCCCCCCTACCGTAGTCACTGTATATGATTTTGGTACACTGGATATTGTATATATGCTTATCTGAACTAGGGAAGGGAAAGAAAAATAAGGGAGGGTGTAACACATAAGAAATGTACTCACTACCTTATTATGTAACTGTACCCCCTCTGTACATCACCTTGTCAATAAAATTTAATGTTTTTTAAAAAGTGAAGTATTTAAAAATATGGCTATCATCTTCTGAGATAATACCTCTTCTGTTTCCTTTCCCCACCTGTTAACTGATCATTTCTTTCCTTGGCACTAGTATGCTTGTGCCTCAATTTATACTCTTTCTATTTCTCAGTATGGGACTCTGTCTTAGGAAAGAGATTTAGTTGATTAATATGATGAGGTCATTAGACATAATTCATTCCAGAACTTTTCTGTGGCCATCTTACTCATAAATGGACTAGAGTTAATAAAGCCTTCTCTGTTGCCATTTTCAAAGAGGCGCCAGAGATTTTTGTGTTGAATGGGACTACTCCATTTGAGAGAATATCTACTAGCTGATTCTGGAGGCTCCTTTACCTTCCTTCATTTGTTACCTTGTTTCATTCACATAGTTACTGATTCTACTCTGGTCATGTTTCTATCTAAGATTTAAACCATTTGTTTGCATTTCTGAGGTTTGTGGAGATAACCTGTTGTTACATTTTTTGAAGATGTTAGCAGTGAGTTTTTTCTTTGGCTAACCTAATCACCACGGGGGAAATTTTAAAAAGGAAGCTTCAAAAACTAGCCCACCACTGCTGCCCCCAACTTTTCCCTGATTGATTAGTCTATATAGTTCTCTTTCTTCCCTATCCCCAATTCTCATTCTCCTTCAAGCACCCTATTGCTTTCCTGATACTACTGGTTTTTCACTTATTCACTATCTATTTCTATTTATTTTCTGGAAATGCAAACTATTTTATTTACCACTACAATTCCAAACTCTTGGCATAGAGGCTTTCATAATAAGCATGTGATAACATATATGAATGAGTAAATAAATGAATGGACCGAACAGTGCTTATGCTGTTAACCTATGTCTTTAAAGAATGAAACTTTCCTTAACCTTTTAATGTTCTTGCCTACAACTTTCCATCCATAAAAGGCTATTTTAAAAATCTGGACTAGGATTTACCTTGATCATTAAAAAAAATTATTGTTATTATAAAGGTCATATACAGAGTACCTTGATCATTTTTCTTTGTGTGTATGTTAGTCCTGGGGTCTGAACTCAGGGCCTGGACACTGTCCCTGAGCTTTCTTTGTTCAAGGCTGGTGTTCTACCACTTGAGCCACAGGTCCACTTCCAGCTTTTTGCTGGTTAGTTGGAGATAAAAATCTCACAGACTTGCCTGCTAGAGCTGGCTTTGAACTGTGATTCTCAGATCTCAAGACTCCTGAATAGCTAGGATTACAAATGTGAGCCACCAGCACCTGGCTCTCAATCATTTTTTAATCTAAAAAGTAGTTTATACAATCTTTATGCTTAGAAAAGTTTCTAATCACCTAGCTAGCAATATCTAATCTATATATTTTATAAGAAAATAGGCAATCGGGGCTGGGAATGTGGCTTAGCAGTAGAGTGCTTGCCTAGCATGCGTGAAGCCCTGGGTTCGATTCCTCAGCACCACATAAACAGAATAGGCTGGAAGTGGCGCTATGGCTCAAGTGGTAGAGTGCTAGCCTGAGCAAAAACAAGCCAGAGACAGTGCTCAGTCCCTGAGTCCAAGCCCCAGGACTGGCAAAAAAGAAAAGAAAAAAAGAAAAGAAAATAGGCAATCACTTATACTAATTTCAGCATTTTGTATTTCTGGATTGCAAAAAGCATAGAAAGTTGATTCTAACTAACCTTATGTTTCTCACGTTTTCTCCTTTTGGATTTTTTCTTCTCTCGTTCCTTCTTGTGTTTTTTTCTTGATTTTCTATAAGCTTTTTCATTTTTATGTTTTTCATTTTCTTTTGCTTCCCGTTCTTGTGTTTCTTCAAATCCTGTGTCATCTATTTCACCATCTTCTAATTCACCATCTTCTCTGTAGAAGACAATAAAATTTAAAATATTAAATATCCTTCTAAAGCAAGTATTAGGGAAATATTTCTTAAAAACATTTGCCAAGAGTTTAAGTTACATTCATGTCTATATAAGGGATTGAAAAACTTTTCAAGGGCTGAATGTGTGGTTACAGTGGTTAAACAGCAGCCCCATAAGCAAGCCAAGCCAGTGCAAGGTCCTGAATTCAAGCCCCAGTATGAAAGGAAAGCAAAGGCAGAAGAGGGGAAGGGAGAGGAAAATCTTTCTCTATAAAGGTCCAGAAAATAAATATTTTATATTTGCAGACCATATATAATTTGTTACTTTTTTTTTCCTTCAAAAATAATACTAGCCCCGTGGCCAACGCCTATAATCCTAGCTACTCAGGAGGCTGAGCTCAGAGGATTGCAGTTCAAATCCAGCCAGGGCACAAAAGTCTGTGAGATTCTTCTCTCCAATAAACTACTCAGAAAAAGCCAGAAGTGGCAATGTGGTTCAAGTGGTAGAGAGCTAGCCTTGAACACAAAGAGGCTCAGGGACAGTATTCAGGCCCTGAGTTCAAGCCTCAGGACCAGGAAAAAAGAAAACAAAAACAAAAACAAAAAAAAAACACTACGAATTTAAAAACTACTCTCAGCAGCCAAAGTTTGCCTGCCTCTAAAGTACGCTCAGATCACTGAGTCTTAAAATGAATGAATGTGTGAATACAGTGCTATCCCAAATATTACAACAATTACTAAACTACCTACAGTACAAGAAAAAAACCTAAACTAAAATACTTAAAACAATTTAACTACAGCAAATAAGTTTTAATAAGCAACTTATAGGCAGCTATAGTTTTAAAAGTAATCTACATTGTTTCTTATCAATAAAGTAAACTTTAAAGTAGACAAATTTTAAGATATAAGTAGCAAAACCTAAGCCACAAAAGAATTATAAATTCTTCAACTTAAATCCACAAAAGTATTCATAGTAAAGTTACATATCCATGTTTCAAATACTAGAAGTTTTGCTATTATTATGAAAGCTGGGTCCTAAAAACTGACTTTTATATTGATTATGACATTTATAGTTAAAGAAGACAAAATATTCTTTGGTAGTATTGTTAAATATAGATAAGCCAATGGTACACATGAGAGGATGAATATATAACTTTAACATTTAAACATGTTTCCATAACACTAACTATAGCCTTCAAAATTCAAACTACAAGAAAGGCAAATGTTTCTGTGTAACAGCAGCAAATTGGAAACATTAAACTATGTATGATGTATGCATCGTGTGTGCATACTTGATGTATACATACATGAAGTGTGCATCACGTATGCATACTTAAAATGTGTGTGCGTGTGTGCACATGCGTGTGTATGAGTCCTGAGTCTTAAATTCGGGATCTGCACGCTGTTCCAGAGCTTTTTTGCTCAAGCCTAGACCCTATTACTTGAGCCATCACTCTATTTCTGGATTTTTGGTAAAGTCTCACAGACTTTCCTGCAGGCTACTTCAACCCTCGATCCTCAGATCTCAGCCTCCTAAGATTACAGGTAGAGTCACAAGCACCCAGCTAATATGTGGCTTGTTAAATGCAAACCTGATAACATTATTCTCCTGTTAAAAATCTTCAATAGGGTGGGCTGGGAAGGTGGTTTAGCGGTAGAGTGCTTGCCTACCATGCACGAAGCCCTGGGTTTGATTCCTCAGCACCTCACACACAGAAAAAGCCATAAGTTGCCAGTGGCTCAAGAGGTAGAGTGCTAGCCTTGAACAAAAAGAAATCAGGGACAGTGCTCAAGCCCTGAATCCAATTCCTAAGACTGGCAAAAAAAAAAAAAATCTTCAATAGGGACTAGGAATGTGGCTTAGTGGTAGAGTGCTTGCCTAGCATGCATGAAGCCCTGGGTTCGATTCCTAAGTACCATATAAACAGAAAAAGCTAAAAATGGTGCTGTGGCTCAAGTGATAGAGTGCTAGCCTTAAGCCCAAAGAGGCTCAGGGACAGTGCCCAGGTCCTGAGTTCAAGCCTCAGGACCAGAAAAAAAAAAAAACTCCAATAATATATTAAATTTGCTTCAAAATAATTCACTAGGGATAAAGGAAGTAATCTTTGTCATGAACTTCATGAGTACTGGTGTCTCATACTTACAATCCTAGTTACATGGAGGCTTAGACTGAAGGATCATAGTTTGAAGCCAGCCAGGGGCAGACAAACCTGTGAAACTCTTGTTGCCAATTAACCAGCAAAAAGCCAGAATGGAGATGTAACTCAAGTGGTAGAGTGCTAGCTGTAACTGAGAGTGTGATGCCAAGTACTATCCTCAACACTGGCAAAAAACAAACAAGCAAAAAAGATTGGTTATAAGTTGATGATCACTGAAACTGTAGAAAGATTATATATCAAGACTAATTCTACTATTCCTTATATGTTTCAAACGTCTACAATAAAAAAAGTCTATAACAATTCTGATCTGGAATGAAGATAATGTCAAATCTTGATATTACCTAAAGACCCTTTAGAACTGAGTCCCTGCTTAATGAACTACTTGCAATTTTTCAAGTTTCCAATCCTTAGACATAGTCTTAAAAAACTCTCATTGCCTTGCCTACCAAATCATACTGTTACCCAATTTTCTGTCACCTGGATAATTCTTAAACAGTTTTTAGGACTCAATTTAGGTATTTCCTCCTTGATACCTCTCTCTATCACCCAAGTTTAGGTGAGATGCTTCATCATAGTACTCCTTTACCTCTACCTCTTTTCTAATCATTGCACCCTGTACAAGTTCAGATGATGTGTTTATTGCTTGGTGAAAGCAGGGTATATACTGTCCTTCAGAGACATATCTCTAACATCTAGCATGACACTCTATTGTTTAATCAATAGATGTACAATCTCCATTACTCTTGCATTATAAAAAAAGTATATGGTAGCATCCTAATTTGGCTGTAATTGTTATTAAAGAACTTGAAAATTTCTTGGAAGGTAGACTTGGCATTCTATTTTAATAGTGTTCTAAACTTTTGACAGGTAGGTAGCTTTATGGCCCAAGAAAACCAGTACATATATTCACCAAAAGACATATATAAAAATGTTTCAGGGGCTGGGAATATGACCTAGTGGCAAAGAGTGCTTGCCTCATATACAGGAAGCCCTGGGTTCGATTCCTCAGCACCACATATATGGAAAATGGCCAGAAGTGTTGCTGTGGCTCAAGTGGCAGAGTGCTAGCCTTGAGCAAAAAGAAGCCAGGGACAGTGAGTAGGCCCTGAGTTCAAGGCCCAGGACTGGCCAAAAAAAAAAAAAGTTTCAATAAGTCATAACAGTAAAAAAAACAAAACCCAACTCTATAAGAACTCTTATCTTCAACAGATACAATAATTATGCTTATTATGTGACACTATAAAGAAAAAATTAACTATTGCAAAAAACAGTATGGATGAATATTATAGAAGATGAATAAAAATGATATGATTAATAAAAATGATAAAATGATGAATTTAAAAAGCCATACACAAGACACTAGACTATGATTCTATTTGTATGTAGCTCCAGAACAGACAAAACTAATCTGTAATAAGAAGCCAGAACAGTAGTTACTTCTTAGAAGAATGTAACTGACAATAAAGTACTAAGAGACTTTTAGGGTGTTAGAATATTCTGTATATTGGTTTATGCTGCGGTTACATATACATAAATATGTATTTGTAAAAATTTATCAAATAATCCCATTTAAGAATTATACGTGTTACTGTATGTACTTATTCCACAACAAAATTTTAAACACAAATGCCAAAAATCCCTGAGTATTTATTCTTTCTTTTACCACTTCTCTCCTTCAACTTGAGCACCTTACAGAATAAAAAATCTTTTATCTGGAAACCATTTTGACTAGAGCTATTTAAAAATATAAAACATGCATGCTGAAATGCTACATATGAATTTATGCTCTACTTTAAATACTTGAGGTATGAAGTACAGACTTCGTAAATGTGACAAAAACATACTAAGTTTTAAATTATTTTCTTTTCCTTTAGACTATCATTCCAGCACTCATAGAAGAATAGAAATAAACTGTAAATTCCTTTCTTTTTTATTACAAAACTGGAATGGAAAAAGGAAATTAAAAAAAAAACAGTAAGTCACACTCCTCTGAACTGCTTTAAATATTTTGGGCACATAATGTAAAGAGAAAGAAACCTAATAAGAGGAGGTATGAATTCCAGCTGTCTTCAAAGTAAAAGGCTTTATTGACTGGATATCTAATACTGTATCCCATAGTAACCTAGTTGTATGATATTGAGAAAAATCAACAATGAGAGAAAGATGAGTGGTGAAGTTACTAGGTCAGTTATATATAGGCAACTTCTTATTAATATATAAATAGTAGAGTGAATGTGTTCAAGAAAGTTGTATATTCATATTCATGTACCAAAGACTGTAAATTGCTATCAAATTAGTAAAATTATTTTTAAGAGTGTATCTTTTTAGGCAAATCCACAAAGACAGAAATAGATATCCAATCAGGTACATTAGAGGGAAGAATGAGTAGTAATTACCAAAGGTTATGAGGTTTCTTTGCAGAGTAATAATATTCTAAATTGGACAGTGGTAGTGATTGCACAACTTTGAATACATTAAAAAAAAACAAGGAATTACATACTTTAAATTGGAGAATTATATCTCAATAAAGCTGTTATTTTAAAAAGGTAAACATACTTTTTCTCTTTCAATGTCAACATTGGAGAAAACCTTAATGTGCTATGGTATAAAGACTGAAATTTGTCAGTGTCTTCACTACTCATGATATGTTCTTACCCTGAAGATACTTATTCAGGAGACTCAGGTGGTGACAGACTCCTGTATTCCTAGCACTCAAGAGGCTAAGAAGGTTGTGAGTTAGAGATACACATAGTTAAATTGTCTCAAAAAAATTCTGAAGGTAATAATTTACTACAACCTCATAAATTGATACTCCTTAAAAAAAGAGTCTACTTTTCTCTATTCTGATATCATTAGCTATTGAAATTAAACAGAACCATTCAGTTTTACCACCACAGGCCTTTTTTTTTAAAGTTTCCCCTTAAGATTGCCTAAAGTTTCCTGCTATAAGCTAGAAATAAGAAACTGCGTCTCTGAAAGAAACACAAAAGCCTCAATTTAAAAACAAAACTAAACTACCACTGGTGGCTCATGCCTGTAATCCTAGCTATGCAGGAGGCTGAGATCTGAAAAGCAAGGTTCAAAGCCAGCCCAGGCTGGCTTCTGTGAGACTTTTACTGGTGGTAGTGGTGATGGTAGTGGTGGTGTGACTTGCTCAGGACCTGGGCATTGTTCCTGAACTTTTTTTGCTCACAACAAGCATTCTACCACTTTGAGCCGCAGATCCACTTCCAGTTTTCTGGTGGTTAATTGGAGATAAGAGTCTCACCGATTTTCTTACCTGTACTGGCTTATAACCACCATCCTCAGATCTCAGACTCCTGAGTAACTAGGATTACAGGAGTGAGCTACCAGCATCCACTTTCTGTGAACTCTTATCTCTCTATTTTCTGCGAGCTTCTTCAATTTCTCCAATTAATCATGGTACAGCCAGAAATGAGTCTGAGGCAAGTGGAAGAGCAACAACCTTGAGCAAAAAAGCTCTAGGCCCTGAGTTCAATGCAAACACACACGCAAACACACACACACACACACACACACACACACACTAAACAAACACTCTTGATGGATGGATATCACATAGATATTACTCATGAAAACAAACTTACTGAAGGTGATACATTTATCATAAAAGACAGACAAGAACAGTTTTTAAAAGAAATAACTGCTTATCTAAAATAGTCACTATTACCAGTCATGTCTCAACCTTGCCTGTCTCCACATAAGCCACATAGGCAAGGTTTGATCATAGGCTGGCCTCGGAAGAAAGCCCTACCTAAACTAGGTATTTCCCTCAAGCAAAACATTGTTCATACAGAGGCTACAGAAGAGCTACTGACTTTTGTTTTTGTAATACTATGGGTTTCTTTGTGATTTTTATTATCCCTAATCTGGACCTTAGACCTGGGCGGCTTTTGTGATTTACTTCAGTTACTCTTTAGTTTCAAAAATAAGCATCTCTTTACAAATTACCAAAAGCAAAATCTGGTGAACATCTACTGCCTTTTATCTGATATACTCTTACATCCTTTCAAAGGTATTTAGTGTACATAAACTCAGATTTTATTTTACTATACCTTCAGCAATTTTTACTTAGCTTATTTTACTTATCTAGCCAATTTTATACTGTCAAAGCTTTGACCCACATATACCTTCAGTAATAAGTCCCAATACAAAGATATTGGCAATATAATAAAATTTTACTAGCCAAACATTAATAGCCCATAGTCCTATTAAAAAAAGCTCTGAAATTTTTAATTCCATGAATAGCATCTGTACCCCAAAGATCACACAATTCCTTTATTTTTGTCACAATGCCTCTTTATAGTTTTTGAAGCTATATATGGTCCTCCAAGTCTTCACTTTCTCAATCAGAAACACAGGCTGGGAATATGGCCTAGTGGCAAGAGTGCTTGCCTCATATATATGAAGGCCAGGGTTCTATTCCCCAGCACCACATATATAGAAAATGGCCAGAAGTGGCGCTGTGGCTCAAGTGGCAGAGTGCTAGCCTTGAGCAAAAAGAAGCCAGGGACAGGGCTCAGGCCCTGAGTCCAAGGCCCAGGACTGGCAAATAAATAAACAAATCAGAAACGCATTTACTCATATTTGTCTCAAAACCTAATTTGCATATCTTCTTACACAGTAATTATATATAATAATGTAATAATTCAGCCATCTTTGTAACAATTTACCATTTCTGAAGTTTTTTAGGAGAATGTGCTTCTCTGGAAATGTGTGTAAGGAATTTATCTTCTAGGACGGGTCAAACAGTTAACTTGAAAAGTTATCAAAACTTTTTTTAATAATTATTTATTGTCAAAGTGATATACAGAGGGGTTACAGTTTCATACATGTTATCAAAACTTTTTAAATAACATTGACTGAAAAGTGAAATAAAACTGAGTACTAGAAATACAACCAACCAATATAAAATCGCTGATACAAATGGTTAAGGAAAACAGGGAAGGCCTAGATTTCTTATCGGCAATCTAAGAAAGCATATAAAATACTGCTAATAACTCTTGCTTCATGTGGCATAATGCTACAGAGAAAACTAACCTATAGTCTAATGGAAAGAAAAGGCAACAAGGCTGTCAAAAGTAATTGAGGAGCCGGGTACCAATGGCTCATACCTATAATCCTAGCTTATCAGGATGCTGAGAACTGTGGTTCAAAACCAGCCTGTTGGCAGGGGAAAAATGAGGGAGGAGGTAACAAGTTAAACAAGAAATGTACTCACTGTCTTACGTATGGAACTGTAACCCCTCTGTACTTCACTTTGACAATAAATAAGTAAATATTTTTAAAAAACAAACAGCCTGTTCAGAGAAGACAAGATTTATCTCGTGGGCTGAGAATATGGCCTAGTGGTAGAGTGCTTGCCTCACATATATGAAGCCCTGGGTTCGATTCCTCAGCACCACATATATACAAAATGGCCAGCAGTGGCACTGTGGCTCAAGTGGCAGAGTGCTAGCCTTGAGCAAAAAGAAGCCAGGGACAGTGCTCAGGCCCTGAGTCTAAGTCCCAGGACTGGCAAAAAAAAAAAAAAAAGACTCATCTCCAATTAATAAGTTTTTTTAAGAAACTGGAAGTAGTAGAGGCACGGTTCAAGTGGTAGAGTACTAGCCGTGACCAAAAAAACCAAGGGAGAAAGCAAGGCCTAGAATTCAAGCATGCACAAAAAAGAACAACTCAGGATTAAGATCTGATTCCTGGTCAAAGTAAGGGAATCTTTCTTTGACCATCAGTCTGAAGCGCTTTCCAGCATTTCCATATAAGAGTCATGGTTAGTTTAACCAGGTACTAGTGGCTCATGCTGGCTACTCAGGAGGTTGAAATTCAGAGGATGGTAGCTCAAGATCAGCTCAGAGAATTTATTCATCTCCAAAATAACAAACAAAAATCCAGGCTGAGGGCTGGGAATATGGCCTAGTGGCAAGAGTGCTTGCCTCATATACATGAAGCCCGGGTTCAATTCCTCAGCACCACATATATAGTAAAGGCCAGACGTGGCGCTGTGGCTCAAGTGGCAGAGTGCTAGCCTTGAACAAAAAGAAGCCAGGGACAGTACCTCAGGCCCTGATTTCAAGCCACAGGACTGGCAAAAAAAAAAAATCTAGGCTGAGCTGGGAGACACTAGCTTGCACCTATAATCCTAGCTACTCAGGAGGCCGAGAACTGAGGATCCTAGTTCAAAGAGTCTTTATATCCAATTAGCCACTAACAAACCAGAAGTGGATCTGTGGCTCAAGTGGTGGAATACTAGCCTTAAGCAAAAGAGCTCAGGAACAGCACCCAGAGTCCAAGTTCAAACCCTAGTACAGCACACAAAAAAACCCTAGGCTAAAAGAGTGGCTCAAATGGTAGAGGGCCAGCTGAGCAAGCAAGCCAAGGATAAGATCTTGAGTTCAAACCCAGAAATGAAAAAATAAAAAAAAAGTCAGTCATAGTTACTGTTATTAGTCTGAGGAGTCACATATGCTGCTACAACTTGCTATACCACAAAAACTTATTTTTTTCAGTAGAAGGAAAACAAAAGACCTATAATATTCGATTCAGCTACATACAGCACTATCAGTGAGAACAAATTTATGAGCTACATGGCAATGAATATATAACCTTTTGTTCTATTACCATAGAATTGAGAATCAAAAGCAGAGGGTTGTTTAAATAAGGCCAAGATTCCAGTGTGTGTGTACAATGACACTTATGATAAGTCCTTGGGCCTAATATTCACATACACTTCAAACCTTCTAAGCAATGCCTTTGTATTTGTGACCTAAGCAGACAATCAGAATCCTTCCCCAAATGTAATAAACTTTTCTCCCTTTATTTCTACTTTTTGGATGGACAGACTGAATTTGTTTCCTACCCAGCTAGCAGATTAACTTAGCTTTAAAAAAATAAAATTAGCTTTGGTGACATTCCCAGGAAGGTGGCTCATGTCTTAATCTTAGCTATTCAGAAGGCAGAGATCTAAGGATCAAGGTTCAAAGCCAGCCTGGACCAGAAAAGTCTGTGAGACTCTTATCTCCAATTAACCACCAGAAAACCAGAAGTGGCACTTGTGGTACAAAGTAGTAGAGTGCTAGCCCTGAGCAGAAAATCTCAGGGACAGTGCTCAGGCCCTAAATTCAAGCCATATGCCATCGCTTCCCGCCCCAGAAAAACTAAAGGAAAATTAACTATAACAGAGATTAGGAAGCTAGGCATATAAAACCAACTGAAAAATGGCAACTAAGTTGAAGACATTAATGTGCAATGAAAAGAACTGCATTTAGTGAGAAAAGGGGCTAATCAACAATAGATGCAATGAAAACATGGTAAACGTGGGCAGTGCCCATGAAAGCACCATCTGGGGAAAAAAATATCCTGTAATGCAGATGGATTCAAGTAACTGACAGACATGAATATCACCTTATCAGAGCTTCATGCTCCCTAAACTACAAATGTCACTGAAATATCAGTCATTGAGAACTCCCATGCTCTTGTTCATTAGGCAACTCTTAATAATTTTATATTCCATATATCATGGAAAGGATACACTGATGCAAATATTTAGTCTTCAATTTTACATAAATGGGTATTTTCATGTACAAACACAGTCATACACAATGTATTACCAGATAAAAATATTGCAATGTAGTTCCATTATTTGAGTTCTTATTGACTTCTTTGTGACTTGGAAAACATAACTATGTATTCATGTCTATTTCCTTCCTCATTTGTAAAAAGGGAACTAATAATAGGACTTTCTACTTTCAATTTTTGTGATTAATTCCTATGAAGCCATTAAAACAGTACCTGTTGGTAACAAGCTGGATAAGAAATGTTCACATTAGGGCTGGGATGTAGCTCAGTGCCAAAGTGGTTGCCTAACAAGTGTCATGTCCTGGGTTTGATCCCCAGTACCAAAAAAGAAAAGACAAAAAAAAAAAAAAAAGAAGAAATGTTCACACTGCCTTATGTATGAAACTGTAACTCCTCTGTAGAGCAATTTGACAATAATGAAAAGAAAGACATATGAGGGGGAAAATTACCTGTTATATGGCCAGTGACCAGTAAATGTTTGCCATGTTTCTAGTTTAGAATGTATTAATATTTCTGAAGCTGAACAGCTCTAAGTCAAGTCAGTTACTAAATCTGAAAAATTAATGCAGGGCAATGATGTTACACCATGACAAGGTGTATGACAGAAGTGTATGCTAATAGTTCCTGAACTGAAGTTTTAACCTGGTGAATTGAAGGTCACCCACTCTCTGAAGTTTTGAGATTTTTTTTGGGGGGGGGAGGTGGAAAAGGACATACTTATTATATATGTGTGTATATATATATATAATACAATGGGCCACAAATGTAAAGATCTGTAGTAATCAGGCAAGTCCCCTAAATGAGTGAAGCACACGTTGGGTGGTGAATTTGCAGAATATGTGTACAAGTGCTAAGGTAGAGAATATAAGCTAATCCTTAAATACATTCAAACAGCATACCAGTGGATACAGATTTTGAGCCTGAAGGTCGGTTTGCAAGCCTTTTCTCTGGGATCCTTCCAAATATTAAAATGCTCTAATTTAGGGGAATGTAAATCCAGGGCCTTACTTTTAACTCTTATTTTTCTTTATTGCCCTGGTATCATCCCTTCTTTGAAACTTTCACTTACTTTGGCTTTTAAAACCTTCTGTACTTTTCTCCATGACCTACAACATATATACCTGAGTGAGCTCATTCATGTCAACTAATATTTTGGATACTCTAATTCTACCAATATTAATAAAAAAAACTCATTTTTCCTTGTGTCTGCTTCCTTATTGCCATTGCTTTTATCAGGTTTTTAATCAACCGATTTCTAGATTTTTACAGCAGCTTTGGCTCATTTCTCTCCTATTCTTGCATTCACCAACAAATTCCATATTCTACCTACAATCAAACCTCTATATCATACCCAAAAATGCAACTGATCATTTTCTTTAAAAACTTTGATCCCCACATCACAGCAGGGATGGGCCTGTCCTCCAATGTATTTAAACTTTTCCCCCCATTTCCAAAAACAGCTGTATACTCTCCACATCTAAACCCAACCATCTTTACTGCTGGACTTTAGCATCACCAACAATCACCCAGATTACTGCACCAATTCCCTTTTTCCACCTGGTCCTTAGCATCACCCTTTCCCTTTTCTGTTCACCCCCAGTGGCTCCCATGATCACTCAAGAGTGAAATCTAAGGTCCTTAAAATCACTTACAAGGCCTATACCCCTCTAAGTTCATCTTTATTGCTTTCTCCCTTGCTTATTCCTCTGCCACAATGCTGCCTTGTCTTTTCTATAACCACACTAAGTTCATTCCTGGCTCTGGGTGTTTTCTACTTCCCATTCCCTAATTTAGAATTCTGATTCCACAAAGGTTCTGGGCCTGGATTGATTTTTGATCTAATTTCAGGGCTGGGCAAATATTACTTCCAGTAAGTGTTCCCTAAAAAATACCCCACTGAAAATGGAAATATCTTACACAAAGCCATAGAACTCATCTCCTTTTCTACTTTATCATCTCATGCATCAATGTGGACAGGTGCTCATTTTTCAACTCTCCTTCAAGAAAATGTTAAGGTCCATTACAGTAAGAACGTCTGATTGCTTTATTCTCTATGTCAGGAACAGTACATATATTAGGTGTATAATATTTGAAAATATATTGAAAAGCCTCTTAATTTATCTTCCTTCTACTGACTTCCCCTTCTATAATCTACTTTCTCTTGTCTCCAGGCATCATACTAAAAATATATAGCTGATCATAATTCTGTTTTAAAGTGTTTTATAGGACCTTACATCTCATAAATAATGGGTATAGCCCCAAACTTATGCCCTTTTTCCCATTTCTCAAAATAATTGTAAACTGTCTACATTCTAACCCTTTATCTCTGAACAGTTGTATATTCCCTACATACTAACCCTTTAATGATATAAAGCTACTTTGTTTCCTTTTCTGTGCTCTCCATCCAAGTACCTCACCCTCTAGACCTAGTTTTTCCATTATGGCTCCTTAGAGCTGTCATCAGCACCCTAGTTTGTATCTCTGCAATCTTATTTGGGCCACAACTATGCACTGACAAATCTGTTTCTCCAACAAGATTTTACAATCCTGGAGAGCAAGTTCATGAGCTGCATCTAGTTTACACTAGTGTTAAACTAGTTCTTAGCAGAGAGGAAACAATTAAATCTGCAGCAGAATGAAACTTTTAAAGTGTGAAGGGCTTTCCTTATTTTAACCAGACTGAGAAAAGAATGTATCTTCTTATGAGTCATAATGTGTTCCAACATGAAATGTAAACTGACATATAATTTCTACTTGTTCAAGAAAAACTGATAATTTCAGCAAGTCACATCAGTGTATTCAGGAATCAAAAATAAGTTAGTGACTAGTTAGGAAAGGTAATTACTCCACTAAACATTAATTTGGGGGCCATATGTTATATACAATATAGTGTACTTTAATCAAGAAACAAGTCTTAAATTTTTAAAATTTTCAACTAACTTTTTTAAAGTGATGAGGAAAATTGGAGATAATCTAGGTCAACTATCTTATTTCACAAATGAGAAAAATAATGAAAAAGAAGAGATTAACCAAGTTTGCAGGAAGATTAGGATCAGACCAGCTTTTATTAAAAATGAAGGGCCTCACAAATGCCCATTACAATACCAAATTATTCCAAACATTCCATTACTTACTTGTGCAAATTTAAAGAATGAAAATTCAAAGAAGAAGTATGAATACATAGGGTTTTATCTAAGCTGTCTGTGTGGGATCATGGACAATCACTGATCATTATAATACTCTACCATCATTTCCCACCAAATGCAATTAATGCAAGAGCCAACTGAAAGTTCTGTTACAAATGGAAACTGTGATCATCTCCATTCTCATCATCTCAGATTCTCCGATGCTGTCTCTTGGCAAGATTTCAATCCATGTGCGGGAGCCATAGGAGTTGTTAAACCACTGCAATTATGACTAGTGGGAGTTTTATTGTTCATTTTACAGGAGGAAGAAGGCAGAAAGAGGTGAGGAAGTTGTTCAGCGGGAAAATTAAACTCCACCCAAAAGAATCCATACCTCTAATCAAATAAAGAACCAAAAGCTTTTTATAATTCATATTAACTGTCTTTTATAAGCTTCATAATATAATCTTTATAACCACAAACTCTTTATAATTTATGTTAATACTGTTTTCTCCCTACTGCAGGGTCTGTAAAACTTTTTACTATTAGCATATTTCAATAAATTCTATCATAGTTATTTGGGATATATATACATATATATATATTTCTATTCTGTTGGAAATGTGTTTAAAATAAGGACTCAAAAATTGTGTGTGAGACAGGGGGTGTAGCTCAATGGTACAGCATATGCCAAATATGCATGAGGCCCTATGTAGTGATGGGGGAGGGGGGAGGAAGAGTGGGAGAGAGGACCAACTGGGTCAACATCCAGCTAAAAATACAAAGCTAAATGGTTGAAGCTGTCCCTGAAAGAAGTAAAAAGAGAAAGACTTGAATGAAAAGGGGGGTTATTCCTCTCACTGACACTTCCTCCGATTTCTTCCTCTCCATTTTCAAGTGTTTTCACAGGTATTACTATATTACAGGTATTGTATCATAGATATCATTATATTAACAAGTTTTAAAAATACAACCTTCTGCTCCAGGCATTAAAAATATCAAAGTATATCAGATGAGTATTTTTTTTTCCAGTCCTGAGGCTTGAACTCAAGGCCTGGACACTGTCCCTGAGCTTCTTTTGCTCAAGGCTAGCACTCCATCACTTGAGCCACAGCGCCACTTCTGGCTTTTTCCGTGTCTGTGGTACTGAGGAATCAAACCCAGGGCTTCATGCATGCTAGGCAAGCACGCTACCACTAAGCCACAGTCCCAGCCCTGAAATGAATATTTTTTACAAGTTAATCTTGGTCGTGGGACTGGGAACATGGCCTAGTGGTAGCATGCTTGCCTAGCATACATGAAGCCCTGGGTTCGATTCCTCAGCACCACATATATAGAAAATGGCCAGCAGTGGCGCTGTGGCTCAAGTGGCAGAATGCTAGCCTTGAGCAAAAAGGAAAAAAAAAGAAGCCAAGGACAGTGCTCAGGCCCTGAGTTCAAGCCCCAGGACTGGCAAAAAAAAAAAAATATATATATATATATAGGGCTGGGAATATGGCCTAGTGGCAAGAGTGCTTGCCTCATATACATGAAGCCCTGGGTTCAATTCCCCAGCACCGCATATACAGAAAATGGCCAGAAGTGGTGCTGTGGCTCAAGTGGCAGAATGCTAGCCTTGAGCAAAAAGAAGCCAGGGACAGGGCTCAGGCCCTGAGTCCAAGGCCCAAGACTGGCAAAAAAAAAAAAAAAAAAAAAGTTCAGGGACAATGCCCAGGCCCTGTGTTCAAGCCCCAATACCAGTTAAAAAAAAAAAAAAAAGTTATTTGGCAATCAAATATAATGACAAACATTTGGTACAAGGAGGCAATATTTCACAGGAAAAAAATTGCATTTTGTAAATTCCATTTATGTTTAGAATTTCAATCTCACAAATTTTATCATAATACTTTAGTTTAAAACGACAGCCATTGTAAATGTAAATCATAGATTTCATTTTTTTCCTGTATGTACAAGAAAAAATATCCTGAGACAATACTTATCTGTGTATACCAAATTTCACATACTTTTTTCAATCTAATTCAGATACTATTACAGTATAAAAAAGCTGTATCTGATGAATCTACATATTAACCCATTTTTTCTCCCTCAAACTTCATAAGAATCATGTAGAAACCTGCTAAAACTACAGATTGCCACAAATCTACCCTAGAAATTCTGCTTCACTTGCTCTAGGCAGGACAAAGAGAAAAATCTTTATTCTTGATCATTGTAAGCCTGACAGCTAAAATTTAGAAATGCTAATCTGGCCAGGCACACCTGTAATCCTAGCTACTCAGGAGGATGAGATCTGAGGATCCTGGTTCAAAGCCAGGCTGGGCAGCAAAGGCCCTGAGACTCATTTCCAAATAACCACCAGAACACTGGAAGTGGTGCTGTGGCTCAAGTTGGTAGAGTTGCTAGCCTTGAGCTGAAGCGCTCAGGGACAGCAGCCCAGGCCCAGAGTTCAAACCCCAAGACCAAAAAAAGAGAGAAATGCTAGTCTACTACTTCACAATCTGGCACAGTTTATAATTACCTGGGGACCTCTGAAAACTTAAAAACTTAGTCCAATGGAAATAGCATCAGTACATCCATCTTAAGAGATTTTCCAGAAAAGGTTGAGAACCACCAATTTGGAAGAATTTGAAATTTTGTCATAGAACCTTTTTATCAACAGGCTTATTAATGTTCACAAAGCTAAGCTGTTATAAAGCAGGAGCTATTCCGGGTTTGACTCCTATTTCACTTGGTGATATAATTTTTATGTGATTTGACACACACACAAAAACAACCAAACACCTACAGTAACAAAAACCCACCTCTTCTTTTACCTCAAATTAATACTACCACTTAATAACTGACTAAGCTAAGGGGTAGACGTGTGACTCAAATAATAAAGCACTTGCCTAACTAGTACAAGGCCGTAAGTTCAAATCCAAGTTATTTAAGGGGAAAAAAAAAAGATGTTAAAATGGAACTAACTAGAAAATATTTTTAGACCCAATCTCCCAATCTAAAAGTAGACTAGATATTACTACTGTTTAGATGCAACTTAGTTAAACTAGATTGCAAACAATTGTTCAAAGTTTTCACTTCTTAAAATTTCAAAACGAAGTATTACTGAAAGAGTCTCTGTGTTGTAACCCAGGGTGGCCTGCCTGAACTCATTTCTTTCTGCCCCAGCCTCAGGAGTTCTGGGATTACAGACCTGCACCAGTATGCTTTGCCTCAAGATTGTTTAAAGTCTGATATCATAGGTCCTTACTAGCGTAACTATACAAAATAATATGCCAAATTTGCTAACAAGACTTCTTCCTTAATATAACGCTACATATTAAAGTTACTATCTACTCACGAGTGAGAACAGATTTCTCTCTGCCATACAAAAGGATGAACTGTATACTGACTTAGCAACCCTCCCACCCCCATTGGTTTCTCCACAGACTTCTCAAGAAACTAATTTACCCATTCTAAGAATTGTCTTTTTAATTAAAAAGTAGTAATGTCTATGGGCTAGGAATATAGTTCAATGATAAGATTACTTTAACTACCAAGCATGAGGCCCTGGGTTCAATCTCAGGCAACACACACATACACACACACACACACACACCTTGTTTTTAATCATGAAAAACGTGTTAGGTGCAAGTTATCTATGATTTTGAAAGTACATTGTTTTCTAAAAATTACATTTTGATTGACTTGTTTTCAAGGTAACTACTTTATTACTGCAGAACTGAAATTATTTCCCACTCTATCCCTCTCCAAACTGCCATTTAGATATTTCAATGTTTGTGGGTGGTTTTGTTTGGGTTTGCTTCTGGGTTCAAAGAAAGTGCCCATCATGCTTTACTAAAAGTAGATCGCCTTACTCCTCTGGTTAACTCCAGCAATTCTTAGTGTTAAGGTCTATACTGGTATACAATGTATCCTTTCGACTACTTCTACTTACAAAGGCCTAACTGTGACCTTCTCCACTTAAGAGATCGCATGTTCTCAGAATCCGATGCAAGGGTTTTTTGTGTTGGTTTTTTTTTTTTTTTGTGAACAGGAAAGCCTCCATTTGAAAACCTAGCCACCTTCACAGATGCTGAAGTACACTGTCTGTAAATGCCCCCCCCAATGTGAAGCTCCACGCACATCAAAATTAAAAGGAACAGAAAACCAGAATCGGATTCGAGAGAGCAGTGATACAGCTAGCTAGCTAGCTACCCTACCGCCTGGGGAGCGGGCCTGGGCTCAACCACCCACGGGGACAAATTCTTTAGGAAGGAGTGGGTCTGCGGATCACTCATTGCATGTTCCCCCTACTTGACTCGCCACATCCAATGCCGGGGTGTGCGGCGGGGGAGGGGAGGGGGTGGAGGGGGAGAGGAGGGAGAGAAACACCCTAAAAACTAAAGCACGTTTATTTTCAAGGAGGTGGTGGTTGTACTCGGGTAGTCTCCCCACCCTCCCCTGCAAGGCGCCGGTCCCCGCGGGCCGCCGGGGAAGCGGAAGCCCGGGCCCGGCCGGCCCGGGGATGGGGGTGGGTGGGGATGGGGGGGGGGAGGAGGCTCGCACGTGCCCGCGCGGGCGGGGCGGCGGCGACCCCCGGCTCCGGGGAGCGGGGAGGGGGGGGTGTGAGGGATGGGGCGAGGGGGCGGCCGCCGGCACGGCCAGGCCGCGGCTTCCGCAGGGGCGCGCGTGCGGGGCAGTTAAGCGCTGGAGCCGCGCGGCGCCGTCCGAGTCATGCAGGGGGCGCGCGGCCCCGGCCCTCCCGCCGCCCGCCCCTCCTCCTCCTCCTCCTCCTCCTCCTCCTCTCCTCCGACAGAAAGACAGACAACAAGGGTTCCCGACCTGTCGTGCCCTGCATGTTCACAGTCTGTCATGTTTGGTCAAGAACGGGGCGGGGCTGGAGGGCCGGTCTGCAGGCCGGCGGCGGCGGGGCGCGGGGCAGCGGGCCCGGCGCCGCCGCGGGAGCCGGCCCCGGCCGCCGCCGACGGGTGACGAGGTGGTAAAAACTCACGGTTACTAGTGAGCGACACAGACACAGACTTTCCAGTCTATTAACAACCACGCCAGAGAGGTGGGGCTCTAACTGCCAACACTGGGCCACGGCCGCGGCCCCGCGCTGCCGGCGCTGCCGCTCTAGTCTCTACTCGCCGCTGCTGGCTGAGGCGCGGGGGCGGCCGGGCGGCGGGCGGCGACGCGGGCATTTGGACAGTGGCCGTAACGGTGATTTCTCCTCACCAACATGGCGGCACCCGACACGAGCGGCTCCGCAAAATGGCGCCGGCCGCAACACCCAGCCCGGGACTAAAGGGCCGGGGAGATTCCTCCGCGAGCCCGGGGCCTCGTCCGGCCCTCCGGGGGCTGAGCGCGAAGCCGATTGGACGAGGCCGCCTGTCAATCATGTGGGGGGGTGGGAAAACGAGCCCGCGTCCCGCCGGGCGCCGCGGCGGAGGCGGCCTCCCGGTTCTGAGACCCGGCGGTGAGGGACGCGGTCGGCCGCTAGGCCCTTCGAAGGGGAGGGGAGGGGAGGGCCTGGGTCGGCTAGTACTGAACACGGGGTGCTCGGTTCTTCTGAGAACCGCTGAGAGAGCCAGGGTGCGCCGGTGGCCTCCGGCGGCGTGTTTCTTGGGGCGGGGGGGGGGGGCGGGAATGGCGGGCGGCCGGCCGTCCATCGCGCGTGCGCGTGCGCGCCCCGGGCCTAGGCGCACCCTTGCTCGCTCTTGTGGAGTATAAAAAAAAAAAGATGCATCGAGGGCTGAGAATATGGCCTAGGGGTAGAGTGCTCGCCTCCTATACAGGAAGCCCTGGGTTCGAATCCACATAGAAAAAGCCAGTGGTAGAGTGCTAGCCTTGAGCAAGGAAAAAAAAAAAAAGAGCCAGGGACAGTGCCCAGGCCCTAAGTCCAAGCCCCAGGACTGGCCAAAATAACAATAATATTAATGCCTTGGAAATTAACAATTGCTCTGAATACATCTCCAAATAGAACTCAATACAATTTTATAATTTCCTGTATAAATGTCTTGCATCTCTTGTGCATGAGACCTCGTATTCTATGTGAATCAGGAACCTTTTCCCCCCGTGCATCTCATGTTGGTAAAGGAAGTGACTACGATAAATAATGCTGAACATGGTTGTGCTGGCAGCGTTAGTGTGGCCTTGTTGGTGTTCTTTTGGGTAAATGGCCAGGAGTGGGATTGCTGGGTCATAGGGAAGCTCTATGGTGAGTCTTTTGAGGAACCTCCACACTGCTTTCCAAAGTGGTTGAACAAGTTTACACTCCCACCAACAGTAAAATAGAATTCCCTTTTTGGCCACATCCATGCCAGCATTTCTTGTTAGTCTTCTTGATATTGGCTATTCCAACTGAGGTAAGGTGGAATTTCTAGAATGCACCTATAAATCTACAAGTAAGCACTCTGGATGGTTAAAGAAAAATACACTGGGGCATGATAAATTACACAGGTCTCTAGGCATTTACACACAGTGAGACCAAAGGAGGATATTCTTAGGAGAAGAACACAAAGTACAATATCTATGCGTCTGATCATTTAAAATATTTATTAAAGTGAACAGGAAATAGAAATGAGAGGTCTTTTTTCTTTGTTGCTGTTTTCTCTTTTTGTCTTGTTCATTTATCTGTCTTTGGGAGGAGAAGAGGCACAGAAATGGAAGTACAAAGGGTGAACAGTGATGCTCACTGGACACTGTTGAAAGTGAACTATACAACTTGTGAGTAGAATAGGAAGGAAAAACTGGAAGAGAGTGAGGGAAGGGGTGACATTCTTAAAAACAGATGTACTTGGGCTTAGTGGTAGAGTGCTTGCCTAGCATGCATGAAGCCCTGGGTTTGAAAAAGCTGGAAGTAGCACTGTGGCTCAAGTGGTACAGTGCTAGCCTTGAGCACAGAGAGGCTCAGAGACAAAGCCCAGGCCCTGAGTTCAAGCCCCAGGATTGGCAAAGAAAAAAAAACAAATGTACTCTTTACCTGACTTATGTAACTATAACTCTTTTTACATCCCCTTTATAATAAAAATATGAAAAAGAAATAATGAATAAAATGGCATATCACATGATTGATATGAAGGAAGTTATAGTTTTATAAAGGTAGACAAAATTTATGATTTAGAGAACTAAAATAGATATTAATGAAAATTTGAATATGTACCAAGCATCCAAGTATAATATGTTTACTAGTGCAGTTATGTTATCATACCTGTGATATTACAAAAATGAACATTATTTACTTCATCTTAGCCAAAAACTAGCACAGAAGTTGAAGGTGATTTTGAATCAAGAATGTGTATGTGGGCCAGTCCTGGGACTTAAACTCAGGGCCTAAGTGCTATCATTGAGCTTTTTCACTCAAGGCTAGCACTCTATCCCTTAAGCCACAGGGATTTGGTAGTTAGTGGGGTAAGGATCTAATAGACATTTCAGCCCTGGCTGGCTTCAGATCGTCAGATCTTGGCCTCCTGTGTGGCTAGGATTATAGTAGCTGAGCCACTGGTGCCTACATAGCTCAGATTACAGGTGTGAGCCACTGACAACTTGTTTTGAGACAGTCTTGTAAGTAACTTGGAATCGAATTTGTAATCTCCCTCTTCAACCTCCGAAGTAGCTAGAAATCCAAGGAGCTTAGAATCAAAAGCCAGGCCACTTGGCTTGTTTTGAATGAATTTCTTGCCAGACCTACTGACAGGAAATCTTATTTTGTATACACGTAGGCAAAGAGCGGGAAAATGCAGTGAATGCCAATATCTAAGTAGCCATAATTTTTTTTTTTTTTTTTTTTGCCAGTCCTTCGGCTTGAACTCAAGGCTTGAGCACTGTCCCTGGCTTCTTTTTGCTCAAAGCTAGCACTCTGTCACTTGAAACACAGCGCCACTTCTGGCTTTTTCTATATGTGTGGTGCTGGGGCATCAAACCCAGGGCTTCATGTATGCAAGGCAAGCACTTTACCAAGCCACATTCCCAGCCCACCATAATTCTTAAGACTGAAATTTCAATAAAAATGAGTAGGAAGCTCTGTGCATCTATATTCCTAGCATGTGAGTTGCCAACATATTAAAACCATCTGAGTCAAGATGTTTGAAAACAGTTTGGGCAACATAGCATAAAAACCAAAAATAAGCTAAGCAAATGAAAAAAGCAAAATAAAGTGGTACAATGGACAGCAAATAAAAAAATGCTAAAGAATCCTATTGTAACCATATTTATATGAATATTTTACAGTAAGTTGTAGATAGATACTATTCATTCTAGCTAGGTATTAATATGACCAGAAGCACTAAAAATTCTTTTAAAATATTGTGAAAATTTCATTCTCAAACAATAGCTTCATCTTCAATTTGAGGACTGTATCACCAGGAAGGTTTAAAAAATAACCCCTAATCCTAGTCACACAGCTTCATTATTAATAACATCTTTGGCTCTCTTCATATTCTGTTCCAAATCACCTATCTTCTCTTGAGAATGTCTTTCATCTCTGAGTCTTTGCCTATTTTCTCCAACCTCATTTTTATTTTTTCTTCATCCTTCCAGTTTCCATCAAACTTTTTTCTAGAATACCTGCTTACTCTTAGCCCAGTCATCCCTCCTCTCTTACTATTTCCCTGTTTACCTACTTTGAACAAGAAAATGGAAACGTGAATATTATTCTTTGAACACCACTAAATTTGAAATACTAAACTAGAAATGTTAGTATGAGGAGACTGTTACAGATGAAGTGTCTGTGTATACAGTTTTCTACCT